>NW_006431925.1:348606-353535 GCF_000325575.1 Pteropus alecto | reverse complement strand
GAAGTGACTTTGAAAGAAGCTGGCCAGAGCCTTTCTCAAATCTTGCTCTTCTCACTTCTTTTGTCAGTTTATGATCCTTTTGCTAAAAGTCAGTGAAGCAGAAGATCATCTTCACATCTTCGATTGTCTGACCTTTACATTTAAGAATCTGTGATATGTACATTTCAGTGCTCTCTTATTGCTTAACTTCGACTGGCTTTGTGAAGATAGGGAAACCGTTTTTTCTTTAGCAGAACTTAGAAAGCCATAAGAACTCAACTGTATAGAATTCCCTGTCATAAATTTACTTTTCAAAATTGTAAACATTTATGTTGGAAATATGGTGCTGATTATCTTCTCCCCAAATAGACTGCGGTAATTAATAGTGCAGGAGTTAAATATTTCCTATATCTCACCTCACTGGACTACATGACATTGTAGTGGCCTGAAAATATTGGCCTAGTCTCATCTACCCACAGGAATAATTTTAAAGAACATCCTCACCAAGTATCAGTATGTCGGGTTACAGGAAAGTAACTTCTCATCTCCAACTCATGCAGAAAGAGATATTATTTTGACGTTGAAAAAATTTAAATTTTTATGGCAAGAATCTCCCCTCCTTCCTTGACCATCATGTACAAAGATGTTCAACCTCATTAATGACCTAAGAAATACAAATTTTAATAACATGCCATTTTTCACTTATCAGATTGTCAAAGATTGGTATGGTTAATAATACTCAGAATTGGATAGGAAAAAAGTAATCTTATACACTAGGAGTGGAAGAGTAATTAAAATTAATACAATATTTTAGAATGCTATTGGATATGTTTATCAGCATTCTACACATGTATCAATTTCTAGCAATTCCTACATAATATTTGCACTGATATGTAATAGGTGTCTGTAGTACTTTTTACTATTGAAAAGTTGAAAAGAGTGTGAATATCCATTAGAAGAAAAATGGTCAAATTAAATATGACATTTATATAATGAAATGACATAATACATTAAAAGAATTTTAGGCGAAAGATGAACTTATAACATTCCATTGAAATTACTTATTTTTTTTTCTGTGTGTGTGAATTATATATTCATAGAAAGAAGTCTAGGAGAATGTAAAGCTCTGAAGGGTGGATTTATAGGAGCCTTTTATTTTCTACTCCAAGCATTTTCATGTCGCTTTTGTAATCAAAAGAATTACAACTATTTAAAAATATATATGCAGTGCTTCTTAGGCATGGGATACTCAGCTCTGGATTGGGGACACAAAAATGCGTAATAATGAGATTCGAAACTGATCTCAAGGAGTTCATGTTCAAGTCAGTGAACACAGGAAAAAAGATACTCCTGGTAATATCTCGTGGGTACTCTGATAGAAGCTGTAAAATATTCAGTAGGGTTAGGGTTAGTTTGATTGGGTGGGAAGGAGGAATTGGGTATAAAAGAAAATAAAAAGGCAGCCGTAAAAAGGATTTGAGCCATATCTTAAAAGATTTGGTATTTAATTTGGTATTTCATAGTTGAGTAATGACAGAGTGAACACAAGAGAGCAAAGGTGTGGATGATGGTGTCAAGTTTGAGTTTGGGAAATACGAGGAGGTTGACTTGGCTGCAGTACATGAGCACCCATATAGGTACGCATCTTATAGGGAAGATGGGGAGGACCCCATGGAGAAGAGTGGACAGGATTCTGGCCTGGATTACCCCTTCCTGCTTCTGCCATGTAGATGCTGTGCAAGTTTAGAAAAAGTCACTTCCTCTCTCATGAAGCAGGTGTTAATATTGTTTTACAGATGGGGAGATAGAAGCAGGCACAAAGAGGCAAATAATGTGATGAGGTCAAAGAAACAGTGGGAAGAACTGTGACTCAGATATAGACAAGCTGGCTCTGGAGCCCTTCCTCTTAACTGTGGCCTAAACTTCTTTACTTTCACTTTTTTAGCTATTGGTTCTCAGGAAGGGTGTATTCCCATTCCTTCCCGGGTCTTTGTATACTCTGGAGCTATATTTCTGCTCCCTTTCCTTCCGCCTTCCCTTTTCTTCCCTTTTTTGAGAAACAAATAAGCTCTATATGATGCAAAGAATGGGATGGTTAAGATTTAACTGAAACTCACAAGAGAAGTGATTTGGGGATTATTGTTTTAAATGGATTTCTTGGGTTGTGACAGAGGGAAATGAGGCTGAGATTCAAGTATAGCAAGCTCATTTAGGTCAACAGTTGCAAATTTTCTAAGGAATTTGGGGTAAGAAAGGAAGTCAGGGAGAAAAAGGGACAGGGTTAGGCATTTTGTCAAAGTCAAGAGATAGAAAATTGTTCCCACTTTCTATTGTTACTTTATTATTTTGAAAAGCTAAACAACTTTAGATAATGACTTCTTTTGTTCTGCTATGCTATTTTAACATTGTGCCAAGAATAGTCTTAATATAATTACCTGAAAATAAATAAGTAGGAATATGTGCCATTATTGATTCTTGTTAAGTATATTGTTGCTACCAAGAAATCAAGGGAAAAAGTAAATGATTAACCAAATGCCTAAAGACTGAAACCTTTGAACTGCAAAGTGTTATAGTGTTTATTCAGCAGAAATAAGTCTACTAAAATGGCCAAGAAACATTAAAAAAAAATTAACCTAGAAGCTTTTGGCCAATATCTCTCCTATTTCATCATAACTAAATTTAAAGTATGAAAGGTAAGTGGTGAGAAGTAAAATTCACATAGATCTGTTACTTTTACCCATAAAGTTACAAAAATATAGGAAAACTTAGCCATTTCTCTTATTATTTCAACATTTTGGGGTGGAGGAAGAATGAATTGCAAATATGGAAACATATCTTCAATTTCTACAGTAAATCTAGATAGAGATATCAATATAAAGATTTATACCTCATTGAAGCACTGTTCTTCCCATTGACTGAGTTCTGAAAGTAATGTTCAGATTTATAATATACTTGGTTTAAAGCAGTTTCTAAAATCTGGTGTGTGTGAGTTTTTTGAAGGGAAAGCTGTAAATAAAGTAAGCTTATTGGGATGCCAGTACACATTTTACTTTAGAATAGATGTTGGAAACTGCCTAGGCCTTTTAAAAAGGGAGAGGGCTAATAAACATCCAAGGGAGTTTAGTTACTATATTTCTAAGGTAGTTATATCTATGTAATTGCCTATGGATATAGCCAAAGATACGTTTTATTCCCAAGAAGTTTATTTTTCAAGAGCTGCTTGATAATTTGGATACCTCTAAAAGAAAAGTAAACATTTTTACTTATATGAATTGTTAGGAAGTTCATGGAAGCTAAGGATGAAATTTTCTGCAAAATTTCTACAGTGCTGGAGAGTATAAAATCCTACCTCCTTTAAGAAGAGTTTCCAAATCTCCCCTAGTAGGAATTAATCTATACCTTCTCATTGATGGATTGATTCATTCAATCATTCATTCAACAAACTATTATCAAAAACTTGTGTGGGATTAAAACTGTGAGCAAGATGAACAGAGTACCTGTCTTCCCATAAATCATGGTTTGCGGGGAATACAAAGTAAGAACACAGTTAACAGGCAGTATCATTTCTGTTATAATGGATGAAGTTCAGCTGCATGCAAATCCGGGAAGACTTCTTGGAGAAAGTGTTATTTAAGCTAAGTAGAAGTTAATTGGGTCAACGGAGGATTAGGAGAATAATATATGAGGTTAGTGAAACAGCTTCGTGAAGGGAGTGACAGAGACATAATGGTTCTGAAATGCAAAGGAGTTCAGACTGGTTGGAGCTTGGAGCATGAGGGAGGAGGAAGTGTAGAGAGAAATGGTGACTCTAGAACCCTGAGAGTCTTAGTAAGCCCACTCTCCCGATGGCCGTGGTGAACGATTGAGGTGATCACAAAACATTTTGTAAAAATCATAGTAGCCTCTGTGTAGAGAATGTATTGGAGGGAGGCACGAGGTCATCACTGTTCAGTGTCAAAGAAGTAATCGACCCAATCCTAGAGTTCAATTTTTTGGGTTTTTTCCCTGAGAACCACTCCTAGTACCAAGTACTGCATCAGTCAAGGTCCAATCACAAAATAGATACCATGCTCATATTTCAAATAGAAGTGATTTAACATTGGGAATTGGGGACACGGAGTATTGGAGGGCTGAAAGAGTAAACGGTGGAAGTGGATATAGCCTATAGATTAGTAACTTCAGGAAGCAGCTGCCTAGGGCTGGAGGGAGCAAAAAGGGAATGGATGTGGTGACTAACCTAGAAACTCAGAGTAGGGACCATTACTGTAGAGCTGTGCTGAGTGCTAAGGAGGTACTCAGATCTCTGGGGAGGGATAACCTTATGGCTTGTGCTCCGACCATCAAGGAGATAGAGTTCATGGCTAGTATGCACAGTGCTAAAAGCTTGGGGAACTGGAGCTTTCTGCTACTGTGGAGACTGACAGGAGCTGGAAAACAGGAAGTCTCTTCTCCCTGCCTCTGCCTTCTAGTCTCCTGCCAGTGGCTCTCATTGTCAGAATTTAACAAGAAGCCAGTTGCAAGGGAGTCTGGGAAATGTGATTTGCAGACTCCTAACTCTAGCATCATAGAGCAGATTATGGAATGGTGGTGGATTTGGGCTGAGAGACAGCTGGTAAATAATCTGTCCCAGGCATTTTAGAGGAGTAACTCTAGCTGTACTGTGAGAACTGGTTTGGAGGCAGGCAAACCTGGATAATGTCTGATCAGGTCAGAGGTTGTTATCTAGGTAGGAGAAAATGGCAGCCTGATTTAGGGCAAGAACAGAGGAAGAAAGAGAAGTAGGTAGATGTGGAGAGATTTAGAATGTAGAATGGAACAGAATTTGGTGACTGCTGTATGGTGAGGAATAAGGGGACAAATCAGAGAGAATAAAGGATGGGGAGGAACTAAGGAGGAAGCATACGTTTCTGACTTAGGTGGATGGTGGTGCTGTTTACCAAGATAGGAACG
>NW_006431925.1:346583-348548 GCF_000325575.1 Pteropus alecto | reverse complement strand
CAGTTTTGGACTGTTGAGTTTGAGGTGCCTGTGGCTCATCCAGCCAGAAATTATTGTGAATATCCAGTCATAAGATGTGGATGTAATGTATTCTCAGCCTATAGGTGGTACTTTAATTCTTATCTTGAGAGAGATTACCAAGGGAGAAGTCAGCATAGGGCAGGAATAACAACATTTTAGGAAAGAACATAGTAGTAGAGAAAAGTCTGTGAAGAGACTGTGAAAGAGTGGGCAGAGTGGTTGGAAGAAAACCAGAGTTCATAATATCCCAGAAGCCAAGAAAACACTTTGGAATAGGAGGTCATGGTCAATAGTTCAGGTGCTCAAAAATTTACTCTTCAGTGTTGTTTGTGCTTCTCTTATCATACTCATCAAGTCTGCCTGTTCCCCAGAGTTACTTATGGGTGATTCTCCTCTAGTATAATGTAGGTCTGGGACACTGTGCTTCATAGACCTCAGAATCTGGCATTGATATTTTGCACATAAGTATATACTTGATGTGTGTTTGTTACATTGGGTTAATCAGGTGTCAGCAAACTTCAGTTTGTGGATTGGCCATTTGTTTTTGTAAATAGTTTTATTGGAACACAGGCCTGCTTATTTATGTCTGTGGTTTCTTTCACACTGTAACAGCAAAGTTGAATTGTTGTGACCAAGACCACACAGGCTGCAAAACCTAAAATATTTATTATGTGGCCCTTTGTATTTGCTGACACCTGGATTATGGTCATGACGCTGTCTTATGTAAGCTGGTAAGATTGTGTCTTTGACTCTTTCTTTAAAAAATGTGTTTAGTACATGTAGGAAAGATGTGGAACATAGAATGCCTCCTTGGGGTTGATTATGGTCTTGTTTTTGGTGTGAAGGCAGTAGAGCCAAGGGAAAGAAAAGTTAGCAGATGGTCGTAGCAGTCTCTTTCAACATGACTGAGACTAAGTGGTTCCCTTATAAGGAAAATTGCTAGGTAAGGAAGTTGGAACAAGAGGGAATGTGGATCCATGCGTTTAAAACATGCCTTTTCAGCTCTGTGATATACCAGGTTTTGTGCTAGGTGCTGTGATTTTTCTAGTAACTCACAATCTGGTTGGAGACACAGAGCCATAAGCAGAGACTTACAATTCCCTATGATGTGCTAGGCACAGTAATAAAGCTGTGCACATGTGGTACAAATGAGGGTCACCTGACTCAGCCTGGAGAAAAGAAGTGAGAGAAAGAATAACTATATGGGGTAGAGGCCACCAGGTGCCTCGGGTGCCACATTGCCACTTAGGAGCTGGGAATGGATGTAGAGGATATGAGCCTAGGAGGGTCGTCTACCAACTCTGTAGCTAGAAGTCCTGTGTGAGAAGTAGCCCTTTGAGGCTGTGCAGTCATGGAGAAAAGGCAGTTCCAAGAGATAAACTTGTCCATCACCAAAGTTTGTCTTCTAGGCATTCTTTTTTTTTTTTTTTTTTTGAGATGATATATTTAGTGTGGTTTGATTTTGTGAGAATCATAACCTTGAATTGGTTGATTTTCTCCTTACATAAAGTACAGAAGTCATCTTACATTAATATGTCTTTTGACTAGATTTGTCTTGCCTTTAGGGATGATAAAAGCTCAGTGAGCTGAGCATCAAACATAGGCAGTGAAAGTTTTCTGTTTATTTAAAAGCCTGAACTTGCTGTTATTTTACTATTCATGCCTTCGATAAGAACAAATTACACATTCATCTGACTGTGCTCCCCTAGTGACCTCTGTGAACTGATTTGGGCAGGTGTTAGGCCTAATACATGAAAAAAGAAAGTGAGACGCATACTTGCAGAGTTTAGGTTATTCGCCAATGTTCAATGCTTTCAGTAAGTTCTCTTGTTTGCAAGTAACAGCAACTCATTCCAATTTAGAAAACAGGAGTTTATCAAAACCTTGCACATGAATTGGAAAGCTGGGTGAACACAGGCAGTTCTGGGTGCTTCACTCTCTTTC
>NW_006431925.1:333650-346561 GCF_000325575.1 Pteropus alecto | reverse complement strand
CTGGGTGCTTCCTACTATCTTTCCCTCATTCTACATATCTGCACCATCCTTTCCTCAATCTATAAATCGATTTTCTCTGTAACTTTTGCTTGCCCGTGATCTGTCTTTTCTCAGCCTCTTTCTGCATCATAAATGACACTTAAAGCTTCCGCTCCCATTTCTGTTTGAGGTGTTAGCTCTCTTCTATTTCGGAGTCTGAATGGCCCAACTTATCTTCAAACAAGGCCCTATTGTACTGAATTGACTCTTCCTGGGTTAAGGACTCTCCCCTGTTCCACTCAGCTTGGACTCAGGGGTATGCCCATGTGATTCGTAAAAACAGAAGATTGGGCAACTCCTCTCAGAAGCAGAAAGGAAGAAGCAAGGCATCCCAAGTTGTGATCTGTCCAGTACATCCCTTCCCTGCCTAGCCCATAATTCACTACCTACACACAGTTCCAAAGATGACCTCTTCTAATGTAATCCAATCCTCCTCATAGGTAAAACCACACATTCACGTACCTCTTTCACCAATATGAAACATCCCAAAGTCATAGCTGCTACCTCGAGAAGCAGTCAAGGGACCACTTAAAAAGCCTCATCTAATTTGAATCCACAGTTCTCAGTGATGACCATTTCCACTCTTATTCTCTCACGATTCAGTTTAACCATTTTGTAACCTATGGACTAAACTTGACACATCCTGTGTTCAGTGGTGGAGACTATCTTAATGCTCAGTTAAGAAGGGGGAGAAGAAATCTCCACCTCCCAATCTAGCTGTGAGAAAGATGCATTGTGCATTGGTCACTGGCTCAGCATACACTCTGTCAGTAGAATAGAACCCATGTCTGCTGATGGGTGGCTTCCTACTGACATCCTGTGACCTGATGCTTGGAAATAGTAAGGTATATTGGAGAAGCCCTGCCTGATTCCTAAACTCTTGGCTTGTTGCCTCGCTTCTCTTACCCTGATCTGTAAGCAACTAGAGCTGTTGTCTCTAGACTGTAGATTGACCTGGATTTTTGGAAATATGGGCTCTTCTGTTTTCTTCCTGTGTCTTTTTTTTCAATATTTGTTCCCCTTGCCTTTCCTTGTTAAAATCTGATTATGGAGTTTTTGTTGTTGTTTTTATGAGTTCTTCGGTAGTTAATGATGTCACATAGAATAGAAATCTCAGCTCAGTGGATACATCTCAAACCAGAATCTTTTTGGATTTTTTTTCCTTCAACCCCTGTGAAGAATTTAGAGCACTCTAATTTTGTAATAGATAGAGTAGGTATCTATGGGGCTTGGATTCTGTAATCAAGCTTATTTTTTCTGAGCATTCTTTCTTGGCTAAGTTCCATATGGTTTCTAAGTTAATTGCATAGAAAAAAATGAAAAATTTAGTTTCCTGCACTGTATTGACATGACTTTTACATTTGCATTTAATCATTTGCTCTTCTTCTATCAGGAAGTACAGCGAGCTGTCTTTATATTTACATACCATTGAGAACTATATGATATATGAGGAGTAGAGTTAGAATAGAGGAAATCAGCATAGTCATTTTGTAAATAATAAGAATCAAGGGATGCTACAGCCAACACCAAATAACTTCACACTAATTAAGGCATTCGAGAGTGAGTGTGTGTGTGTGTGCGCGCGCGCGTGTGTGTGTGTTTTCCCCCAGTCTCTTCACCCTCTTCTTTGTGTGTGTGTGTGTGTGTGTGTGTTTTCCTCCAGTCTCTTCACCCTCTTCCATCAGCTTGTTCTCTTTATCTATAGGTCTGTTTCTGTTTTGTTAATTAATTTATTTTGTTTTTTCGGATTCTACATATAAGTAAAATCATATAGTATTTGTCGTTTTCTGACCTATTTCACTTAGCATAATACCCTCTAGGTCCATCCGTGTTGTTGCAAATGACAATATTTCATTCTTTTTTATTGCTGAATGATATTTCATTATATATATACTACATCTTCTTTATCCATTTATCTATTGATGGATATCTAGATGGCTTTCATATCTTAGCTATTACTAGTATGCTGCGATGAGAATAGGGGTGTATATATCTTTTCAAATTAGTGTTTTTGTGTTTTTTGGATAAATACTCAGAAGTGGAATTTCTGAAACATTTGGCATCTCTATTTAATTGTTAAATTAATCTCATTCTATTTTCCATAGTGGCTGCACTAATTTATAATCCCACCAACAATGTAAGAAGGTTCCCTTTTTCCACATACTTGCCAGCACTTATTTGTTGATTTTTTGATAATAGCCATTCTGACAGGTGTGAGTTGATATTTCATGGTGGTTTGAATCTGCATTTCTCCAATTATTAGTGATGTTGACCATTTTTTCATATATCTGTTGGCTATCTGTATATCTTCTTTAAAGAAATGTTTATTAAGGTATTCTGCCCATTTTTAATTGGATTATTTTGTATTTTTTATGTTAAGTTGTATGAGTTCTTTATATTTTTAATATTAACCCCTTATCAGATGTATCATTTGCAAATATTTTCTCCTATTCAGTAGGTTGTCTTTTCATTTCATTGATGGTTTGATGTAGTCCCATTCGTTTATTTTTTTCTTTTGTTGGCCTTACCCACGGAGACAGTTTCAAAAAGATACTGCTAAGAGCAATGTCAGAGTTTACTACCTACATTTTCTCCTAGTTTTATGGTTTCAGGTGTCACATTTAAGTCTAATCCATTTTGAGTTTATTTTTAGATATGGTATAAGAAAGTGTCCTAGTTTCATTTTTTGCATATATCTGTCCAGTTTTTCCAACATCACTTATTAAAGAGACTGTCTTTTCTCCATCGTATAACCTTGCTTTTTCACGAATTAATTGGCCGTATAAATGAGGATTTATTTCTGGTTTCTCTGTTTTATTGATCTATATATCTGTTTTTATTATTGTAGCTTTGTGATATAGTTTGATATCAGGGAGCATGACACCTTTCACTTTGATCTTTCTCAAGATTTCTTTGGCTATTCAGGGTTTTTGTGGTTCCATATAAATTTAGGATTACTTCTAATTCGGAGAGAATGCCATTGGTATTTTAATAGGAATTGCATTGAATCTGTTTATTGTCTTAGGTAATAAGGACATTTGAATGATATTAATCCTTCCAATTCATGAGCAAGATATATCCTTCTATTTACTTGTATTTTCACTGTCTCATAGTTTTCAGAGTACAGGTCTTTCACTTCTTTGCTTAAATTTATTCCTAAATATTTTATGCTTTTTAATAACAATTGTAAATTAGATCGTTTTCTTAATTTCTCCTTTTAATCATTCGTTTGGTGTCTAGAAATGGAACAGATTTTTGTATATTCTGTATCCTACAATTTTATTTGCATTTATTTATTCTACATAGTTTTTTAGTGGGGTCATTAGGGTTTCTATATATAGGATTATGTCATCTGCAAATAGAGTTTTACTTCTTCCTTTCCAATTTGGATGCCTTTTATTTCTTTTTCCTTTCTCATTTATGACTTCCAATACTGTTTTGAACAGAAGTAGTAACAGTGAGCGTCCTTGTCTTGTTCCTGATCTTAGAGGAAAAGCCTTCAGCTTTTTATCATCAAGTATGATATTAGCTGTGGGTTTGTCATATGGAGCCTTTATTATGTTGAGAT
The DNA here is from genome assembly GCF_000325575.1 of Pteropus alecto. Classification (NCBI taxonomy): domain Eukaryota; kingdom Metazoa; phylum Chordata; class Mammalia; order Chiroptera; family Pteropodidae; genus Pteropus; species Pteropus alecto. The sequence continues at coordinate 342,954 of NW_006431925.1, read as the reverse complement.
ATGTTCCTTCTATACCCATTTTGTTGAGAGACTTTATTATAAAAAGATGTTGAATTTTTTCAAATGCTTTTTCTGAGCCTATAGAGATGATTATATAGTTTTTATTCTTTATTTTGTTAATGTGAGGTATCACGTTGATTGATTTACAGATGTTGAACCTTTTTTGGGATGGTTCTTACTTGGTCATGATACATAATCCTCTTAATGTATTGTTGAGTCTGGTTTGCTAATATTTGTTGAGAATTTTTGTATCTATATTCATCAAGAATAATGGCTTGTAAATTTCTTTTTTTGTAATGTCTTTGTCTTGTTTTGGCATCAGGGTACGTTGGCTTCATAGAATAAGTTTAGAAGCATTCAATCCTCTTAAATTTTTTGAAATAGTATAAGTTGGATAGATATTTATTCTTCTTTGAATGTTTAGTAGAATTCACCTGTGAAGTCAAATGGTTCTAGAGTTTAATTGGTTGGGAATTTGATTACTGCTTCAATTTCATTGCTAGTAATCTTTCTGTTAAGATTTTCTATTTATTCCCGGTTCGGTCTTGAAAGGTTATGTCTTTAATAAGTACATGGATTTCTGTGGTGTCGATTGTAACTTCTCTTTCATTTATAATTTTATTTACTTGGGCTCTTTTTTTTACCCCTGATGAATTTAGCTAAAGGTTTGTCAATTTTGTTTATCTTTTCAAAGAACCAGCTCTGAGTTTTATTGGTCTTTTCTATTGTTTTATTTTTTAATTCTATTTATTTCTGTGCTCTTCTTAACTATTTACTCCCTCTTGGGTTTTTTGGGGGGAGAGGGGGATGGGGTTCGTTTGTTCTTTTTATAGTTCCTTTCGGTATAGAATTAGATTGTTTATTCAGGATTTTTTGTTTGTTTGCTTCTTGAGGTAGGCCTGTATAGTTATGAATTTCCATCTTAGAATTGCTTTTTCTGCTTCTTATAAATTTTGAAAAGTTGTATTTTCATTTGTTTCAAGATAGTTTTTTATTTCCTGTTTGATTTCTCCTTTGATCAATTAGTTGTTTAGTCTCCATGTATTTGTGTTTTTCCAGTTTTCTTCCTGTAAATGATTTCTAGTTTCATGCCATTGTGCTCAAAAAAGATGCTTGATATGATTTTGGTCATTAATTTATTGAAGCTTGTTTTGTGGCCTAATTTTTGATCTATTCTGGACAATGTTCCATGTGCACTTGAAAAAAATGTGTATTCTGCAGTTTGGGGGTGAAATGTTCTACAAACGTCTATTAAGTTGATCTAGTCTAATGTGACATTCGAAGCCATTATTTCCTTAATTTTCTGTCTGGATGATCTATCCATTGATGTGAATGGTGTATTAAAATCTCTCATGATTGTATTACTGTGGATTTTTCCCTTTATGTCCATTAATAATTGCTTTATATATTTAGGTGCTCATATGTTGAGTGCATAGATATTTACGATTATTACATTCTTTTCTTGGATTGACCCCTTTCTAATTATATAATGTTCTTCTTTGTTTATTTTTTACATTTTTTGTTTTAAAATCTATTTTGTCTCATAGGAGTACTGCTGCTCCAGCTTTCTTTTCATTTCTATTTGCATGGAATATCTTTTTCCATCCCTTCATTTTCAGTCCGTATGTGTCTTTCGATTAGAAGTGAGTCTCTTGTAAGCAGCTTATAGATGGCTCCTGTTTTTTAATGCATTCAGCCACCTAGTGCATTTTATTGGAGCATTTCATATATTTACATTTAAAGTAATTATTGATAAGTATGTACTTATTGCCATTTTGCTACTTTCTTTTTGGTTGTTTTTATAGTTCTCTGTTCCTTTTCTTCTCTTGATCTCTTCACTTATAGTTGGCTGGTTTTCTGTAGTGTTTTGTTTGGATTCCTTTCCCTTATCTCTGTATGTTTTTTGTAGGTTTTTGGTTACCATGAGGTTTTATGTGTATCATTCTATAACTCTAGTAGCCTAGTTTAAGCCGATAGGTGTTTAAATTTGAATATTTTCTATGAAGTCTACAATTTTACTACCCCCTCCATGCTTCGTTTTATTGATATCATGTTTTAGATCATTTTGTGTAGCTCTTAACTACGTATTGTAGTTTGATACGTTTTTGAGTTTTGTAGTAGCTTTTTATTTTTTATTTTTTATCTTTTCTTTTCATTTTATTTATTTATTTATTTTAATTAAGTTTATTGGGGCAACATTGGTTAATACGATTAAATAATTTTCAGGTGTACATTATTATTTGACATCTGTATATTCTATTGTGTGTTTACCACCCAAAGTCCCGTTTCCTTCAGCTACCATATATTTGAGCTTTTTAAATGTCTGATTCGCTGTATTTATGAAATATTTGACTTTACCCATGAGATTTTTTTCTTTCTCATACTTTCTTATTTCTGCTTATGTGATTTCCTTTTCTGCTTAAAGAAGACCTTTTAACATTTCTTATAAAGCTGGTTTTATAGTAATGAACTCCTTTAGTTTTTGCTTGTCCAGGAAATTCTTTTCATCTCTTTTAATTCCGAATGATAACCTTGCTGGGTAAATTATTTCAGCTTGTAGTTTCCTTTTATTTTTTTTTTAAACACTTTAAAGATAACCTTCCACTCCCTCTGACCTGTTAAGTGTCTGCTGAGAAAGCAACTGATAGCCTTAAGGAATTTCCTTTGTAACTGTTGTTTTCCTCTTACTTCCTTCAAGATTGTCTCTTTATCTTTAACCTTTGCCATTTTAATTAGAATATGTCTTGGTGTGGATCTCTTTGGGTTCATCTTTAGAACTCTATGCTTCCTGGACATGGATGTCTGTTTCCTTTCCTAGGTGAGGAAAATTTTCTTTCATTTCTTTGAATAAAGTTTTTGTTCTTTTCTCTATATCTTCTCCTTCTGAGAGTCCTGTAATGCAAATGTTTGTGCTCTTGATGTTATCCCAAAGATCCTTCAGACTACCATCTTTATAAATTCTTTTTGCTGTTTTGATTGGTTGACTTCCACTAGTTTGTCTTCCAGGTTACTGAGTTATTCTTCTCTGTTAACTAATCTGATGTCGATTCCTTCTAATGTATTTTTCATTTCAATTGATTTTTCAGGTATACTTGGTTCCTTATTATACTTTATAACTCTGTTGAAGTTCTCCCTAAATTCTTGATATTCCACTTTCAAGTTTAGTGAGCATCCTCGTGATCATTTTCTTGAATTATCAGACAAATTATTTACCTTCTTTTCCTTAGAGTTTTTTCTCGGAAGATTTTTGTTGTTGTTCCTTTATTTAAGAAATATTCTGTCTTTTCATTTTGTGTGGCTTTCTATATTTGTTTATATGAATTAGATTAAATAGCTATCTCTCTTAATTTTGGAAAAGTGGCCTTTGTATAGATTATTTGTGCCGGGTAGTTTTGGCAGGCCAGTAGGAGTCAAGCAGATGCCTAAGGCATCCAGGGTACTAGCCTACTGAACCAGAGTAGCTCCAGGTGGGAAGGCCAGGTTCATGTTAGTAATGCTCTGTTGATCCTGCTTGCTCCCTTTTTTTCAGGTTGAAATGGGCTCAGACGATGTGTCCAGGAACACACTGCAGCAACTTTGCAGGTAGATCAGAGCACCTGAATAGAGCCCCCACCCACCCTATGGAGGTGAAGGAGGATGTAAGCAATAGTGTTCACAGGAACCTCCAACCCCAGAGAATTCCTGCAGTCTCCGCAGAGCTCCCGTGCCCCGCAGCCTTCTCTATACTACAGTCTTTCTTGTTTGTTATATAGAAGGTGGACTTGTGTAGAAGTGATCTCTGTAGATTTTATGTGCTGAGTAGTTTTAAGAAGCCAATTGGAGCTGGGAAGGCACTTATGATGCCTGGAGCACTGGCCTACCTGACTGGAGCAGCACGGCAGGGAAGCCAGGTGCATGTGGTGATGCCATTGTTCCTGTTTGCTCCTTTCGTTGGGAGTCTAAAGTCTCTGGCTGATATAACTGAGAACGCTGTGCAGTGATATTGCAGGTAGGCCAAAGCACCTGAATAGAGCTCCCACCCACCCTGTGGAGGTAGAGAGGGATGCAAACAATGGTGCTCACTGGCTCTTACCACCATGGAGAGTTCCCATAGCTCCCAGAGAGCTTCTGCTGTTTCCCAGCCTTCTCTAGTCAGTCTCTTTCTCTTATTTGCTGTTCAGAAGCTGCTCATTCAGCCCTCATTTTTCTCACAGGAGTAATTGATCTCTATATACATGCATGTTTATGTTTGCTCATGGGAGGGAGTGAGTCCATTATCCTCCTATGCCATCATCATTTTTTTTAACCGTATGTTATTTATCTAGTCCAATTTAACTAGTAAAAGTTCCCAGTTCCCAGCCCTGCCCTCTTTCTCTTCAGAGTTTCCCAGCTTTTATTGAGTTGGGTTCAGCTTCCCAATGAGAAACCATTCCACAACATCACATTGATAAAACTGTCCAGAACAACAGGGGTATTTCTGTGTTATGGAAACACATACACACACGTGCGCAAGCGCACACACACACAGAGCATTAACAGACCAATTATGAAATGATGTGTAATGTTAGGTACACATAGGAGTAAAACAGTTGATGATTGTCCTGGGAATGATCCTTTGGCATTGCATAATTTATTGCTCTCCAGATATTGTTGAGGTGCACACAGAAATCCAAGAAGTTTATTGTATGGGCTATGAGAGGAATGCTAGATATAAAAGTTCTTTTAAAAAATAAAATGCAGATTTTGTATGTTTAAGCTCTTCATATAAAGCCAGTGATCCTTAAGAGAGTAGTCATTATTGAGAGCCCCTTGCAGGTTCAAAGCCCCTTCCAACACAGTCTCCTAACCATGTCTGCTCTGACTACCACTCCATGTGCAGTGACCATTTTGAGTCCTAGCACAGATTTGGAACATAGTAAATATTCAACAAAATGTCTGTTTGAAAGGATGAAAACCTGAATAGGTAAGGTTTCAGCCTTCAAATTTCAACAGAACACTGACTCTTTAAGGTTATATGTAGAGACTGAATAGGACATCAATGAAAGAAGACTATCAGGCTGGTCAGTGTTTTAAGAATACCAATTGAGTAGATAGCCATCTTTGAATATGCATCTTCGCCCATTTGTTTGATTTCCTTAGGATAAATTCTTAGAAGCTGAATTGCTGTTGTACCTATTTCCAGAGATTTTGATAGATATAACTGAAGTGTCTTCCAGAAGGCCATAGCAGTTGGCTGTATAGGAAACTGCAGGAGTCCCCACTGTCCACATTTCACCTTATTTGTATTTGTATCTCCAGAGCCTGTTTGGTGGCAGTTTGTCAGAGCAGTTGGCTTATTGGAATTGAGAATATAAAGTGTTTTTAAGCTTCTAAAATGACTATGTGATATGGACATTTGGCTTTTTTTTTATGCCCTTGGTTTGATTCCCCAGACTTCATGTGATGATTTCTTAATCTCTGCTTTACTCTCCCATTAAGCTTTACTTTTTAAATTAAAACTGTTCTCCCTCTCTCTTATATATTCTTACAACTTTCCCAGTCATGCTAATTAATTAGTTATCTATCCTAGGTTATTCATACTCAGTAACCAGGTGGGAATAAATTAATGAACAAGCTATATATAGGAAAACAGGGCAACTTGGATGACCAAGGACAAATGACGTTAAGCCTCTGTTTGGACAATAAAATAGGACGTGATGGGACCTGATGAATTTGAGGACTGATTGTGGAGATGGTGATCATGCGGGGAAGAGAACATGCAGGTCTAGTATTGCCAGATCCTCCCAATTTTTAAGAGAAACTGGAAATCTATTATGTGTAATATATATATATATATATAAAATGCACAGGGGCCAAGAAAACTTATTCTCACAAACTATCCATTTATGACCTCAGATCTGTCTACTCCCACTTCAGTGAACAGATGGAGATGAACATTTTTAAGGTAGTTTTTGTTTCACCTCCCCGCTACCATTAATACTTGGTACCAAATAGGCATTCGAGGAGTTTGTATTTGTCTCAGACACCTTTTTCCTGTGGTAGCTTCTCTGTGATCATTTTTTTCTTTCTTTTCATACATGTGCCCAGAGTGTCCTCTTGCTGTTCTAAAAGTGTGTAGAGTCCGTGCAGAAATGTTCCCCTGCAGAGTGTTCTCTCTGCATCCCTTGCGGAGCTAAAGCATTCCCAGGCACCTTGCACAGATCCCAGGTGGAGCCAAGGTGTATGTTCTAGGTTGCTCACTCAGAGCCAACAGTTTCCATGGCTTTCCATGGCAGTGCACCTCCCTGTGTCATTTGTGTAGGCAGACCTAATTAAATTCTTTAATTACATTTCAAAGATGGGATTAACACTCAGAGTATTTCCTGATTACCAGCCTCTAAAAGTAGCTGCCTCTTCTGCTGCTGTGGAATAGAAGCTTCAGCTCCATCACTTAGTCCAGTGGTTGCCTGTTCTCCTTGTCTTTCTCCTCAGCTAGACTCTTTTTTTTTCCTCCAATTTATCTACTTTGCCTGTAATCTCCATCCCTTGCACAGAGTCCAGGTTGAAACAGTTACTTAGTAAAGGTGTGTGGAATGAAGGTCCCGTTCCTACATGAAATTTTTTTGTTACCTCTGATCATAAAGAGCTGTATGTGCCAGAAAAGAAATATTCATCAAAGCCAGTTGAATGTCTTCTCAGAAGGTTTGGAGAGCTTCGGCTCCACATTATTTAATTTTCCTGTCTGACGGTTAGAGGTAAATGATAGCGACTATTATTCTTTGTTTCTTTGCATAATTGCTGAACCCACAAGACCTGTCTAAATTGATTTATTTTCAACTGCTGCACAGATATTCTTTCTTGTTGGTTGTTTTTCCCCATTAGAGTGTAAGTTCCACGACCGCGTTGCTGTTGTTCCTCAGTGTCCAGAATAGTGTTGCATATTGAATGAGTGAGACTGTGTCTCTCACCCCAACTCCTCTGTGCTCTTTGTGTGTTCCTTTTATCTTATCTCTTTTCTTGCCCTTGCCTTTTTCTTAATGTCTACGCAACTCCACATCTCCCATGGTAACAACACTCCAGCTACAACAGTGCTCCACTTGAATTGGCTCTGTCATTATTTTCCTGCTTAAGCTGGCAGTTCCATATAGTAAAGGGTGTGATGGAAACAGGACAAGATTGTAGGAGGGAAATCCATCTCTTTCCTGGCCAAGTCTAGTGGAGTCATCAAGGTGGTTCCATTTTCTGACCCTCATTCTCTTCACCTGTCAAGGAGAGATGACAAAATTCTCTACCTCCCTCACAAGCTAGGAAGATGAAATAGGATGACTCTTGAGGAAAGCTTTGTCATATACAATGGGTTGTGTATATGCTTTTGCAGAGGAACGCTGGCATGCTTATATACCTGTCTGCCTTTCAAGGACCAGGGCAGGGTACCCCAGGTGAGAGCAGACTGACCCAGAGAGCTGATTTCTATAATCTCCTCCTACATTTTTAACAACATTCTTGTGACGTGGATGGCACTCTACCATTTTTAAAAATGAAGATACAGCTCTCAAAGATATAGAATTTTACCCAAATTTTTTCAACAAATAAAGGCAAAGGCGGGGCTCAGACCTAGATCATCTGATGACAAGCCTAGCCAATATCTAATATCTGTAAGATTGGGACAGAGGGTAAGTGACCACTGTGCCTTGGCCCCAGATTCTGGATGATGAGCCTGATCACATGGGCTTGAATGTCTCTGTAATTTCTTAATGCGTGATACCGTAAGTTCATACTAGCATTACCCTGAGTAAGTATTAGTATTAGAGTCATATTCAATTGATAGATTTTTCTTCCCTATCAAACACTGCACAGCTAGGTAGGTCAGAAGTTAGTTATTTTCTGGAACATGCTGATTAAAAAGGGGTTGACATTGAATGACAGAAGAGCTGATTGAATGGGGCAGAATCTGCATTTACATATGGACCTTGAGTCTGACCTGGATTTGTAGGCTAGTCTGTGGCATCTCAATGCATAGAACTGGGCTGCCTGCCTACCCACTTATCCCTCATTCGTGGAGATTTCACCGTGGATTGGATGCTGGGTCCCAACCAAGGCATACTACTTTGTTGCTTCCGGGGAGTCTCGAGTGAACCTGTAAAGACTCTCAGTTACCCAATAGGACCTTGTGCAGCTGCGTGTGGAAATCAGGATAATTCCAGCATTTCTGAGAGCATTTTAATAGAGCACTGATTACAGATTGCAGGCACCTGGTGGTGTTTTTGTACTGAGTCTGAAGGATGCAGTTCTGAAGACAAAAACAGGGCTTGACAGATTCCTGATTTCCTACCCCGTGTTTCCCAGGGCCTGGAATAAGTACTGAGAAATCCTTACAACACCTGATCCAGGCTCCTGGCACAGTTATCACATGCTTTCTGCAGACCACCAATGCTAGAGCATTAATTCCCAGACGGATAATGGACATGTGACTTTGCCTGGGGTATATTCTCCTTCCAGCAGCTCAAAGCACTAAGACTGTGGGAGGGCTCCTGTTAGTCCGGGTCAGCACAGAGCCCTGTGGCTTGGGACTTGGCCAAAGCTATTCTGTGCTTCTTGGACTGGCTCAGGCTGTTCCACTTGGGTAGCCATCATTGCTTTTGGCCTTGACAGCCAAATGAGAAAACATAAACTGTGAAAATTGAAGGGAATAAAGGTGATAGCCAAAAGTTGAGGTTTAGAAATCTGTGGGCTAGAGGTATTCTCTAGTCCAACACTTAATTTCATACCAATTCATAAGAAAAAGAATGAATCTGAGAAGAGTTCCCACTATGATAAGTCATGTTTTCTCTCTCTTTCCCCCTTCCTCCTGACATACCACCTGTCCTCACCTTTCACACACTTGGGACTGCTGTAATAACTGTTACTTGAAAGAGCATTCAGAAAAGTGGACAGCAATTGCTAGCCCTAACCTTGACCTTGCTACTCTTTAGTGGTATGATTTGAGAATTATCCTCTGGACTTCAGTTTTCTTATGATTTAAGGAAGAGAATTGGATGAGATAGAAAACCGCTAAGATTACTTACAGCTATTAAATTTTTAAGCCTATGAATGCCAACATTCTAACTCACCATGCCTTTCAACTGAAGTATAATCTGCCGGCAGGTAGGCCCCAAAAAGGTGTTAAGGAATGGTGGTCGGTTAGCTCATTTGGAAGATCTTGCTGAAACCCTTCTCAGCAAAGTCAAGTGGATGGAATTCCCTTTGCCAAGCCTTTTAAATTTGTGAAGCTCAGAGCATTGCTCCTAGGGAAGCCACTAAGGTTGCTTGAAGCACTGACAGCAAAGATAGAAGGCATTGAAAGAGT
>NW_006431925.1:305048-333603 GCF_000325575.1 Pteropus alecto | reverse complement strand
GAGGGCCCGAGTGTGTTTTTGAGATGCCAGAGGTGGGTAATACAGCAAAGAAAGAAGAAAGAGGAGTTTCCCTTGAGAACCAGCAGAAACTTTTGAAATATGTGCCTTTTATATTTAAGCCTTTTCCGGTTTGGAAAATAGCCTACCAGGTTCATAAAACCTCTTGTGGCTGCCATCCAAGATCTTTCCGGGAGTTGACTCCTGTCGTAAACTGCCGGTATCCAAAGGAGGTTGGCAGACAGCTGTGACGAGACTTCGGGGACAGAGATCTATCGTAGACTCTCTCTACTAACATATTCTTACCTCCCCAGTTTTTTCTTTGTGGAACCTAAACAGGCTGTATTGTAACGAGACTATGCAATTCTCCGTGCCAGCTACACAGCATGACATGTATACCCAAGATGAACAGATACCCAGAAGAAAGACTTCAGACTTCAGCCTGATTCGTTATCTTTGTAACTGCTGGTCAGGGATGATAACAGTATCTGGTCCTCCAGAAAGTAAGGCTGACCAGAGACAAAACTGTGAAGCACATGAATTTGTCTCGGTTTACCTAGAATTTATTTCTACCTCACCTTTTCCTACCTTTCTTATTTCTTCCAATGAGATAGTGAAGAAGAACAAATTCCTGGAATCATATTTTCTAGGTTTAATACCTACTCTGTCCTTTAAAATCTGTGTGGTCTAGAACAACTTACTCAACTACTCTGAGCTGTAGTTTGCTTATCTGTAAAATGTAATCTTGTCCCTTCCCCACAGGTGTAAACATATTCATGGGGATTTTCAAATACCAAAGCCCCATGTCTAAATGTATGCATCTTGTGTTGAAATTTGAGGTAGCTAATGGGGAAAGCTTTTTGAGGCTGAGCAGAATTCTTTCCAGCACTGTTCAAATTATATTGCACAGGCACAAAATCATGACGTTGACCACTGGGGAGACCAATTAAAGTTGAAATTACAGTCCTCGGCCAGATCCTTATGAGATAGAAGAGTTTAATGACCTCATTGAAAATTTCATTTATGAGATTGAGACATTGAAGGACAGAGTGCCTTACCTTTTAAATTGACATGGTAAATATGTATAAAATGGGTCACATTTCTTTTGTGCCCCCTTCATTGCTTTAAAGACCTCATGTCACAATATAATACTGATAAAATGTCAATTGCGGAAAATTCATTGAAGCTCTCTCAAGAAATTATTAAGTGATGCTATTCTCTAAATCAGGAATTCAAGTAGGAAATATTGTTTTTAAAATGTTCGATTTAGAGAATATTTTGAGATTTTGCTCTGATTTTTAGGTTTTTAGAAAATATGTAAACTTGTTTCAACTATATTTTAGATTTTGTCTTTTTATATAGTTTAGGTTTTTATAGGTTTCATACACTTAAACACTGGAGAATCTTTTTAAAGGCTTATTATCTTTTTAGTGTTATATTCCAAGACTGTACTAAAATAGAAATAGCTGAATCAAGAGAACTTATAATTTACCTAAGATTTGAGTCAACAAATATCTGATATGAAGGTCTCATCTTATGCTTGCTGGAGGGTTTATTCATTTATTTGTTTCTTTCTTTTTAATGGTTGATATAGTTGCTCTTTTTTTTTTTTTTTTAATCCATAACCTCTCTTACAAACTTCTGTATAAATCAAACCCTCCCTTAAGGAACACACCTAAACCACCACCTAAGTCTGTTCATTCCTTTCATGTAGGGGTGTAGTGTTTCCTCTCCTCTTCTATCTTCAGTGTAAGTAAAGGAAACATACTAATTTCTTAAGCAGCACAGAATATAGCACATAATTAAAACATTTATTTTCATGTTGTCAGTCCTTGTGTGGCTTTGTTTGTATTTGGTTGAAATAGATTTGTCTATTTTCAGTGTTGTCTGCTATAAACAATGTTTTCAGTCCAATATCTTGTTTTCCTTGTTTGCTAATTAGCTGTTGGACACCCCAATGACATGGTACTCAAGAATTGGGAGATGCCAACAATTTGAGCTCCTTTTGGTCTGTTTTCTCTTACAACCCTTTGTTCTTTCTTCGATATGGTTAAATTCATTTTATAAGGCCTGCCTCACATCTTGGATTCATAATCCTGCCACGATCCAGTGAATGCATCCTGGCCTGCCCTTCTCATTGATACTTTCTGTCTACGCATTATTATAGGATCAGTATATGGGTACTGTGGAACCAACTTTCTGGTCCTTGGAATTTAAGCATGTGAATGTGAAGGTTCTATTACAGGATGAATCTTCAGAACGAGTGATGTTCATAAAATCTCCATCTCACCTTAACAAGTTCTCCAAATGGCATATTCTCAGCAGCTTTTTTTTTTTTTGGTGCTGGTGATGTTATTTCTTGGCTCTGTCACATCATTTGTTAAAGTTAAGAAGTAGTGATTGACAAGAAAGTTAAAAAGTCCACCCACAATGTAAATAAACTTGTATAAACACAGGTCTTGTGGTCTGGGCATAGAGCAGTTTGTTCTTTGTATTTTAAACCTATGAGAAGAATGTGCTTACTGAACGTATAAACAAGGAAAGAGGAGATGAAAATAGTCTAGATTTATAGTTGAAACAGACATGAGTCACTGGCTTGGAAGATCCTGTGAACATAATGTCTCCCACACACGGATGATTCGTATGTGCCGGTAAAGTAAGCCAATCAAATCTCACAGTATTTGGTAGCCTGATGGTGGAAAAGAGTTCCCTCTTTTCCATCCTTAAAGAGTTAAACTATATTTTAGGTTTTTATACGTTTCATATACTTACAAAATGTAAGCCATGACCAGGGCTGCTGTGTATGGTTGTGCTGTTTCTGTTCTGCTCCAAAGGCGTGTGTCCACGGAGCAAGTGCAAGCTGACATCTTGCTGGTGTTCTGTTCGCCAGGCCATGGACCCTGGTGTGGAGCTACATTTGCTCAGAGGAAAGGTGCCGTTTTCTTCTCACAAAAAAAGCCGTCCAGGCCTTGTTCTAATGCTTCACAGCATTTGCACTTTTTTCTCACAACTCTTTGAAGGTGGAATTTTATCCAATTTCGCCTTTGGGGATTCCCAACACTGTGCCTGGACTAAGAGTTGAAAGGAAAGGAGGGAAAACTGATAACTGGGTCTCAAAAAAATATCTTTTGATATGTCCTCCAGTTTGGGGAAAGAGAGTACCACAAAAACATAATGTTTTATGGAACACTCAAGTCAGTTTATGGGGGAATAAGAATACTGTCCTGCAGAATCTCTGACCTATTTTCTTGTTTCAAAAATCCAGAGATAATTACATTAACATTTTGGCAAACGTTTTCTAGACATCTTGTTATGCATATAAATTTACACATATCATTATACATTCGTGAGCTCATTTTTTGTTTTCACTCTTTATTGTGTCATGGTCATTTTTCCAAGTCAATATCTATAGATTTATGCCATGATTTTTAAAGACTGTAATAGTCCATTGCATGGATAGGCTATACTGTATTTAACCAATGAAGATTGGATATTGATGGGTATTTAGGTTCTTTATAATGTTTGGCTCTTAAAATGGATCTAGGGTAAGCATACATTTTTAATATACACAAGCACACATGCTCATACTATTTTCTCCAGTAGTAGAGTTGCTGGTTCAAGGGGTTCCAACTCAAATATTAATCTCTGTATCTCTGTGAGAAAAATTATAACTTCCTCATAATCCCTATACCAGTAGGAGTGGGTTTAAAATGGTATAGTGTACCATTCGTAAAAACACATACTTAATGATTCTGATTTACATTCTTAAAGCAAACTTTGCAAGATCTATTTAGTGGCTATCTTGCTTGCATACTTGGGATTGAGAGTGGAAGTACTTTGTAAGTCATGCAGTGCTATATAAACCTCAGTGACTCATTCCTAGGGCTTTACAGAGTATCTGCCATGTACTCTCAAAAAATGTTTATTTATATAATTCATTAAATATCGGGGTGGGGGAATCCCAAAGACAATGGTTTCTGAACCTAGTTGTACAACAGAATAAACTAAAGAGATCATCAAGAAAGCAAGTCTAAGCCCTGTCCCCCAGAGCCCCTGAATTTCTGTGAGCAGGACCTGGGCACTCCAATTGATGATGATGTATGTCTTTGTTTGAAATTCCTCCTTTAAGGTATTTCTTTGTCTTATCTCCAAGTATTTTTTCTAGCAAATTAGAGAATATTTTTTAGCCTCATTCATATACTTATAATTTTTATTTTCCTGTTTGGAAGTTTCTAACTCCTTCCAGAATACTTTTAGGTGGTTTTTTTGTTTTGTTTTATTTTGTTTTGTTTCTGTATTGATTTAGCCCTGATCCTTGTAAATCTTGAGAAGTCTTAAATATGGGTTCTTGGTCTGCTATTCAGTTCACACCATGACAAGATGACTCCATAGCCCTTGTTTCTACCACAAAGAATGGTGAATTTGTAGTGATTGTACTTTTCAACTTTGTATGTTATATTACCAGATTAAAATTCTCTGTCTATACTAGTGGCCTATCAGACTCCCTTTTTAGATTTTACTAATAAGAATTTTTAGTTAAGAGTAGCAGTTGAACTATATGGAAAGTTTGGCTGGTGGACTGAAATTTTTATCTAATTTATTTAATTTTTCCACATGCTTACATGCTATGGAGCAACTAAAATTTTTATCTTGAGAATTCTTATCAAAGAGTAAAGTTGTCTAAGTAGGAATTTTGCAAATTTGGACTCTGTAACCCATACTTAAGTAAATTTTTATAAAGGAGCTAAATTAACCTCAAATGATCTCATTGATCTTAATATACAAAACATAAAAAAATAGATTTTCATAGCATAACAAATTGCATGTTTTCCAATTACTATGTGAAGTTTTTGGATTTTAGAGCAAAATTAATGTTTTTAGATTATTTTTAGGTTTAATGATCATGCAGTAACATCTGCCTTATAACATTTAGTGTTTATACACTACAGAGTTTAAGGGAAGCAATTTAACATTTCTCTACTTTTTAGTATTTACAATATTGACCTGTTCCTTGTCAAGGTCATTGTATTTCTCTGTCAAAACCTGAGGCATGGAAAAGAAACAATTAAATTCAGTAAAGCTTGAATCATATTCGTCCTTTAAAATATTACATTAGACAGTGTAGAGGGATGACTGTGAGCAAGATAGGAGTGATACTGGAGGCCTTTTAGGAGGCATCCAAATCATTCACGCCAGAGATGATGCAGATCTGAACCAATGCAGAAAATGTGAGAATGAAGAGGAACTGGTGGGGTCCAGAAACATTAAATCCACAGGAGTTGGTGATTGGTTAGTTTTGGGGGGGAATGGAGAGTTTGAGGGAAAAGACGGTTTAGGTTCACTCTTAGTGAAAATGCTCAGTCAGCAGCTAAATATATGGATTTAAAGCCAGTAAGGCAATGGGAGCTGGATGCATGACTACTGTCATCAAATTAAAGGTGAGACTCGAAGCTGCGTTTGTAGAAATTCAAAAGCAAAGTGGTAATGCAGAGAAGTTTTATCTTGAGACATAACCTTATTTTTATCATTTCTAGGTTACTTGAGATCACCTCACTAGAGTTCCCATGCACTAGGAAAGGCCAGCTGATTCTTCCCAAATGTCTTCAAGGGTGGCATTATGTTTGCTGTTAGCCTTAGAAAATCCTGAAACTTGATGTCAGCTTGTTTTGAGTGAATTTGGCTCGGGGTTGAGTCACATTTAAGAGAGTCATACCAGGGAATTCTGGTTACTTATTGGCAACGAGAATATAGTTGTTATACAGTCTAGATTACTTGTGTTGGCTCAGCCAGTGCCAAAATATGATCAGAAGGTTGCATGTTAAACATGGGATCCTAACAGAGAAGTTAATGAGGCTAGATGAATCAGTTATTTAATAATATTAATCTGAATAGATAGTGCCTCTATCTCACCAGAGGAGGCTCTTCTCTCTTCAGGTGAGAAATATTTAGGGCCTTCAGACTACACTCCTTAGAACTACCTGTGTGATAATGAATGCCCAGCCAAAGGGCATCTGCAGTTTTAATTTGCTGGAGTCTCCACCACTTCTCCTTGACTCCTGACCGCAGAGGACAAGTGTCAGTTCAGCTACTGGAAATCAAAAAATGTTAGTGTTGGAATACAACATCTTTATTTGTACCTGCTTACTTATGTGCTTCATCTACGTAATCTATGAGGTTGTAACAGTTTACAAGTCATCCTCTGAAGGAGAATTTTATTTCCTGGTTACTTGTGGGGAGTGGAGGGCCATCTGACTACAGTGGCCAAGTACTGACAAAAACGGATATGGATTAGATGGCTCAAAGTGAGAAGAAGATAGATGAAGAGGCTTGAGAAAGATTAAAACTCACTGCAATTAGTTTTTACAAATACCACTTAAGGCTGCTTTGACTTGCAAATCATACTGTAGGTTGGTTTCTTGGATGGGAAACCTTTGTAATTATAGCCTGTAGAAGCTGTGGATCAGGAAGAAAGAAATCTTTCCTGGGGTTGTAGGGGAGGAAGAATAATCTTCCCGCTACCCTTCTGAGTTCATAGCCAAGACCCCTGTGGTAAAAAACAAATTAACAAGAGAAAAACAAACAGACATTTATTAACAGGTGTACCTAATATATACATGGGGGAGACCAAGGGAAAAATAAGCAATTCATGAAGTGGCTTAGATTTCAGGATTGAATACCATCTTAATAGGAAAAGAGGATGGAGGATCTAGGCCTCTTTGGGGACACAATGATTTTTAGGGAAGATGAATCGGCCCTTAGAAGAATAGATGGAAGGTATGATAGTTTGTGACAAAGTCTGGGTGTAGTGTCAACTTCTAGTCTCCTCTCCATTGACAAGAGTCAGTCTTCTCTGATTGATGAAACTCCTGAAGAGGGGATTTATAACAACTGAATTCCTTTCAGAGAATCTGTCTTTAGGCAGAAAAGGAGAGTTTAGAGAAGGACTTCTCCTGTGTTTATTTGCTGTTTTTCACATGCCTTTGGCTCAAAGTAATCAATATACTATATATAGGCGTATTTTGGGGTGGCATATCCTGCTACCCTTCAGGGTGATATAAGTTGGAGAAACTATGGTCAGTGGTTCATCATTGCTCTTGTATTCATCTTGTTTCCTTACAATGGGGTCCCAGCCTTGGACTGGACATTGATTTACCAACAGTAAGATTTAAGACTTGATAAAGCTACTTGGTTGAATCAAGAGGAAAAAATCCTGTATATTCTGTTTCTGTATTCTCTCCTGAGAATACATTTCTTTCCATCCCACAGTTCTTTAGGCTATTGGCTTGCTTGCTTATTTATCTTTCTATCTATCTATCTATCTATCTATCTATCTATCTATCTATCTATCTATTTATTTTAGGTGAGGCAACCCTTGGTTGACCTCACAGATTGCAAGGACCTTGTCAGTTTACAATCCTTTTTTTTAAAATTTTTCACGCCTACAGCACCTGGTCTTCCTAGGTGGTCTCCCATCCAAGTGCTAACCAGGCCTGACCCTGGTTAGCTTTAAGATCAGACGGGTTTGAGCTTGTTCAGGGTGGCATGGCTGTAGACAGGCTACTCAGTTTCAGAGTAGCTACAGGAGAACGAGTTACAGAGTTGTTTAAAATATAGATCCCAAGATTCTGGTTTTGTGGGTATGAAGGAAGGGTCCAGGAGCCCGCATTTTTTAAAAGCTCTCCATGCTGAATTCAGAGGTACATTCGGGTTTGGGGGGCACTCTTAGAGATTACTGCCACAAAGCTCCAATAGTGCCCCTTTTACTCTCTGAGTCTTTTCCTTCTAATACACTGTGCATTCCCATTTCCAGGGTGGCATTAAAACTACACACCTGCATGATTTCTCACAGGCCTGTTAGCATTGTCGACAAAAGAAGAGCCAAACCTATAGAAAAATTTTATGAGTTTATTACAGTTTATTTGAGCCAAACTGAGGACGTGCCCAGAGCAAGATCTCAATGGATTGAAAAAATGTTCTTGAGAATGGTAGTTTAGTGATTCTTTTTACACATTTAGAATCCAAGGAGAAAACGTTAAGGAAGGTTACATGAAACTCATCGGTAGTGCATTAAGAAGGTGGGAGAAAGCAAAGTGGGGAAGAGAATTTCTGGGATCAGATAAAAAGCAAAATGGACAGATACATACTTCTTTTACATTGGTGGATATAGGACAGTTGACATTTAACAATTACAAGTAAATGGAGATGGTATGCAGGCAACAAAATAACAATGAGGAGTTTGGTGCATTTGCTCTTGTGAGGGTGGTTGCACCTCTTAGGGGGTCCAGAAAAGATTATTCTGGCAGTTCAAAGTATATTATCCTAGATGCATAAGAATAATGGGCAGGGCTTGCTTAACATAAAGATGAATCTTTTATTAAGGTAGGTATAGGCCTGGGGTATGACTACTCACCATGATCCGCCCACTTAGGAGTTTGTGATCAGATTGTCCTGTGTGATTACTTTTGGTCACTGAGCTTGTCAGGTCTACTGTGAAGCCTCTTTTTCATTCACAGTATTATTGTCTTGAACAAGAATTTTTGAGAATTTTTTTGTAAGAATGAATCAGATAATATCCTACTACAGAGTTCCTGAAAGTGAAGCCTATAAATTCCTCATCCTTATAACACTTAGTACAGAGCCTTCCATACATTAGACTATTTATCCATGTTTAGAGGGTTTCATACTCAAGAATGAGAAAAGTAAGGCTTTGGTAAATAAAGTTGAGTTTCTCTTTTACAAATTCTTTCTGGTATGGATGGCTACATTTACTCATTTTATATAAGTTCAGTTTTTAACCATTAATTATAATTTAGGCACTAGAAATAAGTGACTTGCATGTACTATTTTATTTAATTTTTTCAACGATTCTGTTAATTAGGTGAAGATAGCGCTATGTGGCAGTTTGTAAACTGAAGTTCTAGAATTTTAAGAGATTTACCCAATCACGTATAGATTTTAAATTTTGGAGCTGAAATTTCAACCCACGTTCATTTAAGTTACTGATTCTATTTTCCTTTTTTGTCATTGTTGTTGTTCTTGGTCACTGAATATCAACATAAAAAACAACAAAAGTTCAATTCCATTTCTTATCAGTTTTTCAAAAGAAACACAAGATTTCCTAACAGTTTAATAAAACATATATATCCCCCTCCCTTCTTTTTCTACAGATTTTACATTATTAAATGATAGCTTTCGATTTCTTTAACTACAATTTTCAAAAACTGTGAATCTTAGATGGAAAATAAAAAGCCATGCCACAGATGGGAAGGTGCTGGTCAGAGAATGCCTGATAAGTTTGGGAATATAACTTTTTCTACATTGCTTATAGAATATTTGAGGCCTCTCTGCTGCCACTGGCTTTCTTTTTCACATGTCCCTAAATGGTGACAGGTGAGAGGCCTTGGAACTGGAAAAGAATTAGTATTTGTTTCCCTTTTAATAAAAAAGTCCCTGTCAATTATAATACCTGCCAAGGAAACTCATTGGGTGAATCATGGTGGGGGAAGTTCTGTGTGCTAACTTCTAGGAAATTACAGGATATCAGTTAATGGTCAGCACATTGAGAAACAGGTCCCTCTACACTGATGTCATTTCGTTCTCAGCCAGTATGAAGAACCTGATATAAATGATTTAATGTCATTATCGGAGCTCAGATAGACCTGGGTATAGATCTATGATGTGTAGTAGAGATATAGATAGATAATAAAAAGCAACATTTTTTATTCATTATTCTTGGTGCCACTAAGAAAATCTGTTCTATTACAGAACTGAAACTAGGAGAAATTTCTTTAACCAGAGATTTTTTTTTTTTTTTAATATATCTCTTTCCTACCATGAGATTATAGATGTGCACTGGATACAGGTGGACATTTGTGTTGGTAACATTTGTGAAACTTGCATTGAGAAGGATGTTCCCATGGTCTTCCATCATAAATCATCTGGATTTAACTTAAACCTTCAATGTAGTCAGCAGCCAACTTCTGGAGAGCAGGGACTGTGTCTAAATGATTTTTTATATCTCTAATACTGAGGATAGAGGTGGCACCTGGTAGGTATTTACTAGTTGGCCCAATTTTACAGCAGGCTGATCAACTCTGTGAGCTGCTGTTACCATGTACATATAGCTGCACTATTGATCCATATGCATGTAGCATCTCTGAATACTCTGTTTAACCTACATGACCAACCTATAAGCCCTTCTGCACCTTTAATTCTGATTTATTAATTGCTTGAACAAATGTTGGTTACTGATTCAGGTGTAGACAGACTATGACTAGGATGACAAATGAGAAAAAAAAAAAAACATTTACTCAAGTTACTGTTGAGCTTTCTGGATGAATTTTTCCAGTTAAAATTCAGATTGACCTTGAATATAATAGATACAAATGAGCAGAGTTAAGACCAGTACGGAAGTACAACTTTTGGAAAACTAAATATAACCTGAGGACTGTATGTTTAAATGTCTCGGAGGGGAGAAGAAGGGGGACTCACTGTGAGTCAGCAACATACTGCTTTATTTTCTTAATTATTGGGCACATACTGCCAGTTAGCCACAGGAGCATAACATGTGGGAACTGCTGGGTAACATTTCCAAAATACCTAGCATTAGTCAGACACTTTTTTAGAATTCTGTGTCCACTTTGGCTAAAGGAGACTGTGGAGAATTTGTCAAGGGTCCAGATCATGGCAACTAGATGCAGAGGAGCACTGGAAAATAGGACCCATTGAAAGAGGCTGAGAAATAAGGATTAATTACTTAGCCTGATCCAAAGCAGCTGAAGGGTGATTAAATTAATGGTTTTCTGTTGCATGTCTAGTTATTATATAGAAGATGATATAATTTTCACTATGAATAGAATTAGGGAAACAGATTTATATTATTAGAGTTAAAGGAGATTTTAAGGGAGCATAAAGAACTTCTTGACTTTAAAAACTTTGGACGGTGGAAAGACTTGTCAACTGGAAGTTTGAAATCACGTTCCTTACAAGATAGGAATGGAGGTGGGTAGCGCATGCCAGTTTGATGTAGGTGCAGTTGGGGTACAGACTGGCAAACTTTCTAGATCCCAGTTCGTGCTGCTCATCTCACATTGTGTTTGACATTTTCAGCGAGCGAATCGGTATTCCTTTTTTGTTTCTATGCTTTCATAGTTATTACAAATGTCAAGACCTTGCTTTTAATGATTCTGTAATACACTTCAAGCAAGTAAGCGGCTAAACCACAAATTGAAAGTTACTTCACCTGCATGTCAACTTGCTGCTCATTCTTATGTGGGCCCTTACAATATTGTCAATTCCGACTTGCCTTTTCTTTCTTTTCAGAAAACTCTCTCTGTGCCCTCCTCGATTGTTCTACAATGAGTGCCAAATCTGCCATCAGCAAGGAAATTTTTGCACCTCTCGATGAAAGGATGCTGGGAGCCGTCCAAGTCAAGAGGAGGACAAAGAAAAAGATTCCTTTCTTGGCAACTGGGGGTCAAGGCGAATACTTAACTTATATCTGCCTGTCAGGTAATGAAAACCAGAAATCAATATTATTTTTAAAGCTTCTATTTAAAAAGAGTTAATGCTAAGATATCTAAGAGGGTCAGATACCCAGATTCTGTACACGTCTGATCTTCCACTCCTTTTTCCTGTTTTTCTGTTTCTTCTCTAACTCTTACGTGTGACACCTCTCCTTTTGAGGTTGCCTTATATGGGAAAAGAAATGAAGTTTGATTTTAATGTATTTTCTGACTCACTAAGAGCCTCTGTAAAGGGTTTGGCAGACACAGTTATTTGTCCATAATTCCTTCACTAGGACATTGACGCGATTTTTGTTTTAGAACAATTCCTAGTGTTTGGATAATTGTCTTTGATAGCAGCCTGAGTTTCATTGAATTTCTTTTTCTTAACAGTTGCCAATAATCAGTAATTTAGCTTTTCTCAAGATAAATATCGACACATTATGGAACGTGAGGAAGTAGACTGAGCTCATAGATCACTGCTTTGCCTGAGAGCTGTTCCTTGTCAGGAAGAGGCATCTGTGTCTATTAAGCTCAGAATTTTGTTGGATTATTTTTTTCTCTTTCTGTTTGTGATTGTAGGAGATCTGTGGGATTTACTGTGGATTTATACCAAGTTTTTTGAGATAAAACTTGGATAAATTTTCCATGGAGTTATGGGTAATGCTAATCTGAATACTTGAGGCATTTGTAATGTTCCCGATATTTCTGGGCAATGAAAGGGTTAGACTTGCCTTAATTCATCTTTTTTTATTTCCTTCAGTGGTGGCTTGGGAATAAAACTTTATTTTTGTTTTTTGGACTCATATTTAGCTTTAAAAAAAAAATAAGCCTCTGATTATTTAAGTTTATCAGAATTTGAGAGTAGAGATAACTTTTCCAAAAAGAACATGTAAAGATAATAATAAGACTATATCTTAGTGGAAAATGAAATGAGAACATAGCCCTTTGGTGAGAATATTTTTTCTGTCATTGGCCTATTTGTGATCATGAAGTCTAGGAGAGCAATATGGGGACCGTAACTGCCTCATCTCAGTGAAATAGTATTTTCCCTGCTGGAGGAGATGAAGACATGGGATTTACTAGATAATTGAATTTCCTTTATGAATTATCAAGACCTACAGTTTTAAAGTCTGAAACTATGAGAACTGCTCTTTTGTTTCATTTTAATGAAGGAAAATCTTATGTTCTGAAAGTCTTCATTCTTTGCACAGATTTGAATTTTGAGTGAACAGGTTGATAAAATAGATCTGACATTTAAGCAGATGAGTTCATGGAAACTGGGGCAGGAGAAGGCCAGGCAACTTTGACATCCAAGTTTTTTGCAGTTTGATTTTTCTTATAATTGAGAAAGAAGCAGCCACCTTTATTTCCTAACTTTTATGTGAAGCTTAGAGACATATCAGTCACACCTCTGGTAAGGCAGTGTTTTAATTAACAAGTAACTTATTAATTACTCAAATATTTATTAAGTGCTTTTTATGTGCTGGTCTCTGTAAGTCCTGGGGGGTCAATTATGAGAAAATCTCATAAAACTTACTTTGTTTGGTAGGGAAGGAGTCATAAACATTAATAAGTTACTCACTAAAATAAACATAATCATAAACTGTAAAAAGGTTAACAAGGAAAAATATAGTGATATGCAAGCATGTGTGTGGAGAATTTGGCCTGGTTGGGAGAACCCAGAGCTGCTTCACTGGTTCTGAACAGAGGGTGGTGTTGGTGCAGAGAGTGTTCCAGGCAGAGAGAATAGCAGCCTCATTAAAAGACTCAGCTGGATTTTGAGTTTCTCTTTTTCTCATATTCAGTCTAAGGATGACCTCTTTGTAGCTCAACTCACATGGGAGGTTGTAAAGTGAAAACAGAACCTGAGAATGACAGCCTCCTTCCAGCCATTAGTGTGAACAACCTACGCTTTCTGGGAGGCCAAGCCTTTCAATTCTTGTGGTTTGGTTGATGAAAACCAGCTATCCATTTTGAACAGGCAAAATTTGTCCAAATTAAGGCAATATCTGCAAATAATATTTAACCACTTTTCAAACAGCATGAAGAGTTTTTTTTTTTTAAAACGAAGACTATCATAGCTTTTAAAGCTTGCCAACATACACGTAAGCATGTGTGTTTTATATATCCAATGTCTTTTACTAATGTTTATTTGTGTGAACATTTTTTCCCCAGTGTCTATCAGAATTTATAATCTGAGAGGTAGAGGCCTCTGATCATAAGACTTATTATTTTCAGGGGGGGTTCTATATTCTCTGTAGAGAAAGGTGCTGGAGTGGAGAAAACAAGATGATCTTAGGGTTATTTAGCTGTAATTATGTACAGAGAGAGAGAAAATCTCCAGCCTTGGAAGAGAATTTGAGTGTTTCTCAATGGACTTCCCCATTGGCTTCTAAATGGAGTGAAATGATATGTACTGACATGATTCTGTTGGTTGGCATTCTTAAAGCACTGGTTTCTACCTTTTCTTCTTGGCAACGGGCTAAAATTAAAAAGGCTGACAATACCAAGTGCTGACAAGCATGTGGAGCAATTTAAGCTCTCGTACTTCGCTGATAGGAACGTAAATATGATGTATATAACGGCTTTGGTAAAAAATTTGGCATTTTTAAATAAAGTCAAGCACATACACTTCTTGGACTCAGCAACTCTGTTCCTAGTCATTTACCTGAGGGAAATAAAAGCATATGTCCACATAACAGTCTTATTTATAACCAAAAATCAGAACTCAAATATCCATCTACATGTGAATGAATAAATGTTATTTTATATCTATGCAGTACAATATTAGTCTAAAAAATAAACTACCAGTATATGCAGCAACACAGGTGAATCTCAAAAGACATGTTGGTGAAGAAAAAGACAGACAGAAAAGACTACATGCTGTGTGATTGATTCTATTTATGTGAAATTCTAGAATGGACAAAACTTAAGCTATAGTGACAGAAAGCCCATTAGTGTTTGCCAGGGATTGGAGTTGGGGACTGAATTGCAAAGGGGTGTGAGGAATTTTTGCAATGGCATAAGTATTCTATATGTTGACTGTGGTGATGGTTACTTAGGTGTATATATTTTCCAAAATATATATTTAAAATGGGTACATTTATTATATATAAATATATCTCAATAAAATTGAATTTTTAATAATATCTCACAGAGACACTAGTGGGTCGATCATAAAAATTTATTGACCTTCTTATTTCCATCTGCCTTGTAAGGTGGGCAGAAACTAGCCCTTTCCTTTATAGGTATAAAAAGTTATATAAGAGGGTTTTTTTGAACCCTCAGACAGCAGTTGCTATGCATGTAAACCTGTGCTTGCATCTATGTGATTTGTGTGTCAATGTATTCTAAGTTCTTTGAAGCTAAGTATAAACACAAAAGATGCTTAAATGGAAGATGCTATTTAATTTATGGCTTACGACATACCTGACTGTAGTGTATAGCTTAGAACCGTTAACTCATTCAAAATGTAAAGCCCTGCCCACAGCAATCTCTACAGTTTGTTGTCTCCTCCATGATATTTAGGTCTATAAAACTAAACTAGAAACATGCTAAGAAGTTAAAATCAGTTTATTATCAGAGGCCAGTTACCTATAAAACATTCTGTAATTTCCTATTTAAAATCAATCTGATCCCGTTTAATTCAGTATCGCAATGCTAGCCTTCATGGCCATAAATAGATTTTTAAAATCTTTCCTTGGCTGCTACTCACTGTCCCTATTGAAGGAGCATGAAATAACTTTAATTTCTGTAATTGATACATTCTCTTACATATTTTGTTGAAACAAAATCTTAATCTTTTCAAAATAGTTTTGGATTTGTAGAGAACAAAATTTTCTTATTTAAGAAAGTTTTGAATGCTCTTTGATAAAATAATTTATGTAAATGGATGCCCATGGGAGGTAACGATGTGGATTAGGAGCCTAGAACATGGCAATACTGTTCTTTGTCTCAGTGGTTGCCAACCCTAGGTATTCCTTAGAATAACCTCTAGAACTTTTCAAAATACAGATGGCCCAGTACCACCTGGGTCCTACTAAGTATGCACCACCAGGGTAGTGGGGAAACTAACCTGTATTTTGAAAGTGTTATACTGAAGCTAAGGTTGAGAAGTTTCACTCTCTTGGAGAGTTACACTCTGGGTTGTCTTATTGGGACACTTGATACAATGATATAATTTTGGTACTCAGTTCTATCAAAAGAATACTTCTTAGTCTCTTTCTTATTGACTGATCATGGCCAAACCTCTGATTTTTCTGGGCTTCAGTTAATTCAGTTGACAAGTTCAAAGGTCCCTTTGGGCTCTGGGTTCTAGGATTCTGAATTCCCTTGGAAGTTTTATACCAGACTTCATTCTTATTCTGCACATGTCATGTAGGGAGAAATCTAAGTTATTAATAATACAAATTGGTGCTTAAAACATTTATAAGGGTTTGAGAACATTCATTACTATGTTATTGGAAGTAGGGTAACCAAAGTTAATTCTCAGCTATCTAGCTTAAGAAAGAAATTGTTTTTATCCACTTCTAATTCAGACTGGATGTCATCTCAAAGTCTATAAATATTAGAAGAGAGAGAAACAAAGAATACAAGACAGATGAAATTTGACCTTGATAGGAATGGTTTATTCAGGAGTGGTGAGTTGACTTTCTAAGAGTTTTTATCCAGGAAAATGAAGAAACCCACACTGAACTCAGAGCTTTACAAAAGTATTAGCAGTGAAAGAAGAAATACAAAAGAATAATGATATATATTTACTGTTCTTTATCATAGAAGTAGTAAATATTGCTGAAAATATGAATTTTTCAGAAACTTAGGTAGAAGAAAGTAAAAATCATTCATCTTGTGTAGATTATACTATTTATGTTAATTCGAGTTAATCTTCCCAACATCCCTGTCAGTTAGGGTGGCATGCTCTTCATTTAACCGATGAGTGTTAAATGAAGATGGTGAGTGTTCATCAGAGAGGTCATGACATCTCAGAGTCACTGTTCTGGAAGTGACAGACTCAGAAATCACCCAGTCTTTGTGACCCCAGTGGCCTTGACCATACTCAGGTCAAGAAGGCAGTGTGCTGTAGAGAGGGCCATGTTTTAAGGAGCAGAGTTCTCCCTAACATTTCAAAATTGATAAAGACATTGAACAGTTTTGACCAATAGTTCTGTCTTTCTGTCTCATTCATGAGGTTAATGATTAATAGACTGTCCTGCATTGGGAATACAGTGTAAGTCAGGGTAAGCCCTTTCTTTATCTCTTAATATGGAGATTGATATGTAAATCCAGCCATAAAACTTTAAGTAGCTCTAGAAGACAATACAATGAAAAGCAAAGTTATTTCCAGTGCCTTGATTATATGACCTTTTCTGCATTCTTTTTTATTGTATAAAGACATAATATTCTCTAGTATACTCTATATTGAGAATTTGGCTCTTTTGTGATATGTGCATAGACACTTTTTATTAAAACATTTATAACAACAATAATCCTTGGTTATGGGAAGGTAAAAGAGGAGAGGGTTTTCTTCTGACATGTTATCTGCCCACTAGATTTTGCCATGAGGTGTCATTTCTAAATAACCTTCAGTGTAGCATTGCCATGCACCCCATCACATGCTTCAGTGCTCAATAAGATTAGGGTGGCACCAGCCCCCTTTGAATTAATAATTATAATAGTAATAGTGTTTATTGAGTTTCTGTATCGGGCATGGTTCTATGCCCTTTATGTATATTAACTCGATTTTTACAACAATGTTATGAGATAGATAATAGTACTATCCTCATTTTGTAGATGGGGATACTGAGCATACAAAAGTAAATTAGCTCACCCAAGGTCATCAACTTGTGAGTTACAAAACAAGGATTTGAACCCAGGTAGTTTGATTCTAGGTCTATTCCCTTAGCCACTATGCTCTTTTCCCTCCCTCCCTCCTTCCCTCCCCCGCTCCTTCCCTCTTTTCTTTTTTCCCATCCTATTCTCTTGAGAGAGGACTTCCCAAACCAAACATCTTTTCTTGCCTTCCCTCACACCACTTTAGTGATAATCATATCTCTGTAGTACTCTGCTTTCCTACGTGTTTAATTGCTTTTGGCTGGGTGGTGACAATCTTCTACACCAATAACTGCACTGTTAAGAAAGCCACATGTTAGAATGATAGTGTCAGGGATGTATTTGAGTCAGAGAAAACTGATTCCTTAGGGAGATTCTGAGGGATTTCTGAGAGGGACACTGCCATATATGAACTTGTTCAGTTGTGTAACAGAAAAAAAGTATATGCCTTAAATTTTTTTTAGAGTTTCCTTGGGGGTTCTTGATCACTTCCTGTGAGAACTGGTAGGAGTAATATTTGTCTTTTCTAAAGCCTTGTGGGGAGAGTCCAAAAATAGATAACTAAGTGCTTAACAGATATTATCTCATTTAATCCTCACAACAGCCTTGCGAGTGGCTTCTGTTGTTATTTCTACTTTACAGAGGAAATAGCCAAAGCTTAAAGTGGGTAAGTACACTGCCCAGGATCAGGTGGCTGGATGGTGACAGAGCTGAGACTCACATCTGGATTCATCTCACTCCCAAGTGTGCACTCCTTTTAATTTTTTTTCTAGGACAGGGCGATGTCTCCTCTTCCTTAAAAACAATGTGACAACATTCTTTGAGCAAGCGTTTTAATCTCTGAGGATTTAGAGAATGTGCTGTCGACCACTTCAGTTTTTCTAGTGGTTGAGCACGCCAACACAGTTTTCTTTTTCCATTCTCTCGTGTGTGCGTTCCAATACTAAAACCAGATGGAAACACGGGAAAACTCTTAACAGAGGCCAGTGCCAAAACATTTCATTTAAAAAGGAAACTCCATCTGTGTGCTCTCCCACCACACAGGCAGGCCACTGTTAAGAACAAGAATTTGACAGCTGACTCACTTATGTTGGTTTTGACTAGTTTTGACTGATTGCAAAGGTAGAGCAAGTGATGGTTAGGGGGCTTGCAAATGAAAGCAGCTCTCCTTCTGGCACGTGGCTGGCGAGACGCTGTATACCTGACAGACTTCCTCAACAGCAGCTGAGCAAGAAGGCAGGGTTTTATTCCATGCAGATGCATTCTTTGCTGATGGTGATTTTCTGAGTCCCCACTTGTAGAAGTTAGTGCTCCTTGCTGCTGTACTTCGAGTTGAACATCATCAGCATTTCATCTGTCAGTTTGTTGTAGTCAGAGGCACCTGAGGATGGCATGAATTCCTCTTGCTCCCTGTATTCTTCTAACCACACTATATAGAACACAGGCTTAGGCATAAGACTGGCTTAGGGTAGGATACTGGCTTTACTTGTTCTGTCACATCTTCTGAGCCTCAGTTTTCTCATCGATAAAATGGAAATATCTATATCCCAAGGGCATTTTGAAGAGTAACTGAACTGTGTGTATGTGTAAGTCCTGATATGTAGAAGGTCCTCAGCTTTATGAGCAACATTATTATCTTGCCATTAAATGGGACATCCACTGGTTCTTGTCATACAAAGATAAGTTATCTGCAGTTTTAAAAAAACATATTAATCTATGTCCATGACAGGATTTGTCTTGGGGTTTTCCTACTTCCCTTTTCATACTCTTTTTCCCCTTTCTCTCTCAAGTTTGCTTTTTCCTCCCCTCTGCGTCCCACTCCTGCTGGGGATTTCAAGGTCATTTGAACACCAGATCTCTAACCCAAGATTCTCTTAATTCTCTGTGTTCCAAAATTATTTCCCCCCACCCCCAAACTAGAATACTAGTGGGCATCACACCGCTAGTGTTTCTGAGAGTCTGCAGATTTCCACTCTGATCTAATGAGTATTTGCACATCGCTGGCGTATCGTGCTGGACGCTGAAGTCCTTGTGTTCTTTATCCAACTGCGTGAAGAGTTAGAATGGGCTTAGTCAGTTGAGTTCCTGTCTCTGAAACGAGAGATGTTATTTTCCTACACCTGTCTTCACTGGATCAAAAGAAAAATTGAAACAAAATAAAACAAAATATTCTCTGAGGTCAGTCAAGTGCACTGTTAAGCAAATAGCAGAGTTGGGAGAGGCTGGTACAAACACCTGTGGACCCAGCGTTTCAGACCAGATCAGGTTCTTGTTTGCCCAACTCTTTCCTGTTACCCTTCATTCTGAGAGAAAGAATTAATATGAAGATATTTCCATTCCGGTTATAGTCATGCTAAACCATATGCAGAATTTTCCAGAAGGAACTATACATGACCACCGGGACAGCCAGGTTGCCAGGTTGTCAGGTTGTCCAGTCTCGTGAAGAATAGATGACCAGTTAGTCACTGTGCTCTGTACTTGATCACACTTCTCTTCTGGTCTCCCATGTCATCTCCCTAATAGCACTTAGCATTGCCAGGTTGTATTTGTCACTTTGCTTTCTGTTTACCTCACCAGACTGCCGGCCCCTAGAGGATAGGGACATGTGGTAGACACTTCTCCATCCCCGTGGAACGGATGAAACACCTGGGAGGAATCGAGCAAATCTTATTCCTGCTCAGACAGCTTGGGCTCACAGCTGGAGCTTCGTTTGGCTTTTTTTTTTTTTTTTTTTTTAACTTGCTGTTATTCACACTAAATTGCTGCTGGGTGGTCTTTTAATTCCCTTGGAATTTATCGGGTTACTGAGCAGGGGTTTTTATTCTGTCTTAAAGGCCCAGTTATGAGAAGAAATTGCAGATTTCCCCGATTTATTCAGACTTTTAAAATCATCCAAAAAGAGCAATTTATAAATGCTTCCATTTTAACCTACAGCGGGAAGCTTTTATCTCAAATTTTTGAAGTAGCTGAGTGTTTCTCCTGAAGAAAGAGTTTATATTGTGGAGGGATAAATGATCATTTGATGGACATTGAATATATCGAAATTTTCCCTGAATGCTCTTTTCTCACAGAAATCGTTTATTAGTTCTACATTTGCTTAAAGAGAGCTTTCAAGGGAAAAATAAAAATGATTTTTATCAAAAATTTATCTGAGGATATTCCTACTGTCCTCCCCTCAACACACACACACTCATACCCTTTAACACAAATTATTTTGTATCCACCACATGCGGGTCCCGTGTGGCTCACTTTTGGACTTCATATCCAACTGCATTTTGATGTCTGTATCAGTTTAACAAATTATGTTGCTCTGAGAAGCCCACAGGGGCTTGGCAAGTAGATTTGAGGTGGCAAGAATAGACCTGGCCTTGATTCCTTGGGATCTAAGTTTCCATTTTCATAAAAGGAAACAGTGGAATGGAGAGCTGCCCTTTTTGATTTTCCAGCTAATATGAGTAGGCAGCGGTTATATAAATATTTTTTCCTCTTGTTCGTATCCTTTTATCTTGCGGAAAGGTAAGAGACAACTTTGTTTTGGGGTCCATGAATTTTTATTTTTCTCCCTATAAATATATTTGTATTCTTTATCAAAAACAGAAAAAGCCACAAAAAAGGGGGGGAAATCATGCAAAAATTGTGACTTTGGCTTTAGCTTTTTAATACTCTTCACCATTTATAATATTTTAGGTGTAATTTTGTTCTCTTTAATTTTGCACGGTAACAAAAAATTTTATTTTTTCTACTCTTATAAGAAGTCATTTTTATGGCTTCTTGAATACCATAGAATATTTAACTATCTACTATTGGATCTTTTGTTTCAATTTTCACAGTGAGAAATAAGGAACTTGGTCTTGCTTTAAAAAAATCATATATATATGTATATATATATATACACACACACACACACACACACACACATATATACAATATATCTTACAGATGAGCAAATTGAAAAGCACACAGATAACCTGTTAGAGGAAACATCCACATTGCTAGTGAGTGGTCAGATGAAACTGGAACCTCAAGTGTTCTGTGCTCTGCCATGGACCAAAATGAGCTCATTTGAAAACCCGCGTCTGCCAGAACTCCTTAAAAGTAAAATATCCTATCGAACTTTGTCTGCTTAACAACTGGTTAACCATCTCCATGACATTTAACATTGTTCTTGATCAAATTCTATTTGAGGTACATATGATGCCTGCTCTCTTTAGGGTTAGGGCATTATTTGATTTCCATATGCATTTACAGTTGCACATAAGTTGTGCCTGCACGCACACAGAGAAATAAAGGAAGAAGGTATGTGTCTTCTCTAGAGTCAGCCCTAATGCTTCTCAAAAGAGGCAGCTTTTTACTTTTTTGTCTGATTCCCTTAACAAATTCATCAGATATCTTTTATTGTATTGTTGTTAGATGTGGGTTGGGGGAAGTGGTAAATGTCAACCAAACGTGCATGCCTTTTTTTCCTAGGTCAGTGCATTTAATTAATGATTCACATCTGAATTTATATCAGATCCATCACTGGACCCATGGAACAAATAGGGTGAAGGAAATAAACTTTTTAGGAATTTTCTTTTAGAACTTTAGGTTTTTATATCCAACAGAATCCTTAGTCATCCTCAAATCAAACACTAATGTTTACATGAAAAAATGAGGCCCAGAGGGGTTGGGTGGCTTGCCCAGCATCACAGAACTACAACAATCGGGCAAACGAAGGGAAAAAAAAACATGCTCAGATCTTCTTGCCAGTTTCGTTTTTGACCTTGAAAATGATTCTAGTTGACGTAGGATTAGGTGACAAAGAGATGGGATTAGTAGCTAAGCTGAATTTGAGCTTACATCTCTGTGCCATTCCTTTTCACAACAGTCTGTGGAAACAACTTGTACCACTCACTCCTGGGAAGAGCCTGTCAGCTGCCAATCAAGGAGGTGGGTATGTCTTTTCTAGGGTCTTGAGGTTGAAAGAAACTGAGCATGAATTCAGCTGTAAAGGTCAAGTTGCAGGTTTATCCCACTTCTCTGTCACTTCCTTCTTGGCATGGTGACCCATAATGTGGAGAGTGCCCAGTGATAGTATTTTGGAGAGAAAAGGCCAAAATGCTATTGTCTCTAAAGGTGGTGTACCACTCAATGCATTGGGTTAAAAGAAAACAATAGAATTTCTATTTAAATACAATTGCCTTTGAATTTATATATTTCATGTGTGCTTTATAATGTAGAGCAGTGGTCTAACTATATAATTTACAAAAATGCATATATTGGCAGTTAATATTTATACATTTTTTATTGAGGGGATGCATAGTCAAAAGTGGTTGGAGAGCCCCAGCTAGAGACCTGGAAGATGGAAACTTCTGCTATAGTAATAACTATGACTGGCGGACTATAATCTACTGTTGTAAAATCTCTGCCCTTTAGAGGCAGTTACCCAAAGTAGTGGGCATGTAACTGCCCTTTGGAATCAGCCTCTGCCCCGACTCCCATCTCAGCTCGCCCGCAGTGATTCCACAGCTTTCTGCAAGGCAGAGAGCTAGCTGCCGTATGAACTAAGTAAGTGTCCTAACACAGACGAGGAGCCCATCACAGTGCTTAGCTCTTGGTAATGGAAATGGTGGCTGTCCTTTTGGAAACTGAAATCTGGCTGAGACGGTTTTTGTTTCATATTAGGTTTGACTTGGACTGGATGTAAACATCTGTGACTTGCTTTTAGTTACTCTATCATCAGGTCAAGCCTGGTTTATTTAGTTCTAAGCTTCTTGGCCTTTTGTATGTTTAAAAAAGGAAAACCTACATTTCCTCTTTGGATCTGACATTTACTGAATCATTCAGGAGAAGTTCATTCTTTGCTGATACAGCAAAGTCCTTAGTTCCCTTATAAGCAAGTCTTTTTGAGCTAGTGCATTTCCTTTTTTGTGCATAATTTTTTAATTCATTTGTCAATTGTTACACTTCATGTGTAAGGGTTGTATAGACCATTTACTTATAGAACGGCTATGCCAACCTTCTCTGGCAAAGAAATTTTTCAAAACTTAAATTCAAATACTAGTTTTCCAACAGTATTATCTCTTACATAAAGATAAATATAAGTCAAAATACTCCCCTCTTCCATGGAATTCGTAACTATTAAATATATCACTTTTGTTTTCAGAAATAACATAGCTCTGAGATTGGATTGATTTTCTGTGAGAATGTATATCAGAGATTGTCTTTACCCTCCCTTCCCTTTTTTTCTGCTGCTCCTCACTTCAGGTGTCCTGTTCAGCTGCTATTAGATACTAATGCCCTTTGCCTCCCTCAGCCAGTCTTTGCAACCCATCATGGTTTCCTCACTCTGAAGTCACTCTGTCTCTTCCCTCACCACTATTAAAAATTCCTCCAAGAGTGACTGATCTGAGATTTTAAGAAAGAAATAACATAGTTTACAAAAACCTTGCAAGACTGATATGTAATCTGAATACCTTTCTCTGAGGGCATTTGTATTTGCAAAAAGTGGCAACCCCTCTAAAGCTGGTGGTGATGGTGGTGGCAGTAGTATTAACATTGAGAGCACTGATTGAGCAACTATTATCACCCATTTTGTACCATCTCAGATAATTACGTCTAGAATCAATACACACACTGTGATAAACATCTGGGCTTCCTATTTTGATCATTATTCCGTAGTGCTTATTTCCTTATGTATTTGTTGGAAGTATTCATTTGTTCAGTGTTGATACATAAGGACTCTTGCCTGGAACTTTTTTGTATGATGATGGTTTTTACCTTGAGTTTTAAAGGACAGCCTGTTAAATGGACTTTGATTTCATTTAATTTGGCTACTGTTAGTTTTTGTGTTTTAACAGAATATTACAGAAAAAAAAATGCAACTTGATACTAAGGAGCCTTGCGTCACTCATTTTCATAAATAGACTTACTAACCGGGGGCACTTAGGATTATATTATGCCTCCTTCAATTTCAAAAAGTGTTTGTGGTGTTTTTTTTTTTTTTTTTTTAAATCACTGTTAGCTAGCCTTCCAGATAAAATTCTCTGGCTTTAAGACTGTGATATGATAGGGATCTTGTTGCCAAGATTTTTTTACATAATATTTCAAGCTCGCTCCTTTCCAAAATCCAATTTTATTTTGAGCTACAGTAGAGCTCTGTGAACGTTGAGGTCAGAGGAAGAAAAGAATCTTCTTTTCCATAAAATGAGTTCTTTGAATCTGGACTGGAAATATCTTGCGAGTCACAAGCAAGGGGAGCATTTTGCAGAAACAAGTTTAAATTTCCCTGTGGCCAGTCTAAATTTTGCCTAGAGGTGAGAATAAGATGATGGTACTTAAAGTCTTTTGAGGATACTGTGTTTGGCATTATACGGGGTAGTTAGTATCATAAATACTTTGTACAGTATTAAAAATGAGATTTGGATGAGAATGATTTACTTAAATTTATGGGTTACAATACTCTAATTTTAGCCTAACCATGTTGAGTCCAATTAGAACGTTCAAGTTTTGCTTTTATGAGAGATGCTCTGTAGAGCATTATTTTCCTAAGTTTCTAATGGATCTTGAAAAGTTTAGAGTTCGTGCATGCCGACAAGTCAGGTATGCCATATTGGTGAGAAGTTGCAGAAGCCTTTCTGACATGAAGCTTCCTTTTGTCATATGTAGGGTAATGAGTGGGGAAAACATATGGTCCAGAAGTCACTAATCGAGTGATAGTTTTGTGTACGTAATCTGTGTTCCTTCCATTTCCAGGATCAGAGTGATCAGAAATAACTCTACCTAAGGCCAAAGGCTTTAGAAAAATTGTGGATTTGAATCTTGGTTCTGCTGAGTGGTCATGTAACCTAGAGAGAATCATTTGTCCTCTCTGAGCCTCAGTTTCTACTCATGTAAAATGGTGATTAAAAATATCTATCTTGGAGGACTGTTGTGAGGACTTAACACGTATATGAGAAGATATACATAAACGGCCTTGCTTGGCCCCAGAACACAATAAATGCTTACTAAGTGTTAGTTTCATTATCCTCAGCTAACATTTGAAAACATTCTTCTATCGGTGACGAGGAGTAAGAGTCATCAATCATCTGTCAGAGACTGCACTAGAAAAGGCAAGAAAGCAGCTGGTGATTTTGCATATTCCTCGAACAGGAACCAAAATTTTGTGCAGAAGGCCAAAGAAGGTTTTTAGTCCAAGGAGCCTGACAGACATTAGGAGCCTGATCACAAGTTTTGTCACTGTTATATTGTCTTGTATGACATTATCCATTCTGGAAATGGAAATTACTCATCTTTTCCAAAGAGCAAGTGAGTGATAAACCAGTAGAGTTTCAGAGTAAAGCAAGGAGGCTGGATACTCTTCGAAGTCATGACACATGCTGAAAGGTTTTGGTGTGTGAAAAAGCATGACTAGGCTTAGACACAGCTCTGTTTGGATCTCAGCCGTATCTTTTTCCAGTTGTGGCCATAGAACATACCTAACCTTTGTGAACTGCTTTCCTCACCTAGATGTCAGGGACAGCTCATACCTCGTGGGCTTGATGTGGAAATTAGAGAGCTGGCACAGCATAGACTTCAGACACATGTCGGTTGATATGCTGGCACAGCATGCTAAGCATAGTGTGTGTGTGTGTGTGTGTGTGTGTGTGTGTGTGTGTGTTTTGGAGGGATGGGTACGGAATCATGTAAAATGCAGCTCCAGCCTCAGAGTGCTTAAGAGCCCCAAGAATATACTGAATTCTTTAAAGGTAGTATTTTCAAGGGAAGAACACAGCAAGAACCACACCTGACTGCTTTATGGCTATATTAATCGTTGACACTCGAAGCGCCACAGCCCTGGCCTCAGCATGAGTGCTGGACCTGTTAATAACTAAGTTCTAGTGTTTCATTTTGAAAGCATAGTCAATCAGTGTGTTACAAAAACAAAGCACATAAATACTTGCCTGTTTGCGCAGTGTGAGTTTTTAAGTTGATGTACTGTCAGTTTTTATTTTCTTCTTCTCAAAATGTCTTTGTTTCAGGAGAGAGTCTTGACGCCCAGTAGGCAGCAGACAGCTTTTGCAAGTCTGTACACAGGGATGGCTTTAAAGTTCTGCCCTCAGTCCCCAAAGAGCTTGA
Organism: Pteropus alecto; assembly: GCF_000325575.1. Taxonomy (NCBI): domain Eukaryota; kingdom Metazoa; phylum Chordata; class Mammalia; order Chiroptera; family Pteropodidae; genus Pteropus; species Pteropus alecto. The sequence continues at coordinate 307,177 of NW_006431925.1, read as the reverse complement.
ATTTCCTACAGTTTGATAACACGCTTTAAGGATATAAAAGAAACTTCTGAAAGCCAGTTTCTGGTTTATCATTTTATTTTCTCCGTGTTCATTTTTATGCAAACGAATGCCATTTATTTCGATTATCTGCTACTATTAAAAGCTTTAAAAGCCAAAACCTGCATCTGAGGACTTAGTCTGTAGCAGTTCAGCTGTGTCCCTAACTATCTCTCCCTTCTTCCTGGTAGGCAGAGGCAAAGTCTTCTGTTGTCAGGTGCCAGCCTTTATAACTTGGTCCTGAACCTTGCTGAGGCTTTATTCTTTTCTGTGTAACTCCAGTCTATTCAATGGTGCAGTGATTTTTTTTTTCTTAATTCCGTTGATCCACATGACCAAATACCTAGTAGGCAATCTTTCCTTCATGTTCAATTACCCAGTTATTTGCCAGTTGGAAATTAAACTCTTTCTTGTACTTTCAGATACGTGTGGGGATCGGTAGCTGGTTGCTACATGACAGGGGAGAAAAGAGCTTGGGCTTTGCAATCAAACAGATTTGGGTATGAATCTTGCACTGACACTGGCTGTCTGATCTTGGGCAAGTTACTTCCCCTCTTTGTACTTTCATTTCCTTAACAATAAAGCTGAATATTTGGTGCAGTTGTAAAGATGAGAGGTAATCTGCGTAAAGCACCTGGGATATTTCCTAGCACAGAGTAGGTGTTGCTTTATTTCTATTTTGTGATGTAGCTACAAGTCAAAGAGTATTGGCAGCCATCAGAAGCTAGAAGAGACAAGGAACAGACTTTCCTCGAGAGCCTCCAGCAAGAAGATGGCCTTCTTACACCTTGTTTTGGACATCTGGCTTCCAAAACTGTGGGAGAATTAACATGTTCTAAGCCACCCAATTTGGAGTAATTTGGTAAGGCAGCCACAGGCCACTCCCTCTAACATGCTACATTATCAGCACTCAGGATTTTAGACACTTAGACATCTAGGTAAGTCCCATTCTTTTAGACATAGAGGAATGCTATAAGAAGTGCAGAAGACATTCTTACCTCCATGCTGTCTGTCAGAAATTTAAGCAGGAATATGTCTGTACATTAAGCATTTTCATATGCTCACAAATATGTGAAGAAATAAAATGTGCTTAGAGATATCTCCTTACTCTCAGAAGCTTTGTGAGGTGATTTCCTCTCCTCAGCTGGAATGCCCTCTGGTCACTTTTCTAGTCTCGTTCGTTTGACAAAATTTGTTGACAGCATTAAACAAAGCAAGAGGAAAATATACCTTTTTCCTCCTCTGCTTAGTGAGAGGAGATACTCATCTGGTTCCTAGTGTATTTTTTTTTCCTTGAATAATGATACTTTAAAATCTTTTAACCCAGAATTTTATTCTAATGATAAAGAGACTGTCAATTATGGAGCTGAGATTAAATTTTCGTGATTCAGAATATTAAATGCTGCTTGCAGATCATTAATAGTTACAGTCCTGCCATTTCAGAAATTCAGTTTTGTTTAGAATAACTCAAAAAGAGAAATATAAAATATTTTAGAATTACACCCTTCAGATTTCTTTTCAGTTGCACAAAATATTGGGAATGAGGTTTGTGGAAGTTTAGAAAAGGTTTAGGGGGGAAAGTCTAGACTATTAATAGTTGAGTATAATATATGAAAACTGTGTTTATGCTGACATGTATTAACTGAGTGCATTTATTTAAATTTGCTACATGGCTACAAGCTTGCAATAAGCTTATTAGTCTTAATGGGATTTTCTAAGTATTTATTATTTTTAATCTTTTTATAGGAAATGCAATTATACAACAGTAGAGAGAATAGTATAATGAACCTCACGTACCCCTGATCCAGTTTCAACAATTAACTCTTCTGACTAGTCATATTGCCGTCCATCATCCATTCACTTCCCCTCACTGCATTACTTTTATGTAAATTAACTCACTTCATTCTTAAATATTTCCATATGTATATACTTAAAAGAAGGCTTTTAAAAGTGCAATTATAATACCAATATCACAACAAATTTCTTAATATCATCAAAAAGTCATTGTTCAACTTTTTCAATTGCCATGTATTTATCTTATTTATATATATATATTAAATAAAGTGTAAGAATTTGAATAAACTAAAAAATGT
>NW_006431925.1:254629-305032 GCF_000325575.1 Pteropus alecto | reverse complement strand
ATATATACATATATATATAATTCCGTACAATTCTAATTAGAATCCAAATAAGGCCTACATAGTACAATTGATTGCTAATTCTTAATTTCTTTAATTTCTATTTATATACAGAAAAGTATACAAATTATATATACAGCTTAATAACTTTTCACAAAGAGAACACTTTTATGTAACCAGCACCCAGATCAAGAAACCGAACATTACCAACTCTTTAGATGCAACCTATGTCCCTCCCATCAATACCTCTTCCCCCAGGATAACCATTATTTTGATTTCTAGCACACAGTTTAGATTTGTCTGTCTAGGAACTTTATATAAATGGAATCCTAGAGTATGTACTATTTCGTGCTTGGCTTCTTCCTGTCAATATTGTTTGTGAGACTGATTCACCCATTTCGTTGCATGTAGCTATAAGTTGTTATTCTCATCACTGAATAGGATTCTGTTGTAAGATCTGTACCACAATTTTTTATTCTATTTTCAATCGAATTTGGACTTTTGCCAGATTTTGGTTATTGCAGATAGTGTGCTGTGACAATTCTCATACATGTCTTTTGCTGACTATACCTATGTGTTTCTTAGTTAGGAGTACAATTGCTAAGTATGAACCTCCAGCTTCAGTATATCCTGCCAGATTTCCAAGGGGTTTACACTGTCACAGGTGTAGAGTGCCATTTGTTCCCCACACGTGCTCATTATTTGTTGTAAATTATTTAGTTGGGCAGGGAGGGCTGCTGAATGAATTTTTGTGGTTGAAAATTGACTAATGTGAGAAAGCCAGTTCTAGATCTTAGATATACAGCTTAGAAAACACATCATCATTTTCCTTAGTCAAAAATTTTAAGGAAATTGAATTTGGCCAGATTAAAGACAATTTTCTCATTCTACATCTGAGAAATACTTCTCGTTTATACAGCATCCAGCTCTTTGTTTATAACCTTCTTCTGCATGTGTACCTTTCTCACTGTGATGAAAATGGAGAATTGTTTGCCATGATTCCTTTGGGAAGAATGCTTCGAAATCTGGAACAGTGTCATTAAGATGACTCTCAGTCTTGCCCTTTCGAGGCCAACTAGTGCTTAAACCAAGTACTTACTTTCCATCTCTTAGTGGTCTGTGTTACTCTTCTATGGAATCTTTTGGACTTTCTGCATTTCTCTGAAACTATGAAGATAAAAGAAAACTTTCAACTTGGAAAGAGATAATCACTACTCGCTTTAAAGAAAAAGCTTACCTTCTGGCCCATGCATTTTATAATTCTATTAATGTTTTTAAATAAAAGGTAGTAGACATCAAAATAATGGCCTGTGCAGTGATGTATCCAGCTGTAACCAGCTTTTGCTTGTAGCTAAAATAGGTTCCTGCTAATGCTCACCCTGTGCTCTTTCCTTTTGAATTTAGTTTGAATTCGAATGGATTCATGCCTTTTTCCCTATAATTACTTTTTGTTCTTTACTCATCTTCAGTTGCTCTGCATGTACTTTCTTTCCCCACTGATGTCATCATCTCTGGACACTGAGTGTCAAAACGCACACAGGTATTAGGAGGAAATTAAGATCAATTTTAGGATGACTCCTAGATCATGTTCTCCACCTTATGCTATGGAATAGGTTTCTGTAACATGGGAAAGACCCAACTCCTTCAATACTTAGTCTGTGTTATACATTTTGAGTAATTAATAACCAATCGCATTCACTCTGTCTTTGTGGTGTGTGACAGAATCAACAACATTGTTTTATATTACACCCAGAGACAAGGTGTTCTCTTTTCCTCTATCACCTTCTATTAATTTTTGAAAGTCTTGTGAAGAATAACGTCTGTATTTTATGGGTCTAGCTAATCCAGGAGAGCCCCTAGATTTTTTTTTTTTTCCAGGACAAGGTGTAATTTTATTCTAAAGAGTAAGGACAAAGAAACATTTGTCTCAACTAGTTAAGGCCTTGGTTTGTAAAACTCATTATCTGAAGTTTACATATATATTTAAAGATGAGACTATTTAAAGTCATTTAACTTTCCCAATACTGCACACTGAGGTGGCAACAAAAGAGGAGAAGCTAATAGTTCACAGTCATTAGAGATTCTGTCTAGGTGCTCACAGTCAGAAGACAATTCTGACTTGGCTTTCCTATTTCAAGAGAGTCCCTTAAGCTCAGAAAATCAACTACATCAGAGTAATGTCAGGTGATCCCTCTTTAGGCCAGTAACAGTCTGTTTCTGAATGTGAGACTCTTCAGTGCCACAGGGCTTCTGAGTGCCTGACCTACAGCCTGAGCTCCTGGCACTTCCCAGAGATGCTTTGTGTAAAGCATACAAGCCCCAGACTTTGGGAGGTAGGTGCAGAGTTTCATGAAGTGCATAAAACTCAGGCTTTTCATAATCATTATCATCTCTCCTCAGAGATTCTTTGCAGTCGGCTTCAGGGCTGTGCCACTGCCAAGGAGTCTGAGCAGAGTCTTGCCTTTTCATCCAGCTCCAGTGTGGGTTCACAAATGGAGCTTCATGAATTTAGAGCTGTTTCAGAGTATGAGTCCTTATCAAGCATTTTTGCTTTCTCCCAAGGAACTGAGATCTGGCACCTTTTCTCACTCCCGCTTTCAGGGATGTGAGATTGTATGCCTTCTGTGTAAGACTGGGGCAAAGGGTACTGCATATAGAGACTTGTTTTTCATATTAAATTAATGTTTGTTTTCAGATTGAGAACTGATCTGACCTAAAAAGTTGTTAGTCATTAGGGAAAAGCTGAGTGATCTTCTCGAAAGCAGAAATCAATGTGTAGAAATGTGAGCTTGTAGAGCAAGATGGTACTTCTAAGTGTAGATCCCTTATAAATCAAAAATACATCTTGGGAAGTGGCATGTGGGGAAAAGGTGTTCTCTTTCAAGAAGCCTGTTTGGAGGTAGTGATATCATCCTATAAATGGGCTATATATGGCATTTGGACCCTTTTTTTGGTCCCTAAACTTTAGCTGTAATATTACACATTCTTTGCCAATCACTGCCTATTTACTAGTATGTTGAACTGCTCACTATACTGGACTATGAACATTTAGAACACAAAATCATATTTAGTCAGTTTTCCTCCATGTGTAAAGAATGCTCAGTGTCTAAGAGTGGAAGTTCTGTTTGTGGAGAGGTCTCTGTTTTGTGTAGCTGATGTGTAAATGATATTCTTTCTCCCATTCCTGGCTTCTTACTGTGGCTAGCAGTAACTTTTCTTATTGGTAATTTGTCTTCACATGTCAATCTTGGGCATGTTTATATCAAGCCTGTTTTGCATCCTATTGGAGTTGTCTCAATTTTCTCATTTACTTCTCCATCACTGTCTCTGTCACCACATTGTGTTCCTCAGTCCCCTTTTTCTTCAAAGACCCATCTGTGTTCCCTTCTGTGAGCTGTTCCCAATGTGGCTGTCACTCCTGCCTGAGTCTAGCCACAGTTTCTTGTTCAAAGCAGTTTGGTCCCAGGGAGCCAGAAAACTGAATTTTTTTGCTTTCCCTTCACAGAAGGAGCTCTGTAATACCACTTTTCTATTCTGCTTTCTATTTCAGAAGACCTATCTCACCTTGCTAATCAAGATCCGATTATTTAGGGAGACTTTTACTGATAGAAGGGGCCTCTTTCAATATGTTAGTTAATAAGCACTTGACTTTCACCATAGTCAGAAATGACTTCCGTAAAATTAGGCTGTTACTTCTGAGCAATTTCTCAGTTACTCATGGTATATGTTATTATCTTAAGTTAGAAGGCTCCAGTCTCTTGACCTAACTGCTAAAAATCTTGGCCCATCCATTTTGGTCTTCTTGCCTCCTTTCTAAGGCGTGTCCCTCCACATGTTCTCTGTATCCCATGCCCTCTTACTTTCTCAAGGACTATGCTCTTCCAGTCATTTTCTCTCCAACCACCTCCAGGAAACTCTTCCTATAAGTATACCTGCACATGTTCATATCTTCTATGTAAAAAATAATCCTCAAAAACTGACTCACAAATATAGAGAACAATTTGGCGACGGACAGAGGGGATGGGGGGTTGAGAGACAGGGAGAATGGGGTGAAGGGTTAAAGAAGTACATATTAGTAGTTGATAGGTGGTCACGGGGATGGGGAGCACAGCATAGGGAATGCAGTTAGCATTAATGTAATGGCTAGGTGGAGAGCCAGAGGAGAGATGAACACTTAGGGGGATCATTTTATAAACTATATAAATATCTAACCAACGTACTGTATACTTAAAACTAATAAAAATTAATTCATTAATTAATTTGAAGTACATATTAGTAGTTGATAGGTGGTCACGGGGATGGGGAGCACAGCATAGGGAATGCAGTTAGCATTAATGTAATGGCTAGGTGGAGAGCCAGAGGAGAGATGAACACTTAGGGGGATCATTTTATAAACTATATAAATATCTAACCAATGTACTGTATACTTAAAACTAATAAAAATTAATCCATTAATTAATTTAAAAAAAAACACTTCTAAAACTTAAAAAAATCATCATAATAATAATCCTTTCAGGACTCCAGACTTTTTGCCAACCTGTCTTCTTAGCCTGCCTTCCCTAGAGAGATGTCTGCACTTGTTTGAGCACTTGCTAATTCCTCCTTTGCCCTTTAGCTCACTTTAGTCTGGCCACGATCCTCCCCACTTGACTCCTGCTCCTGGTAAAGTCGTGGGGGGCGCCCCTGTGCTACCTAATCCAATGGGCCTTTGCTCTCCTCTTCACCTCATCTCTCAGTAGCATTCAAGTCAGTCAACTGCTCTCTCTGCCTTAAAATCATTTCTCTCTTGGCATCAAACATACCATACTCTCCTTTGGTTATCTTTCTACCCCATAGCTTACTTTTGTTTTTGTTTCTTAATTCTTAATTCTTAAATATGGAAACTCTTGGGCTCTGTCCTGGGGCCCTCTCCTTCTATACTTCCTCTCTTTCTTATGTTCTTACTGCTTTGATCAGTAAGAGTGAGGGACTGTTATTTCTAATACTCTTATAATTATGTTGTAGGGTGGTTATGACAATAAAAGAAAAATTCACATAAGCTGCCTAGAATACAGAAAATATTCCATGAAGGATGCTGCCATTATATATTTTTCATCTTGGTTTCTCTCATAAATTTGTATAGAGAATGAACAGACTCAAATATTGGTTAAAAGAAAGAATAGTTGAATGTATCTTTCTTTGGTTTCAGACATTTGATATCTTGGCTTTCTATTAGGTGTTAATTGCTGCACACTCCTTCTAAGAAAGCAGATATCTCAGTCCACCAGATGTTAGGCCAAACATCTTACGATTTTTTTTTTTGACCCATATACCTTTTATTGGTTTATTCTCATGACTTCACCCATTTTGATTGTTCCCAAATCTAACGTATGACCCTGAAAGTCACCTACTTACCAATTATTAAATAGTGTTTCTAATGAAGCTGTTTTTGAGAAGGAATCAATTACTATATGTTTATAACATACATAACGCCCTAGAACAATGCCTGGTACCTAGTTGATGTTTGGTAAATGTCAGCCAGTACTGTTTTTATTTTTAAAATTCTTATTATTCTGCAACATAGGAAACTCTTTTAAGGAGAGGTTCATCTGTCTGTTTATGGACATAGTGGCAGCGATGATCTGACCTTTGTTCTCTGTAGGCTAGTGTTTTCAAGTGTTGTCCAATGGCTTACCAATTTAGGACACTGTGATGTACTCATTCAGAAAATGGAAGATCTCGGGCTCTATGATAACAGACTGACCAAAGTAGGATCTGTGGGAGAGGGAACCAGAATCTGCTTTTTAAAATAAATTTTCCTGATTCGTTCTTACACACATTCAAGTTTGAGAATTATTTTCGTACCTAATAAATTGTGAGCACTTGGAGGTACAATATCTTTCAAGACATCATTCTGGAGTAGTTACTTAATAAGTGGTTTGGAGAACTATAAACCTCAGAGAGCATGGGGTCCATTGCCCTCACGTTGCCAATAGGAAGTAGAATCTCCTCCAAGATCAAATTGTTTGCTAGTGAGAGAGTCAGGGCTGAGACTCAGACTTCCTGGCAGCCCCAGTTCTGTTCTCTTTCCACACTCGCACAAGCTCCACTTGCCTGCATAACGGCCCAGAAGGTTTTCCAGTATGCCTTCCATAAAGCAGTGGAGAGGGCTATCCTAAGGGAAAACAGAGGGAGAAGACGAAGGTAAAGGAGACAAAGAGTGACCTAGACGTCAATCTTGGGCATGTTTATATCAAAGGTAAAAGAGATAAAGAGTGACCTAGACGGAAACCAAAAGAGAACCCAAGAAGATGATTGAGATTTTGTGAGAAGAGGACCAGAGATTTTGACGACAGGTGGGTTTGGGAAACAAGAAATGAGGCTATATATAAAAATAGAGAGGAAAATAAAGGTAGGAAAAACTAGGACAGGACTGTAATGGGTCTGTGTTTATGTTTCATGCTCTAAATGTTCATAGTCCAGTACAGTGATGAGAGCCCTAGATTGAAGCCGTCAAAGACCCTGCTTAAAACACTTCAGTAACTTAGTGAAGTAAACCCAGAGCCCTTGACAAGATCCCAAAGCTCCTTCTAGTTCCAGGATGTCCATTTTTGATCTGAATGTGACAAAATGCCTGGTGCATTGCAGTCCATACAATGCACCCTTGGGTTTTTACCGGTAAAACTATGGACTTCAAAGGGAACCCACATATTCCCAATGTCCTCGCCACACATGCGTGTGCATGGCTGATGGCATGAGAGCTGTGCCATTATGATGCATTTGAAAATAATTTTAATTAGAACTTTATCCCTGGAGGTTTTAAAGCAAGAAGAATACAGTTGTGCTTACCTCTGCCTGAGAGCTGAGCCTGCCGCGCTCTGGTGGGAGGTGGTTATACTGTCTGCTGTTCTTGGCGGTGGTCAACGGACACAAGGTTGAAGGAGTGACGAGACCTGTGTAATGGCAGAACTCCATAGGGTTCCTTCCGGTTTTGCTGGAAGGAACATCTTCAAATATGAAAAAAAGAATCATCAAGCAGCTTTCACTTGTTAGTTCCTTGAATTGACAGCTTTTTGTTGCATACTCCGGGCCTCTGCTAAAGAAAGATGGAGAAAGTGAGGGGCCAAAAAGAAAAAAAAAGCTTTAATTTCTGTTTACAATTTATTTGGAGGGAAAAAGAAATTCATGTTGCTTAATAAAAACAAAGCAACAAATGAATTTCAGTGACTGCATAAATAAGTAACTATTTTGAACCACCAAATCACAAGATTTTTTTAAATAAGAAAATCAAGAAAATATTTATTCCAATTCTTTGGTACTTCAGAATCAAAGCTAGGGCACCTACTGTTAATGATTTATTTAAAGGTCAAGATGTAGACATTGTACTAACCAGTGAAACCAATTTTTATTCCTTTCTGAATCTTATAATCCTATTACATAACAGTACATTTTATTACATATATTCAGTTCAGTACTGAAGAAAAACTGTTCGGGTTTTTTATCCATAGCAATTAAGTTTTCAAATGTCCAGAGCTAAACCTGGCGGTTTTCATTTAGTTTACCTTTTTAACAAAGAATTCAGAATTTAATTACCAAATGTCACAAAGAACATAAAACTGAGAGATGTAAAAATGCAAGGTTTTGATTCCAATGGAACATTTAGAATGACTCAAGTATCAGCTAGGATTCTGTTCAGCTGCACATTATGAAAAAACTGAATAAACAATGTCTTCAATAAATCAGAAATATATTTTGTCACATAGGAGCCCAAGGTGGATATCACTGCTCTTCTGTCTTTGAGCTTTGTCTGCCTTACCTGACTCCAGCTGCCTTGCAGTTGCAAGAGAAATAGGCCACCCTCAGGGTCACACCTCCCTTTCTGTAAGGAAGAAGGGGCAAGCCAGAGGGCAGAAGGGACAGGCCAGCTTTCAACGAATCTCCCAGAAACCCACGTGACTTCCAGTGCATTTCATTGGCCGAGACTTAGTTACACGGCCACCCTCAACTTTGAGTGAGGTAGAAAACACAGTGCCCCCTTCCCACTACTCTTTCGTTAAAAAGAGAATGGCTATTGGGTAAGCGGCTAACCCTGTCAGCCCCTGGAGGGTGAACATATACATTTTCTGAAAGGGATTTCACCTTCAGGACTGATTCTAATTAACTTAAGGTTTTTCTGTGACCCGTTATCTTTCACTCATTTTTTTTTCCCGCCTCTGAGCCTTGTCACTTTTCTCTTACTGGTAAATATACCTATCTTGATTTTTCTGCTACAGAGCGATCAGCTTGAAAACAATTAAAATGCACATAGGAATTGGTCTGTGGATGGGGGAATACGCCGAAAGGGCATGAGTCATCTCATGATCTGTTGTGGAGATGTGTGCCATTTGTGAGTAATTGACCTTTTCTTTTCATGATTTTCACGGCAAGGGTGGTCGTGTTCAATATATGCTGAATTAAAAAATCAAACTGTTGGTGGTGAAGGCATAGAAGACAAGATAACTGGCTCTTTGATTTGGGCCATTTCATTATTCTTGAGAGGAACGTAAGAACACCATTCATGCATGATGATGACAGTTTTTTGCACAACACACTGTCTCCCAACTAACATGGTCCTTTAAGGTGATGGAATTGTATTTGGTGACCACAGAGGAATTTTTTCACATGTTCACCTCCTCCTTCCCATATTCATCCTCTGAGTAGAAACCATTCCTAGATAGTCTACTGGTCTCACCCTTCTGCCTCCTCTGGATGAAATTGTTGGCAACGTTCATGTGGTTATTCAGTCTGCTTTGAAATTTGGTTCTAATTTTCCCCTGTAGAAATGAGGCACAAAGAGTGCCACTTGTATGCCTTTGGTCTCGTTTTTACTGTTGAGATCTCCACTGGTAGGGTTCAAAAAGTTTCAAGACCTATTTGAAAAAGAGTTGGTTTCTGGTTTTCTTCTGTTTACTACCTTTCCCTTCATTTTCTTTTAGGAATTCTGTCAAACTCCACTCTGCCGTTTCAATGAATCAATGCTCTTTACAAATTGACTGTGTTCCCAACACCAGATTTTCAATCTCTCCTCTCCTCGGCAGTTAATCTTTTCACAATCTCAAGTTGCTTCAACATAGGGCATATTGAAGTAAACCCATCACCGAGACAGACTTGCCAAGGAGGAACTTGTACAGATGTATATACGTCAGGCAGCCTGCTGGCATTCAGCTGGCAGCTCCCACAGCTGTACTCACAGGCTCTGGGACACCGGAGGAGGCATTACCTCATTCAGTAATGAGTACTAGTCTCTGGGATGCTTTCACAATGGTGGTCCCTGAGTTAAGTACATATGATGGCACTCGCTCAAGCAGAGGATAGAGCCAAGGAATAGGGAGGATTGAGGCAGAAAAGGGCAGACATCTAGGTGTAGGTATGAGGGTGCACCAGGAGGAGGGTTCCTGGCCTAATTCTGAGAGGAAGAACAGACTGCTGGGCTATTCTTTACCCACCCAAATTCAATGAGTCCTTCCAACTTGTCCTCACATGTTGTCTCTCCCGAATGCCTGCTTGAGTCCCCCAGTCTGAGTGGATGCTCTTCATTCGTACTGCCCAAGTGTCCTTGTACATCTTTATCATGGCCCTGATTACATTGCCAGGCAGTTTATGTTTGCTTGTCGTCTGTCTTCCTAAATGGCAGGACTTTGAGGTTAGCGACCATGTGTTATTCAACTTCATAAACACAGTATTTAGCATAGTGTCTGACAGAATGTAGTTGCTCAGTACTATTAGCTGAATTAATGGATAAATGCAAAAGAAACAGGCTCTGTTTTCAAACTTCATAGCTACATTTTTCAATCTCTTCAATTGACATTATAGACCCTACTTTTCAAGTTCCTATATAATTAGTTAGTTTGAATGTCTCTTTAGAGTTGGGAGTGGGATGAGGTAGAGTCGAGTCAGGATAGTGGCTGTGGCAAGAGAGAGAAAGAAGACTGATTTCAGAAAAGGTTTACATGCAGGTCAACAGATCTCTGATATGCACCAGCATAAAAATAGACCTGCAGTTTTTACCAGTCTGCAGTTAGCCTATTTGCTGAAAAGTCGAAATAAGAGGTTCCCAGCATTAAGCCAGTACACCAGTACTGTAAAGTAGCCAATGACAGATTCAGGATAAAGGGAGGATGAGCATCATCTTTACCACAGACTATACATATACCTCATAGATTTCTCACCCATAGAACCACTGTCTGGCTGAATGTTTTTAATGTGAACGTTAATTTTTCATAGTCACAAATCTAAGCTGCAGTTTTTTTTGCCTTGTCCCTTTCAACAATCATATTTCCCACTAAGGTAACCCATGTCTATAGGAAGAGTTTTGGAACTGAAACCATCCTTCTTCATTCCTTCTAAACACCAGATCCTGTCATTGCACCTTATATTGGGAATTGTCCCAATAAAAGTTATCCTTTTTATCCAGTTGGGTGTTCTGCTGTACATACCAATTGGATTGTCAGGCAGGTCACTCTTTAAGAGTTAATCTGTAGGGTTTCCGTCACTCTCTAAGCTTTATAGGAACATGTATCACTATCTCAAAAAGAGAGCAAAATTTGGGTATTAGAGGATAAGTAGGAGGTCAGTAATGACATACCTTTTTTAGATACGGCGCAAATAGGCAACAGAAGCCCCCTTTCTAAAGGATGTGGAGGGGGCCTCAATTTGCTATGTTCTGTAAAGGTCTAGAGCTGTGCTATGTAGCGTGGCAACCACTAGTTTTGTGTGGCTATTGAACACTTGCAATTAAAACTGGTCCCAGTTAAGTTGTGCTACAAATCTAAAATATATACCAGATTTTGAAAAGTTAGTATAAAAAAAATAATGTTAAATAAATCGGTACCCTTTTGATTACATGTTGGGTTAAATAAAATGTTCCCGTCATTTGTTTATTTGTACTTTGAATATAGCTGTTAGAAAATGAATATCGTCCACATTTTAGTTCTGTCAGACAGTGCTGGTCTAGTGTTGCAGCATCGTGATAGAGTACACATAGTAAGAATTTAATAAATGTTCTTGATAGCTTTGACTTAGAGATAATGTTCATCCCCAACAAACAGAAAATCTCCAATTTTCACTTCTCCAATTAGTCCCAAAAAACTATAACTCCAAGGATAGGTGTACTTGCATCATGTAACCTCATTTAATCGAAACTTTTGCTAAAATCTTTCATTTATCTCTTGTTTCCAAAGGAACCCATTGCCTTTCAATCACCTAACTGAGCATCTAGAGTTGGAATTAAGACTTCCCAAACTAGAATAGAAGTCAGGAAAATACTCAGACACTAAGAGCCAGAATTACACTTGTCCATATGGTCTGCTGTTGCAGTATCTCTGTTGCCTTGGCCACCAGATCACCACGAGGGGCTATAAATGTTATTAGGTAAATGCAGCAAAACATCTTGGTGTGTAGCTTGATCTAAACCATTCATACCTCTTTAGACAAAGGCAAATAACTGCAATATAGTTAATTTCTTTTCATATAAGATTGAGGTGTAATTTTCTGCTTTTCAATTCATTGTACTGATAGAATTTTTTTCATTTCTAGGTTTATGGCATTTTCTGGCTGTCTAGAGTTGATCATTTAAGTGCTCTTTTTCTCCCTGGAAATCAACATCCCCTCTTTGTTGTTCTGCCAGCATGGCTTATTTGAGCATGTTGAACAAGTATTTGGTGCAGAAACTGGGCTAGACAATATCTTAAACCATCAAAGTGAGTCTTCTAATAAGAATGTCTGGCCATTGGAAAGGAACTTGATGTTTAGGGGCTGTGAAAGCTTTTGGGTATGGGTCACCATGGAGTTGCTTTCTGCTCTGTTTGAGAGAAAGCCAGGCTTGACTTGCCCCCATTAGAAGCAAATAAATAACTTTTAAAAATTTTAACACCATTTCTTATAATGCAGTTTAGTACTGGTAAAATGAGCTGACTTTGTTTTGTATTTTTTTGTTTTAAAATTTGAAAGAATGGTTTCCTCTAGGCCTGAGAATATAGAAAGGTATTTGGGGTAGATATTGATTTGTATGTGCCTTAGAAATGATTGATTGAAAGAGCAGTGTCTAACATAAAACAAACAGAGGTCTTGGAGGGTATTATTTTTTTTAAGCAGGAATAAAGTATAATGCAGTTAAGTATTATAATCATAAAATCATCAAAGAAGCGAGAAGTAGAATCTTTTGAAAAACTAAATCTTTGCATGACTGAGCTATTACTGGAGATAATTAGGAGATAAGCGATCCTTAGCCTTGGTATGCAGAGTGCAGCATCTGATGAAGCAGCTGTCCTACAGTTTACCTTTTTACACATTATGGTTAATATTACTTTTATATTTAAAAAAAAGTAGTGAGATTGTCATGGTCCCAATGTATTCTGTTTTCAGTTCAAATAGCCAAATATGAGGATCTTGTCCTGACTTTTTTCCTTTATAAAGTTTTATGTGATTTCCATTGTCTTGTACAATGTGTGCATCATGAATTTTCTTCCCCATGTAAAACCAAGCAGAATTTCTGTATATAATTTTGCACCTAATTAACATGTTATTGCATTTGTAAAGTGGTAAAGTATTAAATGATTTTTGATTGGCAATTTTAAAATGTCTTTCATCTATAAAGCCTATAATACTGGGAGCAAATGATTACTAAAATCTCTGAAAACCTGAATGCACACAGGCAATTTTCTTTTATCTCAGCCAAATGGCTGTGCATGTGAACGCACACTCATGCAGACAATAAAGCTTAATGTCAAACAGTAATATTTAAAGACAAAACTTACAGCCAAGAAAATAATTGCTTCAGATTCTTTACTCATGTTTCTGTATGTGCATATGTGTAATACATATCTGCTATAATCAGAAGTGGTAATATAAATTACTATATTTTACATGTTTCTAAGATGTATATTTTTTTCACATTTTACTACTTCTGAAATCAGGATGTATCTAGAATCTGTGACATCTTTAAATTGTTATCAGCCAGGTGGCAGTCATGATGTGATTGTAATTGCTCTGCAGACTGGGCATAACTGGTCATATTGTCATCACTTCAATTAAGACAGATTGAGTATAATTGCCCCATAAGCTGCCTTCAAAAAGATTACGCTGTTCAGTGTACGTATAAAGGCACAGGAACAGAACAACATGATATATGATGAGTCTAAGTGTACAAGAGCTCTTTCGGTAAGTATAAAATAACAATATGTGATCAAAAAAACGTGTCATTAATTAGTAGTTTCTTTAACTTATTTAGTGTTACACTAATAATGATGCATCTTGAAAATCAATAGTGACTTGGGTATGATGGAAACCAATATATAAGATCGGGACTTTTGCAAAGCAAATGTGAGTTTTTTCTTTATATTCTTCCTATGGATGTATTTTCCATTTCTCCAAACTCTAATGATCTCTTCTATCTGAAGGTAGCATTGGTGACTCAGTATCCAAAGAGCATGCCACTCTGTTTTTTTGTGCATCAGTGCATCCCCTTAGTGTGCTAAGAAACGATCCACCCTGTGCTTTTGCTATGATCTCTCTGTATGTGTGTGTGTGTGTGTGTGTGTGTGTCTGTGTGTCTGTGTGTGTGTCTGTGTGTCTGTGTGTGTTGAAAACACAGATGGCCAATGCTCAAGTAGAATCTGGAACTAATGGAACAGAGTAAGCCCCTAGATTCCCAAATGGCCTTAAGTTTTTACTATGACTTAACACAGGTCTCTAACCAATGGAGCTAATCAATTATAGACCCAAAAACTAAGTTCAAAGCCATCTGATCCTAGCCAACCTAAAATTACCATTTTAAATCAAAGGAAACATTACACATTGTATTTTGTGATTCTACACACGTTCTCCTATTTCTCATGTTTGTTTTGGGCCTCTAGGCTAGATCTGTCCTGTGAAAGTAGATATGAATGAGAATTGCCAAATTATTTCTGTTTGGTCTATGCATGGATGCTAAGTTGTTTTGTGGTATGTGCTCATTAGGAAAAAAATTATTTCCAAGGACAGTACAACATCTGAGAATAAAGCCTTTTTAGGTGTAGATATGTTGGCTAATCTCAGGTTTCAAGAAAAGACATCAAAGAAAAACCAATCCAGTATAATTCTATTCTGGTTTATTATAATTCTATAATTCCAATTCTATAATTCTGTAATTCTAAGTTTATTGTAATTCTATAATTACATATTCTAAAAATAGGAGATTTTTTTACTCCTTGTGGACATGTTTACTGACATTGTTTTTAGAAAGTATTCATTTTTTGTATGCAAAGTCCATCCAATTCCATCTTGGATTCTCTTAAATTTTACCCCAGCTTATAATTCTTTCACATATATATCTCCATAACTTCATTTTTTCCTGTGAAAATTCTGATCATTCTTGCTTGTTTTGCTTTAATTTGGTTTTTGTTTGTTGGTGAGCTCTTTTTCACATGAATCATGTATATGGATTTTTTCCCTGGAGTTTACTTTTTATATGTTATCTCTGTTTTTGTTTTGTTTTGTTTTCGACATTTTAACTCAATTCATTCTCAGCTTTATGTTCTACATTTTTTTTTTTTACAACTTCTACCTCGTCCTCCATTGCCCAAAATTCATTTATTTCTTTAATTTGGAGGTTCCTATATTATAAATGTTGCCCAGCAAAATTTATCTCCAGCAAAGAGGTCCTGCAGGATACATTATGATAAGATGGTTTATTGCTATGAGAAATTGAATATGCCAACAATCCCATATTTGCTCTTTTCACTTTTTCATATTTACTAAGTGATTTTAAATCAATGCTATATTGGAATATCAATTTTTATAGAATCAGCTCTAGATGGTGCAGAATTTCTCTCTAGGAAGATGAATCTCCTACAGAGAGTTTTGTTCGTTTCGTGTTCCTTTCTTCCACCCATCCCACTGTTCTGCTCAACATACTCTAGTATTTGAAATATAGCAGGTGCTCCATAAATATGGTTGCACAAATGAATGAGTCTGTCTTTAAAATGTATTTTTTCCTTTCTAAAAAAGAAGGAAGCCTAATTCTACCAGGAAAACTTTTGCGGACGCTTTGAGGAGTGAGGGGAAAAGAAGGTAAGAATTCTAACATTTAGCTTTGTCATCAAGTAAACAGTAGCTTACTTGAAGATATGCTTAAACAAGAAGGTATTAATTTTGTTAAGTCATAGTAAAAACCTAAGGCCTTTTGGGAATCTAGGGGCTTACTCTGTTCCATTAGTTCCAGATTCTACTTGAGCATTGGCCATCTGTGTTTTCAACACACACACACACACACACACACACACACACACACACACACACACCATAGCAAAAGCACAGGGTAGATCGTTTCTTAGCACACTAAGGGGATGCACTGATGCACAAAAAAACAGAGTGGCATGCTCTTTGGATACTGAGTCACCAATGCTACCTTGAGATAGAAGAGATCATTAGAGTTTGAAGAAATGGAAAATATATCCATAGGAAGAATATTTTTTAAATAGCAATGTAATAATCATTTAAAATTTTTCTTATGAAAGAATCAAAATCCTAACCCTATTATCCAAATACATACTTTTCAGCCCTTATCCACATTCTTTGGTACAGTTGTAATTTTAGTCAACTGACCACTCTCTACATCTGAGTAGAACATCTCGAGACACTTTCTCTTTACCATTACTGGTTAATTGTGATGGAAGCCGCCCTGGGTGTGATTACCAGAATAACGAAGTGATTTATTTAGTTCATAGAACATTTTACCCCCTCATAGGTCACCATGAAAGAATTTCTTTTTAAGAATACTACATACAGGTAAAAGTTTTGTTTATAAAATCTACGTCATAACTAGAACAATATCACAGTCTCAAAAATGTGTGGTAAAGGTTGCATCATAAGAGATACTTATTTTCTAAGGAAATATGGCTCCTCTTCAAAAATGAAAAGTTCAACAGACAAATCAAAAATACATTAAAATACTTTCCACATTTTTAGGAAAACACAGATATGGTGAAACATGAGACAAGGGCAGACAGTGTTATCTCTGTGTGATTTGTCATGGGCCGACTCCACCAGAACTGGTATGATTAGCCATCTGAGGAATAGGTCACAGCTTAAAGTAGATTTGGTTCCAAAAGTGGATTAGTTCTGTGCTGATGGAAGTGTAGCAGGTCTTGAAGAAATCTAACAATATTTCTGTACCTATGACCTATGGAATATTTCTAAGTTAAAGTGCTTGTAAAAGTTTCTGCTGTGCACCTAGAAGGCACAGCCATGTTCTTTTGGGGTAGTAATGAAGGGCTGCTTTGTGAATATAAGTCTACATGTTTGCTAGATTCACTAGAAGCCAGTTTGGTATGAACTGCTCCCATTTCTGCCAGATGACACCTTACAAAGGGCTGGGCTCAGAGAGGAGGAAGAAGCAGGAAGTTAAATGGCACATGTTTTCCTGAGAGTAGTTATTCCGGTTCATTGGACACTGCCCAGGGTGAAGTAGAGGTCGCTTGCCCATCCTCTGTAGAGCGTTATTTCTCCACTTAAGCCTTTTAAAGCTGGTACAGCCTGTAAAATTTTGTCACTGATATAAATATCTAATTTAAGGAAATTCTGCTTGTGCTGTGTTTTCTTCCAGTACTGGAAATTTAAATGGGAAACCAGACATATGTTTATTAGCTTATTTGGAAGTTCAACAGTAAAATTTCCTGAAACTGCCAACATGGGCACGATTGCTTTTCAGAGCTGCAAGCTACTACTTTAACTCTCTGCAGTCTCTAGTAAAGGACTGGATAGTTCGCTGTGCCAGAAAGGGCATGCTTTGGACCACGTGTAGTCATAAGCATACGAAGACATTCAGAAAGCCAGTCTTTCTCCCAGAGATTTAGGGGGGGAACGGCCCTAGCTCCATGTAGGCACGTGGGGAGGTGGAATGGAGGATGCTTGTTAATTGTCGCAGTGTTAATTGTGGCCATGGAATTGGAAGATTGAAAGCCTTCTGAGAATTCTTTGAGTTTGAAACATCTTTTTTCTGGAATATCTATAACTTTCCCAAGAGAATAATTTCCCACAAACTTAGAGATTTTATTCAGATAACTAGTCCGTGCTTGGGATTGGTTGAAGAGCAAGCTTGTGAAGAATAGATATTTTTGGAAACCTGCATTCACTCTCTCTTTCTGAGACTATTCTTCTTTTAGACTGTGTTTCAGTGTGAGGTTTGAAAACCTGCAGGGTGTGTTTCCCTTAGTTGTTCTGCTGAGTATCTACCTGATATCTTCGGTCATCGGCTGGCTTTGTGGAATGTCACGGTATTTCTTTTAAATCTAGTGCCTGCATTGGGTTTTAATGGAAATTTCCAACCCAAAGGAACTGCTTGGATTGACAATTGAAGTGCTTTTAATTTTCAGTAAATATAATGAACGCTAAAAACTGTATTTTCTTCTTAATACCCACATACCAGAATATTAGAAATGTTTAAATATCTGGGGATGCATGGTCTCAAGTACGTTTGGAATGAATAAATCAAAATAATGATCAGATATAACAATGGCAAGGCTGACTTGGCAGCTCTGAGCTGCTGATTGCATGTCTTTGCTTTAATCACCAAGATACCAGATTTTTTCAGCTATGTGTTTCTTATTTCTATATATAGGTTTATCAGTATCCGAAGTGATTGCTAAAGATCTGGAAAGTGGTGTCAAAAGTTGGGTGGGCTATCTAATCCTAATTTGTTTTTACAGTGTGCAGTTATTAATAGACCAATAAGCTAGTAGTGAAAGAAATGAGTTTGTGAGCTAGACACACTATTAAAATTGTAAATGAACAACTTAGCATATGGCTGTGATGAGAATAAAAACAAAAATTGGAGGGAAAAAAAAAATAAACCCTAAGGATGCCCGGTTTGTTCAGAAACATTGACAGGGCAAGGTTAATGAAGGGTAAACTAGAATCTCTCTATGTTCTAGAATATTCTCTCCCCACTTTCTACTTCTTTCCATTGTAGTGCCAGAGCCTGAACTATCTTGCCCCCTTATATAATTGTACAAAGTTTGGAATTTTCCACTTGTTAATGATGCACATTTGTGGAGATTCGACCTGCTTTCCTAAGGAAAGTCTGTAGGGTGCTGACAAATCAATACAATTAGGAATTGATTATTCTAAATTCCAGAGGACTATTTTGCAGGGCATCTCAGGGCACTTCTATGTTTTAATTTTCTACTCTCCCCTCACCCCTCCCTCCATTCAGTTGTCTCTGTGTGCAGAGGTGTAACAACATCCGATAGTAATTCAAAGGCTGTCAGCGGAATAAACTAAGATGAATGAGGATTAAATCCCTGACTGATGATATGCTCTCCAGGACTAGACAAAAAGAACTTTTTATTAAAATCACAAATATAAAGATTTGGGAATATTTCATTTTAAAAGTTAACACAACCCACTGCAAGGAGGGGCATTATAAGGAAAAATCATCCCCAAACATATCTGGTTGACATTTCTGCTAATGTCACCTGAGGGGAGGCTACTGCAGTCCATCCCTTGGACAAGAGGAAGACTACAGGTCTATCGCAGTGCAAAAGCAGAGAAAATGACGTCAAAAGTGATTTGGAAAATAAACTGCTCTTTGAAGATGTCTTTAGAGAAAAGTTTATTGCAAAGTACGATAGTTATAAAAACTTTCTCAGCCAATCAAGATTTGAGTGATATTACTCCCAGGATTTTAAAGGATTTTGAGCATAATACGCTCTGCCTTTGGCAATTATAGATAACATGAAAAATAATCTTGCTTGTTCCACTCGACTCTTTCAGAAGGATGTCAACACAGCCCAGAGGCCAAGGAGGAAACAGCCTCAGCCACTGAGAACCAAAGATTAACATTTGAGGGAAGGTGGATTGTTAGCCAGGAGGGTGGGTGCGGAAAGACCCACCAGGGAACAGGGCCGGGTGTGGGAGTGCGGAAACCCATGAGGAGGCCTCCATCCCTCACAACACATCAGTCCTGACATCCGTAAACGTTCTTCGTTAATAATGAGTCACAAGTGTCTAATTCTTCATGCAATGCCTGAATGTCATACAGCAAGAGAAGAACACTAGAATACCATCCATTCTGGTTTTCTTACACCTCTGACTTTCAATTTTTGTATTCTACACTCAAGCTTTTACTTGTTCTTGTCCACTAAAAAGTCTGAATTTCACCCCATTATTTTTTAATTAGGGAGCCCACCTTGGCTAGCAGCAATTGGAAACTTTATTTAAGAAAAGAAATAGCACAGGGACTAACACAGAGTCCTCACTCACTCTGGTCCTGGTAATATTCTGAGTGCTGCATGTGTATTAACTCATTTGATCATAACAACACTCCTATGACATAGTTCAGATTATCACCCACCTTTTTATAGGTGAGGAATCAGGCATAAAAAGGTGAAGTAACTTGCCCACGTTGATGCAGCTAATTAGCATAGAGCTGGAACGTGAACAGAGCAGCCTGGCTTCACAGTCGTCACAGTCTGTGTTCTTAACCAGTATGCATCCTCTCCTAATTGACAAATGACTAACCTCTGCATTGGACACATTTTTTAAAACCATAATTTATCATTTATTTACAAAATTACTCTGCAGCTATAGCTAAAAATCTCAGCAAGCACGACAAAGTGTTAGCAATGTACTAATGGAATTGCTTAGCCTGTGTGTTTTTCTCAGTAATCACAGGAAGTGAAATTTGTGAAATCTCAACTCTTTAACTTGCCTAGCAATAACTGTTGCTTGCCCAATATAAAAGACTCTGTGATAGAATAACCCCATGGCATTTCTACCTGGTAGAAAATGTATCCATCTGACTAGTCAGAGCAGTGTTGCAAATCCAGCACCGTCCACAGAAGCAATTCCAGAAGGTGTGTTTAATCTCCCATTAGTCCCACACTTCTTGTCCTAATTTCCACCACCTACTCATGATTCCCATTGTGTTCTCTCTTTAGCAAGAATCTAACCCCCCACCCCCTTCCCGCCCACCCCCAGGACTTTGCTAGACTGGTGGGAAATCAAATAAATGCTTGCTTGTTTGTTTATACAGCGAAGTAGAAAGAAAAAACAATAATAACATCCCTTTGCCAAAATTAAATCAAACTAGGCAGGCAGCAGAGGAGAAATATTTGAGAATATGTCAGAGCCGTCCCTACATAAATATTTTCATTACAGCAGTACCGTTCCAACTTTATGTCTAAGCCATTCAGAAACACTGGTCCCTTACCCATTTTCTAGGTAATACATTATAGGGGGCTTCTGGCAGGACTAAGGTGGAAGGAGAAGGTGGAATGCTGCTTGCTGTCTTTGTATTGTAACTTCCGAATAAATCAGAAAGTCGTCTTTTAGTTGGATTCTTTTCCCTTTCACTCTTTAATGTAGGGGAGGGACAAATTATAATATATTTCTGGGGCTATTTGCAGATTATAAAATACTTTAAACACCTGTGTACCAACTTATTCAGTACTTCTAAAGTCAATTAATTAGGAATTACTACAGTTTTGCTTGGTCCTTGTATATCCTCTTGTTAATCTTTAAGAGTGGAGTTGCTGGTTTCTGAGAAATGACTCAGAAATCCTATGGAGTTGAGAAGGGTCCAGCTGTGGAAAAATGGCGAAGCCCCTCTCCTCGGTGTTTCCTCTAGGACAGGTGAGCTCCCGGGACTGAACCAGGGGCTCCCCTCCTCCCATGGCTATTACAGTTTTACATTTATGGAGATGAATACCTGAGTAGCTGGAACGTTACCTTACAGTTTGTTTTCTGGCCATCGTTAACTTTAGTTGTTTTGCCTTCGTAATTGCTTGTGCCTAGGATATCATTAGTCTCGTTTAACTAAACTAGTAATGGCAGGATATGTTCTGATCTTCGAGGCATCTAGTACCTTTGTGTTCAGCTGGTCACAGTGCACTTGGTGTGATGCTGACACCTGAGCAAGGACCGTCGTCTTCATTTAGGTGCATCTTGTAGTGAGCAGAAGGACTCAAAAGGTTGATGTCTAAACCACAAAAATTATTTTATGAAAAACTAAATGAAAATACATTTAGGGGAATTTACCGTTTAATGAAGCTCTATTGTGAATTCACCTTTCAGGTCAAGTCTCACTCCTATGTAATTTCATGTCTTTTGCATGTCACATATTACGAAGGTGGAGTGCATTTGTGACTATGAATAGTTTATCAAATTGAGCACAATACCGTAAATGATGAGCTATACTGAAAACTCCTAATTGTATGGGTAGAAGAGTGTTTTGGTACCATGGTGTCTTATTTCCCTATCTATAGTAGCTTATTCTTAGCTATAAGTTTTCTGGAGAAATTTGAGAAGACAAAGAAGTTCAGTAGGTATCACTTCCTTGTGATAATTTCCTGAACTCTCCCCCTTTGCAGAATTAATTGTTTCCTCCTGTAAGTGTATACCTCTAGCTTGTCACTCATTGCAATCTGACATATTATACTCACCTATCACCCTGTCTGTGTCCCCACTAAGTGTGAGTGCCCCCAACTACCCAGGGACAGTGGCTTAATCATCTGGACATCCCTTAACACCAGCACGACAGTGTATATAATAGGAGGTAAACACATGCTTATCTTACTGAATTATTTGAAAAAATAGAAAGATAAAGAGATGGCTAGTGAGAATATAGAAACACTAAATAAGGCACAGATTTAATGAATAAGAACTACAAGTAGATCATGATCATTGCCACACATATTTTTTCTAACTACTCCCTTGGAGTTTGAGATTTTTATCTATTTCTAAATGAATTCAAAGGCCGTGTAGTAATTTGTAATGTTTTCGAGGAATAATTGCATTGCTGGGTTACAAATGAGTCACTTAGCCCATTGTGAGTGCCCATCAACACTTAGCATCTCCGTTTCAGTACAGTTTTGATCTCTGTTTATCTTCGAATAAGAACTTTTCTGGGCCATTTTCACAAAAACACAGATTGCTAATGCAGCAAAGTGAAGAGAGAAAATAAATCTATGGCCCACACGTAGATGGAAACTTGATATTTGACAAGTGGCATTGCAGGTCAGTGGGGCAAGGATGGGTTGACTGTTTAGTAATAGGTACCATGACATTCAATTATTTACAATGAGAAGAAAAGGGACCTCTATCTCCCACCAAATACAAAAATCAATGTTAAGTGGATTAAAGATCTAAATGTCAAAAGCAAAGCCTTAAAGCTTTTGTTGTAAAATATGTAGGACTCTGTTCTTACTTTCTCAGAGTAAAGAAGGATTTCTTAAAGACCTGTACGAAGGACTAATCATAAAGGAATAGATTGTTAATTTGACTACATCAACATGAAAATCTTCTGTACACTAAAAGCACCATCAACAATGTGCAAAGATACTCACATTCAAAAAAAAGATATTTGCTATTTTGTGTAACTGACAAAAGGTTAGACTATACGAAGAATTTCTACAAATCAATAAGAACACCCCAGTAGAAAGTGGTCAATGGCTAAGGGCAGGCAGTTCATAGAGGACATGCAAATGACCAATAAATATGAAAGATGCTCAGCCTTACTAATAATCAGGACAATGTAAATTAAAATGAAATGTCATTTCACAATCATAAGATTGGAAAAAGATTTCGACATCTGGTAATACAGTTTTTGGTGAAGATGCACAGCAATGGAGCTTTAATACATCATGAGTGGAAATATAAATCAGTGTCACCACTTTGAGGACTATTTGGCAGCTGCTTCTACAGCATAAGATGTGTTTAGACAGCTCAGTTACCAGTTAAGTCCTAGAGAAACCGACGTGTTCATAAGGAAACATGGAAAAGAATTTTCAGGACAGCATTGCTTGTAATATTGAAAATTGAACATAACTATCTATAAATAGGAAAATGGGTGAATAAGGTGTGCTATTTTGATAAAATGGAACACTGCTAAATACAGCAATGACAATAACTAAAGCTGCACGAACCAACATGTATCAGTTTCACAAACATAATGTTGCATAATGTCGAGCAGAAATAGCTAGTTGCAGTAGGAAATATGTCCTGTGCTTATATAAAGTTTACAAACATAAAAATGTTACATGTTTTCTAGGATTAGTAATGTATGTAAGTATAATGATATGAATGGGCATTATTCACATCGAATTCGGATTTTAGGTCACTTTTGCTGGAGACAGAAGAAATGTGATCAGGAATGGGTACGTGAAGACACCAGTGGTGCTTGCAATGGGTTATTATACTGGGGTTATGGATCTTTGAGTATTTATTCTTCACTATCCTTTTTTGAATGTCAGAAATATTTCATATTAAAATATAGTCAAAAGAAAGGAATACTTAACTAAGAGATGTAAATTAAAGGTTAGAATACTAAATCCAAAGTGCCTCAAATCTGTGCCATAAATAAGTCCGTCATTGACTACACATGCCATTCTTTCATTTAAATTAATTAATGGCCAGAACCTACTTCTCTATCTAAAGTATTTATTTATTAGTCAAATGTGCTCTCAACATTGCTGCTGCCGTCTCATCTATCAGAGCTATTAAGGCCATCATTTCTTCTTTCTTTAAAATACATAGGCAAAGGCCGAGCTTCCTCCTGCCACAGCCAGGCTATCATCTCTATAAAGATAATCTCTTTCCCCTTCTTCTTATCTCTCTGGGTATATTGACTATTCCCTTACTAAATCTTATAACTTAAATTCTGCTTGTTTTCAAAATTCTTGTAAGAATGAATCCTTTCCTACAGCCTCTGATTCCTGTAAGTACACAGGAATGCTGCCCTTTCCAGCAGCAGCCTGGACACCAGAAAAATGCATCTTTTCACCTGACTCATTCTTTATTTTACATCTATATGCCCTGAGAACACATTCGACTAGGAATCAAAACACTGTAGTGCCTGCTCCCGGCCCCCGCATACTGACCACGTGGCCTTGGAGAGGCTACTTAGTCCTCTGAGCCTCCTCAAGGGTTTGCTGGAGAGTGAAGAGTGAGGGAGAGGAGCTAAGGGGAGAAGATAGAAAGAGGTGAATAAGAGACAGAGGATCTAATAGAAGGCTGACGGGGGGTGGGGGTGTGTGACTCATCCTGGAGAGATGGCTGCTGACAGAATAAAGGAAGAAACCTAAGAAATCCAGTTGTAAAAAAGAAGACCCAGGTAAATTACTGAACAATGAAAGGAATCTTGGCAAGGCTTGGAATAATATGCACAGTATTCTGAAAAAGAGGGGTGAGGGTTGAGGAAGGTAGGAATCCTCTGGGTGTCTTACCAAGTAAGTATGATAGTGGAGGGGCAGCAGAAAGGTGCATAGAGACCCACTGATAGAAAGGAAGGGAAGTAGAGACCAACTTTAAAAAGCTGAGATATGAAAAGAAGGGTTGGGGCTTTTAAGTCGTTCTTATTTAAAAATATAGTAGGAAGGACAGTAGTCAATAAAATAGGCTAAAATAGGCAGCTGGGAGTGATTTCCTTCCTATGAGAAAATGACTGTAATTTGCTGCCTGATGTACCTGAGCTGCTGGGGACTGTGCATGTGCCTGTGTAGTGTGGATCTTTGTTCTGGAGTTACTGGGATGGGCCTTCAGCTGCTATTAAAAAGGAGTAACAGGATGTGGTTCCATAGTGTAGCGGTTAGCACATCTGCTTTACAAGCAGAAGGTGCTGAGTTTGTGCCCCAGTGGAGCTACAGTCCATGGTCTACAGCCATGCCACCCTGAACAAGCCCGATGTCTGATCTCGAAAGCTAAGCAGGGTTGGTCTTGGTTAGTACTTGGATGGGAGACCACGTAGGAAGACCAAGTGCTGTAGGCATAAATAATAATAAAAAATAAAAATAAAATAGAGTAACAAGCTCTTGTTATTTCAATACCAGTTGATTTTACGCCTTGAATTGGTTTAGACACCTACCCTCTTACAATAATAAAATTGTATTTAAACAAACAGAAAAAGAACTTACTATTAAAACACCATTCGATATCTGGAAAGAAAGGATATTGTATAGATTGAGTTAAGCTAATGCTTTTTGGTATGTGTTTGCAAATATTGGAATATTTTAGTGAAATTACATTTCTTAGGACAACTATAAATTCCTTCATGGAGATCACATTCTAAGCTCCTTATTAAACTGTCAGAGGGCCATCAGATAGATTCCTGATGGAAACTCACACCAGGTTGGCCTTGTTCATTGGAATGAGAACAGTAGTAATTGTTACCTTTCACTGAGATCTTGTAAGTTCAGCATTGTGTTAATGAAGTACTTTACAAATATATCTTCTAATCCTTACCACACCCCTGTGAGGTAAGTGGTGTTATTTTCATTTTACAAATAGGAAAAAATGCGGCTTAAAAAGATTATACAACTTGCCTGCTAAATGGCAGTGACTAAAAGGCATAGCCCCCTTGAAACTGACTTCAAAGCCCCCTTGCCTCTGGGGCCTTGAGTCTGTTGCACCCTCAGCAATACATCCCACAGGCAGGACTTCTAAATCCCATGTTTTTCTCGCCTCTGGTGGTCATGGTATATGCCACTACACCCACAACTGGGTTCATTTTCCCGATTCCCAGAAATAAGTGAAACAGACCACAAGTTATGGGAAAAAACAGTCTCTAGTTACATACAAAAGTCGCTTGGCAAACCTTTCATAATATAAAAAGTTAAATGTCCTAGGATAGTTGATACTGAAGTTGAGAGCCTGTGAGGTGGTTGGGGCTTGAAGGATCTGATGTCAAGTGAGGTGTTGGGGATTGGCAGGTGAAGAAGACAGAGACGAGGCTCATTGAGGTCCCCCAGGAGCTGTGTGACTCCACTGGGATAGAGAAAATTCTGATGGTTAACAGACTTTTTCCAATTCAAATAAGATACATGGTTCTTATTTATTAAACAGCGTTCTCTAGAGAAACAGAACCAATAGGATATATATAGATAGAAAATGACATATTATGAGGGATTGGTTCACATGATTATGGATCTAAGAAGTCCCACTATCTGCCCACCACAAGCTGGAGGCCCAGGAAAGCTGGTGGTGCAGCTCCTGTCCAAACCCAAAGAACCAGGGGAGCCAGTGTTGTAAAACCTAGTTCGAATCCAAAGGTCCAAGAACTAGGAGCACTGATGTCCAGGGGCAGGAGAAGATGGGTGTCCCAGCTCAGCAGAGCTTGAGCCTGACCTTCCTCCACCTTTCTGCTCTATTCAGACCCTCAGTGCATTGGATGATGTCCACTCAGAAGGCTCATCTTCATTTCTCAGTCCACTGTTTCAGACACTAATCTCCTCCCAAGACACCCTCACAGACACACCTAGAAATATTTTATCAGCTTTCATCTCAGAACTTCCCTTAGCCCAGTCAAGTTGACACATAACATTTTAACGATCACGTATGGCAAGTGTTTTACTAAAAATGAGGGAAAAAAGGAGAATAGCTAGAAATAGCACTTAACAGACTTGAGTTTCATTTTTATCAAACTATGAAAAGGATAGTTAAATAATTACCAACAAGGAAGTACATAGCACAACTGCTGAAGAATCACTTCATCTTTTTGGAAACATAAAGAGAAAATGTTGAGTAGTAGTGATCAAACATTAAATATAGTCAAGGATTTTAATGAGCAAATGTTTTTATTTTATTATATTTTTAATTAAATTTATTGGGGTAATATTGGTTAATAACATTATATAAATTTCAGGTGTACGACTTTATAATACCACATCTGCAGGTCCATCATGTGCTCACCATCCAGTCTAGACTCTTTCCTTCACCAGCTATTTGACCTCCTTTACCCTTCTGATTCCCCCATCACCCCACTTCCCCTCTGATAACCACCATTCTGTTGTCTGCACCTATGAGTGAGTTTGGTTGGTTGGATGGTTGGGTGGTTTGTTGTTTTTTGTTTTATATCCCACATATGAGTGAAATCATATGTTCTTGTCCTTTTCCGTCTTACTTATTTCACCTAGCACGATACTATCAAGGTCCAACCATGTTGTCATAAGTGACAATATTTTATCTTTTTTATGGCTGAGTAGTAATCCACTGCACTACTCCACTATATGTACCAATCATCCGTCAAAGGACACTTAGGTTGTTTCCATGTGGAAATGTGTTAAAACTATTAAAATGAAACCATTAAAATTGAATTGTGATAGTCTTATTTAAAAAAATGGCCCACATTTAACACACCCCCTTTAAAAAATAATTTCGTATACAAACACAAGACATTTATATACCTTCCTCCAAGCTTTGGGTATTGAATACCTAATTCTTTTCTTTCCTAGTACCATGAGCAAGTATACTGTTAAGTTTCAAGATTGGTCTCTAGGGCTTTTTGATACCTAGTTGCTATTTGATGTTCTTTTCTCTTAAATTGGGAAGACCAAAGTCTGTACATAGGAATCACAGTGAAACTTTACAATTTCTGGATATCAAAATCTCTGGAAAGCTAAATTTTTTGAGTGTTTCTCTCTTACTTTATATTCCTCAGTAAGACACAAATGAAACTTCCGTAATATTCCATTTGACCTAACTTGTCTCCCTTAGGTCCTGTCATCTGAGTAGCTATTTTTCTCTTTATTACACACATTCAAAATTTCGGTTCTTGGGCATTTAAGCAAGTAAAGATTTATAAGAAAATAACCTCACTATCACCCGCCCAGCCCATCCTTGCATAAGTACACGTGCACACAGGGACTCGCACTCCACTCACCTTCTCTCACTACTATTTCCGCTAACAAGTATACATTTATTTAATTAAATAAATTGCTATTTTACACAAAGAAAATTAAAGGTATGAGGCAGAGACACAGGTGTGAAGTGTATTCACAGGTCTATTTAAATCATTTTAGATTGGACAAAATCACTCCTAGTTCTCAAATAGGAACAATTTAATCTGAAGTACTAAGTGACTTGAGAGCAATTTGGTTTTTAAAATTCCTGTTGAATCTTTTTGAAGAGAAATAATTCTTCTCTAAAAAAGTTGATGTACCCTAAAATAACTTAAAAAAATTTTTGTCTTGTTTTCCATTTTATTCATTAGTTATTAAAGCATCCAAAATGTTTTTGTGAGATTAGGAAACAAAACATCACATTTCTGCCAGCGTATTTGTCACAGGGTAATTTTTCCTTTCCTAGAAACCTTTCTTTTTTCTCTTTAATATGAGCCACTATTTACTATATCGTGTACCCATGTCACGATGAGATTTGAAAGTGAGGTTATTTTAAGCATCTGAGGCAGAAATTATCCTGAAAGTACTTGACTTCTGAGTGTGCTGGATGCCGAGTTCTGCTTGTTGTATAAGCAGAAGGCAGACAACTTGGGCAGCTCTGATGCACCTCACCCTGAGTTCAGCATGCCCTGGGAAGGAGGAAGTCAGGCAAGGGTGTGTGACAGAGCCCCTGTCATGACATCAGCAGGATTTTTTAATCTTGAGGGCACACTCTGATTCACAGCACCTGCTTTCCTTCCCATGCAGGAGCTTGAGCCAACAGCTTTGAAGTCGGGAAACATTATTTAATAGTGCAGTCGGGGAAAAGTTTTCTTTCATACTCTTAGTTTAGAATGAAATTGAAACCTTATATTTTGACCAAATATTTGCCAATACAACTCAAACATCGGGTGTTATGATTTTGCTTTCCCACAGTTCATCTGTCAGCAGTCAGTTATGCTCTAGGGTTAGAATGTACCAACTACATGTGAACTGCTGCAACAGGGGAGAAGAAGGTACCAGGCTGCTTAGTTCAGTCTCGTGTTATAATAAAGCATTTGTGCTGATAGATAAATCCTTACTCTTCGGCAATTTGACAGACTACCAATTCTAAAGTATTTTATTCAATGAAACTTTTCCCCTTTGTTCCATTTCACCAACTAAACAAGATTTGCCCCTGGTTAGATATCCATGCCTACAGTTAATTTTTTTTTAAAGAAATAATCACCCCATTTTAAAAAATTAAATGTGTTCATGAGTCTTAGGACTATCTGTGGCTTCCTCATACCATGAACACCCCATAATTCTGGCTCCTTTGACAATGACTGTAATATTTTGTTGACATAATTTAAATAAAACCTTCAGGAGTTGTTTCTTTGTTGCCTTATCCCTACTTAACTTTTTTTCCCCTCTAAGAATGGCTTTATTGATATATGTTATATACCATAGAGGTCACCTATTTAGAGTGTATAATTTAGTCTTTTGGTATATTCACAGATTTATGCAAACATAACTACTATCTACTTCACCACTGTCTTTTTCATCACACCCCTTCTCCCAAAAAAATCATACCTATTAACAGATATTCCTCACTGCTACTAACCACCAACACCCCTTCCTGTCTTCCCATCTCCTGGCAACTTTTTGGCTCTGAGTGTTTACCTATTTTGGACATTTCATTTAAATGGAATCAAACAGTCTTTTGTGACTGGCTTCTTTCACTTAGTATAATGTTTTTAAAAGTTCACTGAATTTGTAGTATATATCAGGACTTCATTCTTTCTTATTGCCAAATAATATTCCATCATATGGCATGCCACATCCATTCATCAACTGATGGACATTTGAGTTGGTGGCAGAGTAACATTAGGATGTCCATATCCTAATCCCCTGACCAGTGAGTATGTTACTTTACCTGGCAAAAGGGACTTTGCAGATGTGGTTAAGGTTAAGGACCTTTTGAGATGATGAGGTTATCCTGGGTTATCTGGCGGGCCTAATCTAATCACATGAATCCTTAAAAGTGGACTCATGTCTTTTGTCAGAGGGAGGTGTGACTTTAGAAGAAGTATCAAAGAGAGGCAACATTGCTTGCATTCAAGATAGAGAAGTCAAGGAATGTGGGTGGATGCTAACGGCTGGAAAAAGCGAGGAAACAGATTCTCCCCATGTGCTTCAAGAAATTAGTGAGACCTAGAGACTATAATATAATACGTTTGTGTTAAGACATTAAGTTTGTGGTAATTTGTTGCAACAGCAATAGAAAACTTATAAATTGAATATACCAAAATACTATACACTCTAAATAGATAAACTTTGTGGTACATAACATATATCAGTAAAGCCATTCGTGGGGAAAAAGTTAAGTAGGGATACGACATCAAAGAAATAAAACCTGATGGTTTTGTTTAAATTATGTCAATACAAACCTATAGTCATTGTCAAAGGAGCCAGAAGTATGGGGTATTCATGGTGTGAGGAAGCCACTGGTAGTCTAATACAGGGTTGTTTCTACTTTGGGGCTTTTATGACTAATGCTGCTATGAACATTTGGATACAAGTATTTGTGTGGACATATGTCTTCATTTTTCTTGAGTATCTACCTATGAGTAGAATTGCTGGGTCATATGGTAACTGAATGTATAACATTTCAAGTAACTGCCAGAGGATTTACCAAAGTGTCTGCACCACTTTTCATTCCCATCAGTCAATGTTTTCGTTTTTCTGTATCTTTACTAACACTTGTTATTATCTGGCCTTTTGATTTTAGTTATGCTGGTGGATATCAAATGATATCTCATGTGGTTTTAATTTGTGTTTTCCTGATGACTAATAATGTTGAGCATCTTTTCGTGTGTGTATTGACTATATATATATATATATATATATATAGAGAGAGAGAGAGAGAGAGAGAGAGAGACTGAGAGAGAGACAGAGAGAGATTTTTTTGTAGAAATATCTATTCAGATCTTTTCCATTTTTAGAATCGGGTTGTCTTTTTATTGTTTAGTTGTTCTTTATATTTTCTGGATACAAGTCTCTTATTAGATACATGGTTAGCAGATATTTTCTCCTATTCTGTATGTTGTCTTATTACTTTATTGATGTTCTTTTCAGCACAAAGGTTTTTAGTTTTGATGAAGATCAATCTATTTATTTTTCCTTTTATCTCAAACTTTTAGTGTCAAGTCTAAGAAATTATTGCCTAACCCAAAGTCACAAAGATGTATACCTAGATTTTTTTTTAATCAAAATTATTGGAGTGACATTGGTTAATAATTAAATAAGTTTCAAGTGTACAATTCAACAACACGTAATGTATATATTGCATTGTGTGTTCACCACCCAAAGTTAAATTTCCTTCCATCACCAAATAGTGGGCCCCAGTTTTACTTCCTTTATTTAACTCTATGATCCATTTTGAGTTAATGTTTGTATATAGTATGGGGTAGATAGTCAACATTCTTTTGCATGTAGATATCCAATTTTTTCTAGGATTTAGATGCAACTACATTTTAACTGAAAATATTAATCCCTGTAGATTATATTTGGGTGTTTAAGATTCTGTGGTGCTTGGAGAAGGCTTACTGTGCTGATGACAGCCTTTTCTTATAGTCTTCTTTAATGAAGAATGTGTAATGAGCTTTCTATTCCCATACAAGTTGCCAATACTTTATAAAAAGTGAAAAATACAGGAAATCAAATGTACTTTTAACAACCTCATCCTTTCACCTTTTCCTCTAGTTTTTGTTTTATTCCTGATAGTATTGGATTTTTTTCTACAGAAGCATTAGATGAATTGATGATTAGGAAGAATTTTGAAAAAGGATGTTAGTTTTACCTTTGCCTGCTAATTTAGAGTTGCTCAACTCCTTACCCCCTGGAAATTATCAAGTTCACCAGGGGCCCATCTGCATTTTCTTCCTTCTTCTCTGGTTTCCTTAAGCTGTGCTTCTCAAACTTGAATGTGTATACACATCTCCTGGGGATCTTTGTAAAATACAGGTTATAATTCATTATGTCAAGGTGGAGCCTGACAGTCTGCATTTTTAACATTCCGTCACGGGTGCTAATGCTGTTTTGAGAGGTAAGATCCCTAGGGATCACAGATTCTAGGGGGAATTCAGGAGCTGGTAAACTTTGGAAGCATTCTAATCCTGACCCTGAATCCTTTCTAAATTTTCTGGAAATCAAAAAATAATTATTTAATGAAAGGCAGTACTCCCTCTACATCCTGCAAAACAAAGAAATCTATTTCAGATACACTTCAGCACCTGCAGTTAGGTAGAGATTAAACGTCTCAAAGAAATAAGAATTCACCCTTAGAAAAATCTGCAGAAATTTTGTTATGGCTAGTTATACAGTTGCAAAGCTTGGATTTATATGCTCTAGGAGATGACAGGGCGACATCCAAGGGCTTTTAGTGTATTATCCATGTCATGCCTCAGAAAGGTGTTACATGATTTATGCCTTAAGAACAGTGTCTAACCGGCTGTTTTAGTTATAGATTTGCCTAGGTGATTTAAGAATGAAATGGGATAAGAGTTGGACCTCTCTACCTGATCAGTCTGACTCTTCTTTAAGCTCAGTTAAGCTTTTATAGCAATTTAGGCAGATATCACCCGATTCCCTTATCATGAAACTCCCATCTACTTCAAATCCAAGGGCTAAGAACCTTGTAAGGTTATATTTCTTGGGAGCGATTTTACCCTAAGTTGTACAGTAAAAGGGCATCGCTTTTGACCAGAGCGTATCTCTAACTATTCTTTCTAGTAGTTAATTCAAAAACAGTTATCTGTTATATTATCAATGATCATGTAATAATTGCCATTTTCTTTTAGGTTCACATTTTCTCAATTTTTGGAGGGAAACAGGGAGAGATTGATTGACTGATTGATTCACTGATCCATTTATTTATTCTACCTTTGCCTGATAAAGATTATTTATCTTGGAGCTGGATTAGAATTAGTTGAATAGGGTAGGTGTGCATACTGATTGGAAAGGGGGAGAAAAAAAGAGAGGAAGACTTCGTATAAATATACCATGATGTCATAGTTTATGCTATTTTCTGTAACTTTTAAAGAAATCTTTGTAACTTAGCTTCCTCGCTAGAAAAAGGATGAAGCAAAGTAAAAATTCGTATTTCCCCTTACTGGACTATTTTTAAAAGTCCACGTGATTTACCTAATGTGTTGTTCTTGGTAAGTAAGGACCAGTGCCTTATAATGGTTGGCTTGGGATGAAATACAACTATAACAGTAATAGCAATTATAGTCATCGTAATAATGCCAGTGGTAATAGTAATCATTGTTGCATTGTTTCAGCAGTGAAAGAATCCTAGCCCCACAGCATGTGTGTAATTTCTGGGTAACTCAGTGGACCATCTGCTTGACATCTGCTTGTCTCCTTGACTCTTAAAAACCTCATTCTACCACTAGCTAAAGAATTATATCAGTGTGTGGTTCTGAACCATAGTTGAAATGAAAGAATTTGCAAGGCCATCTCCTCTGTGCTTTTCTCTCAACATAGTCATTTTTGTTCTGTGTCTGTGTTCAAGTTGTTACAGAAATGCGACACCAAGTCTGACCTCTCTAGACAGTAATGATGTGAAACTCAATTGTGTGCTTTTGTTAAGCTCTGAGAAACATGACAAATTGTTCTCATCCATGATTCCCTTCTCTCCTCCTTGAAAAAGACAGTGTTGACCCAAGCATTGTGATAAATAACTTCTGGTAATAATGGTGAAAGCTGAGAGAGACTAATGTTTTGCTTTGCAGCAGTCCTGCTGTCTGGTACTTACGTTTGAAACAGTTGAGGAAATAATTTTCTGAAAATGAGCAAAAACTGTTAAGCTAAGAGCTACATCCTTTGGAAATGTATTAGTGAAATACTAAAATGCAAAAGCAAATAGTGAAATCTGCAAAAGCAAGCTCATAAATCTTGATCCATCACTGCAAATCTTCATCAGGGAACTATGCACAGGCCATTCTTCTAATGTACATTTGAAATGCAAAAGTTAAAAAAAGGAAAGAGTCTTCATGACAACCGATACAAGATTATAGAATAGAGAGAGAGACATCTGCAGAACCAGCAAAATCTATACCAGGGCTATGCGGGGCTGCAGCCTGGTTGGTCTTTTAAATGAAGAAAGAAAGGGATGGATATCTTCTTTAGGAAGAGAGCAGACAATAGAGTCAGCCTATCTTTGAAGATGTATAATTGCCATAAGTTCATAGATTTTTCTTCCATTCACTTAATGAGAACAGTACAATAAGTCATTGCATCAGCTACTATTTTGAAGTTCACATAAACAAAATCAAAATGAAAAGCCAAGCATTTGACTATCCAGTTAAGATGCAAACTTCACACCTTAATCTTGCGATTGAGGGTATATAAAATGGTTCCATACCTATTAATAATGAAGTGGTACTAAACTGTTGTACTAAAAACTAAGGGAAGGATCAAGCAGAACTTTAAAATCTATCTTGTAACCAAAACTTAGAAGATAGTCCTAGAATGACAAACAATTAATTAGAAAAATATTGACCTCAGCCATCAGAAATTAAGGGGCTTGTACAATAAAGTCCATGAGAACTTAATTTTAAATAACTTCAATTTTTGCATCACAGCGGCATATTTTCTGATACCAGCTTTAGCGTCTGTTACCAAATGACAATGAAAGCTGATGTATAATCTGTTTGAGGCTCACTAAATCTCAATAACCCTGAGCAGCTAAAGAATGACATGTTGACATCAAAAACAAGGCACAGCAGAGGACAGGGAAGGGCCACACTGCCTATTGGCTGCAGTTTTTCTTGACCTGCATCCTCAAACCCCTTCCCTGGAGAAGAAATGTTATTTTCCTTTGTCCTGGCGACCTCTTTATCCCATTTCCACTTCCTTGATGGTGCTTTTTTGAGATTGGTAAGATGTGAACCAAGGCAGTAGAATTTTTTAAAGACAGAAAATATTTCATCACTCATTGTTTTGAATTGATGTCTTTAAAACACGAAGTTAAACATGGAAATTATAGACCGCAGCAAAGCAATTCACTTTTCAAGTTATTTTTTAAAAGTCCAATGAAGACTAATTGCCTTATAGACTTTCCTTCCCCTCAGCATACCCATGAGCTGGGGTTCTAAATGGGATTATAGTCATTCTCTTTTCAGTATAGTCCAGGACATGTACAGAGATGACCTGTTCTTAATTAAGCGGTCCTCACCTCCTTCCCCAGGACTGTGGCCTCTCAGCAAGGAGGGAATAATTCCCCTTTGGCCAGTGAAGGAATAAGTGACCGTAATCGTTGAGCTACTTCTTTTTGTTGGAATCCCCTTGGAAGTTCTCCTGTTCAGTATTTTTTAAGATAGTTTGAATTTCATACTCTTTAATAATTCTGTGAATTACTTTCTAATTGTACCCATCTCCTGGCAGTGTAGGTGTTTGCAGCATTAAGATTGGGCACATAACTCAAAATTGCAAAGAAGAAATTATATAAATAAGAAAAGAGTTTACATTTTAATTAATCTAGTGCTGGCTTCTCAAAATAGCTGTGTGGTAAAAGACTCATTTTTTAATTTCCAGTCTGTGTGGACCAATATTTTAATAAAATAGAGTAAAAATGAATTGGTAAAAAAATGAAATGAGAAAAGAAAATCTATATTTTTTAAGACACTATTACATTCAACAATCATCAAATTACTCTGTCCAAGTTCTAAGAAGTTTCTAAATGCTCTGTCAATTTCTGCTTTTAGTGAAGAACAGGACCAGATAGCACAGTTTGCGATCTACACTTTGAGAAGCACTAGTCTACTACACTCACATTTACTCACTTGTAACCATTACCATTCCAAACCTTGTTATTTTTTTAAAAATAAGTTGTCATTTAAACCTTTAAGTATACACTTAAGACAAGACTGTGTAATTTTTAAATAGATGGAAGTACATCTAAATTGCCAACTCCTGTACATTGTTAAATAGACATAAAAGATTTTAACAATTATCTGGCAAGTGTTTGTTGCTACATTTCAAGTTTCTCTGGCTTCCTTTTCCTATCACCCCATTAGATATCTCACCCAGCCAGTTCTCCCTATCACAACATCAAAGGGTGCTACCAAGTGATTTTCAATACCATTCATCCAGATGTCTTTCATGTCTTAACATAGTTTTTAAAATCTTGAATTATGTAATTTAAAACATGAATCTGGGACCTTAGTTTTGTTTAAAATTGCTTTTAAGACTATTGAAAAATAATCACATTAAATTCTAATCTCACTCGGATCTATAGCAGTTAAAAAAATGTTTGAGTTCCACAAATTCCTTGTTAAGACTGGGCATATAGAAATATAGCATGACTTATGCAGAATACCAGCTTGATGAATTTCCTGTATCAAACAGACACTGCCTGCCATTGATGGAGCGATGAGTTTCTTTCTTCTCACTGCACAATTTGAATGAGGAACTGAAGGAGACACACCTGCTGTCTTACTGCATTTGGAGGGCTGCCATGTGACTGGAGCACACAGACCAATGGGTAGAAGTCGACAGAGAGGCTGATTTCAATTCAATGAAGGATTTCCAAACATGCACACATACACATTTGGAGGAAGACAATGAGGAACTAAAGAACTCATGTGGTCTTTCTCGGTGATATAAGATCCTCTGCTTCAGATAAGGCTGCTGGGAGGAGGATGATAATAGAATAAAAGTATGGAATACTCACACCAAGGAATGGAAGAAGGCCTTGCCAGTGGAAGAAAGAGATTGCAAAACAGCATGCCAGGCAAATGACTGTCTGGCTGTTGGAGAAGGGTACTCATGCTTTGGATGCAGATTAGTCTGGACTGCTTCCAAGGTGTTTTCCATCTTTGAGAAGCTGAGGTTAGCAGGCTATGGTATCTATACTAGAGACATCCTACGGGTTGGTTTCTTTTTCTTTTTTAAAAAAATTATGTAATAGACTAAACCTATAGAAGAGTACATCCAGATTTATTATCTTGCCATACTTGTTCCATTTCTCTTTGTCTTTTTTAATATCTGGATATTGCTAACACCTAACTACCAACATTTCATCTCTTTTCCTTTTCCTTTCCAGAAATGGCCACTGAACTGTTCAGAAATTCTTTGTCATGAGATTTTCCTGTTGTGAGGAATTTTATTTTTACTTTCTGGTTTTTTTCATAGCCATGACAATTCTGGATGGTAATGTTTTGCTGTTGTTGTTGTTGTTGTTGTTGTTGTTTCTTGTTTCT
Source organism: Pteropus alecto (assembly GCF_000325575.1). Lineage (NCBI taxonomy): Eukaryota > Metazoa > Chordata > Mammalia > Chiroptera > Pteropodidae > Pteropus > Pteropus alecto. Next base: position 268,140 of record NW_006431925.1, on the reverse strand, counting down.
TGTTTGTTTTTTTAACATCTCTAGTATTAGCAATAGAGACTGAAATATAAGGTTTGAGGGCTTTGTAGGATTTATGTTGTTAAACATAGGTCTTAGTAACTAATGGTCGTAAAGGTGTTTTCTAGATCTGTGATCTAACTCATATAAAATTGTGAGCTGCAGAGTTTATCCTGGTAAAAGACACAGGTTTGAATGCTAAGAATGCTGTACATAACCTGTCTTACAATAGATAGACCCAGAAGAGACTAAACATTATGATAATCATACATTCATTCATATAATTGATTTATTCAGCTCTTTCATCCAGTTAATAGATCAGTGTTTAAAGGAAACACTCTGTGTCAGCCACTGTCACAGACTTCGGGGATACCATGCAAGTGAACATAGAAATCCCTGCTTTCATGAAGTTGACAATCTAGTTGTGAGAAGACAAACAAATATGTCAGATGGAGAAGAAATATGTTCTATGGAGAACTATAAAGCAAGGTGGGCGAAAATGGAGTGTGGGTTAGGGACAGAAGTCATCTGTTTCATTTGGAGTAGTCAGTGAAGGCTTTTCTAATAAGAAGACACGTGAACAGTGGCCTCAAAGACATGAGAGACAAGCTGTTCATATCACGGAAGCGCAGTCTAGGGATCAGCAAATTGGGGGGTCTTCTAGTGAGAGTGTACTTCACATGGAGAAAGCCGTGAGACCATCTAGGCAAGCGGTGTGAACCAAAGATGAGCAATGGGATGTATCTTTCTAGGACTTGGAAGAACATAGTCTAAATTTAACCTTTCTATCTGATTCAAATTGCATAAAATCCCTGCACATCAATTTCCACATCGGTGGAATGAGGGAAATAAAATTCAGGGTTGTCATGAGATCCAAGCAGGACAATGTAGATCGGGCCCTGTGAACTGCAAAGCTCTCTGCACATTATGTGCTGCAGGAGCTGGACAGCTCCTGTGCCTGGGGGTTATGGGCAAGCTTGAAATTTGTAAATTGACTTTTTCAAGACCAACCCTATATAACCAGTGTGTAGCACTTGGGGTTGTATAGATGCCCCATATTCTGATTTTTTCAAGATTCTTAGAAGTAAAGTTAAATGCAGATTCTAACAAAATTTAGAAATATTTCAGTGACTCTGCTTCTCCTTTCCTGCTTGTCCCTAAAGATAACACAGAAATGTAAATATGGTTTGATGTATTTAGCTGGCACCAATTCTACTGTGTCTTTTACCTATTTCTATTTTAAGTGCATTTTCCTTTGTAATTTCTTGTTTCCTTTTATGTGCTGCCAAATCCCATTAACTTGTCCTTGAGCTGTATAATCTAGAGTTTAGCTACTGTGGGTGATGGGGTTTGCCTGAAATCAAACCTGACTGCAGGCAGTAACCAGCTCCTTTCTGTAAATGCTGAGGCTTAGCCCAAGGGCTATTGGATCTCCTGAAAGCAGTGTGGGCCTGGTAATCCTGGCACAACCTGAGCCTTAGGAGGAAATTGGGAGTTTGTAAATTTCACATCTGTTTCGGTCTGAGTCGTAGGGGAAAGACCATTTGTGGAGGCAGACCTGGCAAAAGGGACAAGAAGTTTGATTCAATTAAGGGACCAAAGAAAGGGCAGTGTGCCTTGAGGAGGTAAGTGGGTCCTTATCAGCCATGATACAGAGCTTATATTTTATTTGACGGAGAGTGGGACATGGGGGACAGTTTTTAAGCAGACATGATATGATGTGTTTCACTTTCTTGCTACCATAAAGGCAAATGAGGTCGGAGTGTATACCGCTTAGGTAGCTCATGCAGACAACCAGTTGAGGAATGACTGGCTGTGGCCAAGTAGAAGCCATCAAGTGGTGGAAAGTGTTGGACTCAGGATATATGTAGAGGTGGCATTAACAAGTCTTGATAATGGATTGAGTTGGGTAAGATGAAAAAGAATGGAATCAAGGATAATTCCTAGTTTTTTTTGTATAAGCAACTGAGTAAATTAGTAAATTAGTGATCTCATTTACTATAAAGGTGAAAGACAGTGTCGATTAGGAAAGCCTGGGAAAGAGAGGAGGTGGCAAATCAATGATGCCATTTGTCCATGTTACATTTGAGAGACCTATGATAGTGACCCAAGTGGAGTTGTTGGGTAGAGGATTGCAATTTGGAGCTCAGGGATGCGATGCGAGCTGGAGATACAGACTTGGGATGCCTTAGTATTGAAGTTTTATTTAAAGCATGCATTGGATGGTTGAGATCCCTTAGGAGGAAAGTATAGCCAAGACAGAGTCCTGGGATGCTACAACAGTTAGAGATCTAACAGAGGAAGAGGAGGATTAAGGAAAAGGAGCAGAAGGAGCACATTCCAAAAGAAATGGAGGAGGGCGGGGGATTTAGTAAAATTTAAAAACCAGAGAATAATATAAGTATCTTTTTCATGGAATGTTATCAGTATTATTTCAAGTACAAGAACAATTCAAGGTGACTTGTTTTCATTTTTTTTTACGAATTATTAATAAAAAAAGAATTATTAAAAAGCAATACATGTTCATTCTTAAAAATTAAAAATACAAAGTATAGAGAAGAGAAATCATTTAAAATTTCAAGACTCTTTCATGGCGATTCCAGTTTCAAAATGCTGACATTTTGATGTGCTTTTCCAATCATCCCTAATGCTTCTAAGATATTTTTATATAATTAAGGTGACATTGCATAGATACAGACAACTGTGTATAATACTCTTTATACTCTACATTGTAACATAAACATTTCCTGATGTTATAAATTTTAGTGAAGTTTTAATGCTGCATATATTTTTAAACTTATTTTTTAAATGCTTCCTACTGTATATCTTTGCTATTCTTGACCAGTTCCTGCTTTTTTTGTTTTTCTTCTTGGGGAAAAGGAAGTAGGGGGAAAGGAAGGTTGTGTGTACGTGTGCACAGGTGTGGGAGCAAAAAGCCACACGAGCTTCACCTACAGGTTGTCTACAGTGAAGTAGACAACTCATCCCCTTGACTTAATAGTTCCCTACTATATCAATTTGCCACACAGAAGTAAAAAGCCAGTCAAACTGCCAACTTAGAAATTTGGCTTAGGCAGATTCTCTCATGGAAGTGCCACTTGATATAGAAACCTTATGATTCAGCTCTTTATAAATGCTTTTTATTTTCATGACATACGGTAAACTTAAGGCCTTCGTTCATGACAGGTTTTAATTTAAGGGCTGTAGGAGGATGAAGGAAAGTGCTGAATCACAAGGTTTCTCTTTTTTTAGTTTTTGGGGTGATAGTGGTTAATAAAATCCAAAGTTTCAAGTGTACGAGTTATCTATATTAAGTAACACCTCCATAAGAGGGAATCTCAAAAATTATTCAAATGAAAAAGGCTTCATAGCCAAATAGTCCTTTAAAATATCTAAATCCAATGACTTAAAAAATAAGATGACAGATTAAAAAAAAAAAGAAAAAAGAAAATAGTACTGAAATATACAGCATTCTGAAATTGGAATTCTCCAAGCATACAAAACAATATATTTTCTGCATACAAAAAATCATAATCAATGTGAGTTGAGACAAGGGCTGTATATAAAAATTATTTAAATGGCTTCTTAAAAAAGATCTTGAAAGATATACACCAAATACCAACCAGATTCTGAAATATTTTATGCATTGTGGAATATCCTTAGTATGTCTTTGACTCTGAATATTTTTTGTCTAAAAGACCGATTTATATGCAAATTGAAAAGTAATATGTATATCATTCATTTTATAGTAGTAAGGTTTGCATTGAGAAGAATAGAGACCATTCCCAGACCCTCTAAATGAAGGGACAAAATTGTCATGTATAGGCTTTTTAAAGAAAACCTGATTATTTGGAACAATGGAAATACATCTTTAATCAAGATGCATTCACCTTCTAGAGAAATTCTGATTAAGAAATGATAATTAGAAATAGTTGATTAGTTCTGTATACATATCTTTTTTTTCTACTCAAAAGTCAGGTTTCCATAACTACTTCTTATTACAATGGATAAGAGGATTTCTGTGGCCCACAACTGATCTCCCATTGCACCTCAACACCATATATTACAAAGGATGTGCGTACGTGTGCACAGTTGTGGGAGCAAAACGCCACGTGAGCTTCATCTACAAGCAGATCCTGTGTTAGTCCTACATGTGTATCTTCTGAGATTTTGTTTAGGACCTGATATATAAAAGGTCTTAAGTATTTATTGGAGTAAATGAAAAACAATATTATAGAAACAAAGGTGGTTTCAACTGGGAGAGAATTGTACAACACATGGAAATGGATTGAGATAACGAGCCTCATGGGTTGTCTTTTTCCTTTGGCACTGTTGCTCCATAGGTTCCATGTTGTTTGTAAATCGGAACAGCCAACCTCCTGTAGGTTCTCACGGTTTTTTTCATTAGGGGGACAAAAGAGCAAAGGACCAGAATCTGTGGGTGGGACATGCACAGCAAGATTCAGATTCTACAATCATGTATTGAATGTCTGCTGCATTTCAGGCACTTTGTGGTCAATTCTCATGTTCTTCATGTAAGGCAGCACTCCTATAAATAGATGTTACTAGGCCATTTCACTGATGAACAAGCTGAAACTTAGAAAATGTAAATAACTTGACCTTGTGTAAAGGCAGGCCTGAAATTTGAACTCAAGTCTCCTGACATTTAAGCCACCATAAGACTTTCAAATAAATAGCCCAAAAGAGCAAATGATTAAATCTGAATCTTGTTTGAAATGGTTTCCAATCTGTCTCTTTTCTGATCATTGATAAAAATAAATTTATACAAACCATGACAAATTCAAATAAATCACAGAATTTTCTATTTGGAAGGGAAACTGAGGCACGGAGAGGCGGATTGATTTACCCATGGCCACACCACTACTAGTACAAAGCTAAGACTCAAACCCTCAGGCTGGAGTCTTTCAGTTTCCTCTTTAATAACCACCATTTGAATGGGATGGTAACTTTCTAGTCAAATAGATCTTCTTTAGGGATATAAGGGGAATATTAGAGCAGTGGGCCCCTATCAACTTAGATAGGATGCTTGACCTAACCGTGTAGGTGTGAAGTTGTGTTAGGACATAGTCACCTGTGTTATTCACATAAAACCAGTACAATGACTTTGGGTCTGTGTTTGGATTGGACATGTGGCATTTGGGGAATGTGTTTTAGTTCAGTTCCTTAATTCTTTTGTTTCTGAGATTGATGTTCTTGGTGCTAAGCCTCTGGCATCCTTTGCCTATACCCTGAAGCCAGCCCTTGAGGTGTTTGACTGAATGTCATTGTTCTTGCTCCAAAGGGACTATATCAAAGCCTGTCTAGGTTTGGTCAACCAAACAGTCCTAGCACAGCAAAGAGAGCCAAGATTTGGTTGAGATGGGAGGGAGAAGCAGAGTCAGAAAGATAAAACTGGTTTATACAGGCACAGGCCCTTTTATAAAAATCTTCATTTAAGCTTAGCAAATATTTTGTAAAATAAGTAATATTCCCATATTTATAGATGAGAACACTGAAATGCAACGATGTTATGTAGTTTGTCCAAGTGAAATGAATGGTGAAGCTTTGCTTTGGACTTGGGTTAACTTTGAAGTTCCTATTCTTTTTACCTCTCTTATACCCCTAAGGTTATATCTCTAAGTAGCAGATAACAAAATATACTTATTTTGTAGATATTTTTTTGACAATAGAGAGCTCTCGTGTTAGATGTTCTGGTTATCTGACTGAACTTGTAGGCATATTAAGTTTTGGAGTTTCATTTACGTACCAATTGTAACACAACCCAAAAATATTTATAGAGAACTTTCTTTGTTTAATGGACTGCACTAGGCAGTACAGAAAAGAAGAAAATTCTGTCATACAGTATGGGAGAGAGAACACGTAAAGTTAAATTAATGTAATGTAAAGCGATTTAAGTGACAAGAGCCATTGGAGAGACACTGCCAACCACTTTGGCAGTTAGAGGAGAGTTTTCAGACAGGAGCCCAAATACCAAAGTACACTTGTTACCTTGAATCTCAGAGCAGATCATTTAATCCATGCTGAACATAGTTTCAACAAGGCAACAGAAGCAAAGAAGAACGAAATCAAATGAAGATACCAAAAATGAGAGCTAATGGATCAAAACATTTTGCAGAAAGACCACAGCCACATGTGATAATTCAAAGGAATTCAATAAAGGAAGCTTGGTTAGTAAAATATTTTTTAAATCTCTAGTAAAATGGTTACTTACAAGCTTGCTGTAAGCTACTTCTCTATGTGGTTATTAACTATCCTTCACAGATACATCAAAGTTCAAATTAAATGCAAAATCGTATTATAAGATAAATATATGGCAAACTATTTTGTATAATTCAGCATGCTCCCTGGTGAAATTCTAAGAAAACCCATTACAATCCTGGTATTTATTGAAAGTTCCCTTGAATTTACCTACAAACAAAAAAGGGTAATCCCCAGAAAATCTTTTATACTTATCTCATTAAACTCTATCACCTTAGAAGATATTATCAATTCTTATTTCTCGATTCACTTTCTCACATTTTCCTCTCTTTAAAATAAGACCTAATTGAACTCAACCAATGTTCCCACAAAACTAGTGGGAGAGATAAAGTAGATGTATGGAACTCAGTTCCTAACCAAACTTTATCAGTGAATATTTGATGGTTGTCTGCTGTCTGTCTACAGCACTGTGAAGTTATTCGAAGGATAATGACATAGTCTTCACTCCTGAGATGCTTAGAGAAGCATCTGTGGTAATCAGAATAATGTCCCCACCAAAGGTACCCAAGCCTTAGTCCCCAGATCCTCTGACTCTGTTACCTTATGTACCAAAAAGGACTTAGCAGATGTGATTAAGGTTGAGGAACTTGAGATGAGGAGATTATTCAGGATCTTCTAGGTGGTCCCAACCTAATCATATTCCCTAAAAATGAGGACTCTTTTCTGGCTTTGAAAATTCCGTGAGCCAAGTAATGTGGGTTGCCTCTTGAAGCTGGAAAAGGAAAGGAAAGCTCCTCCAGAAGGAATGTCACCATCTTGATTTTGGCCCAGTGAGACCCGTGTTAGACTTTTAATCGACAATTATAAGATAATAAATTTGTGTTGTTTTCAGACATTTCGTAGTAATTTATTACAGCAGCAAGAGATAACTAATAGAGAATCTTTAAAAGTTAATTAGCCAAGAGATGGTACAAATTAAGAGATATTTCTGAAAAAGAAAATTTTTTACCAGGTCAGCGTTACTTGGAAAGATATTCCAAGGGCTGTGAAAACTTAGCTGAGCCCTCAAGAGTGAGCACTAATACAGTAAAGAGGGAGCACCAGAGCATTTCAGGATAAAGGGGGAATCAAGGATGTGCAGGTAGCTTAGGGAACAGTAAGTAGGCCAGTCTGACAAAAAAAAAAAGATTTATATAAGACAGTATTCATAGGTAAGGGAGAAAAGATGCCTTCAAGTTATATTTAGGATGTGGAACACTTAACACTTGAAGTTTAAATTTCGTCTCATAGAATGCTGGTTTTCAAACTGTGTTCTTTGGAACTCGGAGATATGTCAGGGGATAGCAAAACAGAATTCCAGACACTCTAGCATCCTTCCTGTCCTCCTACTAGAGCAACTCTGTTCTCAACTGTTTTATATATAGGGGGTCTGCTTAAGATTTTGTTCAAAAAATTATTCAACTACGTTAAAACAATGAATGACGAAGATAAAATGGACAGTGGAGCAGCCACAGTGGTGGCTCCTTCACTAGCCAGTGACCCTGCTGATGTCTTGCTTCCCCCCAGACTGTTTGTGTTTAGCTCTTTACGCTTTTTAAAATAAATAATTGTATAATTTTATACTATACTTTTACAATCGCTCATGCAAACTTCATATTCTGATTTAAAAAAGAAAACTCCTCAATTATGCATACATCCCAAATTTTACTGCCCTCATCTCAGCTTTAGATTTTGCTGGACATCATTTATTTCTGATACTAAGTCAGAGCCAGGCTACTGGGAACCCTGATTCCTTAAGAGAAAACAGACACTGTACTTGCCTTATAGGACAAGGTGATGCTTCAGTGCTGGATGGGGTGGTAATTCGTTCTTATGAATTTTATGGCAACATCAGTGGGTCCTGTCATTTTCACAGTCTGATATGGACCTCATTTCCTTCTCTCTCAATCTTATGAAAACATGTCCAGAAACCTCTAAAAAGCTCACTGAAAAATTAGGCATGACTAAGCCACAGCTGCTCATGGGAACAATTTTGCAAAACTTTCTCTTGTCATTTAGCCCAGTTATTTGGTGAAGACCTCTCCCAGTGTTGCTCTCCCGACAGAGGTCTGACTCTCTTAATCTATATCAGATGGGAGGAGGAAGCCTGGAGTTTATTTTGGACTTCATGGTAGATTAGAAAATAAGCATACACAGAGCTTTCTTCTTCTATTGGCAAACGGTTGTATTTTGTTTTGACTCTCCTACTGCTCTCCTGTAGCTCTAAGATTTCTCTTGGAGTCTGAGGCTCTATAAAGCCTGGGATAGTGCCTCGCCCAGGAGGTCCTTTGATAAGAAGATATTTTGGTGATAAATTATCCCACCTAGATTGAAAAGTAGCTATCTGATAGAACTGAGAGCATAGAACTTGAGCTGTGCCAGCCTAGGACTTCAAGGATTCTCCTTACTGACCACAGAAACATGGCTTTCCCTTAATATAGGTCCCAAGAAGATTTAAAAAAAAAAAAGAAGAAGAAAGTACATAAGGAACAAAACTGAGCAGATGAGCTAAGATTGTTTGCATTCATTTTAGTCTTTCTTAGTGTTTCTAAATTATGATCTGTAAAACATACCACTCCTCCATTTACCTATTGGATAATTTGCTGTATGACATTTAGCAAGTCACTTAACCTCTCTGTACTTCTCTTTCTTTTGTAAGAGTTGGTGTTAATGATACCCAAGGACTCTCACTTCGAAGGTCAACAAGCAGTTGCATTGCAGGATATCTGAGAGCACCACTCCGGAGCCAAGCAGCTGTAGTGAATTCTTACTACATACATGAGATCTTGAGCAAGTTACTCACTCAGTGCCTTGTGTAAAACAATGATAGTTACAGTACTCACCTCATAGAATTGTTATCATGATTCAATGAGGCAGGAAAAGACTTTGAATATCTCCTGCCACAGAGTAGTTCCTCTAAAGGGTTAAGTAAAATATCCCCATACTATCTGTGCTAATTTGAACATTCTATTCTTATCATATCCTAAGATTCTTTTGGCATTCTCACTGGAATAAGGGGGAAGACAAATTAGTATTGACTTTTTATTTACTTAATACTTTAATTTTATTGAAATAAATTTCCAAATCAAATTATATGCAATATCTAAATATATTTTGGAAAATATAAACCAGTATAAAGAAGAACATAAATAACTTATGTGCTCACCACCAGATATAGTCATTTTGTTTTCTTTCCAATCAGGCTTTGATTTTTTTTCTATTCTTACATTAACTTCATTTATTTACTAAGTTATAATTATTCTATGTAAACCATTTTAGTTCCTAATCTTTTCATTATTATTCAGTCATAAGTATTCACTTGTTATTACCTATGATTAATCATCACCTCACTGATTGTATAATAACATTTTGAATAGATACTTTTTGATTTATTCCTCTTTTGCCAGATTGTTGAATATGGTCATGGTTTATGATTTTCAATGCTATAAAAAATGGTATAATAAATATTCATGCTCAAATTTAAGTTTACAGGGTTTATTATTTCTTCAGGGTAGATTTCCAAAGGTAGAATTACTAGGTCAAGGAATATGAATATTTTTAAGAACTCGAATTTTCCAAGTAACTTTCCAAAATTGTTGCTGCTAGTACTATATCAGCATGTCTATTTCATCATATTTTACCAACATTGATTATTATCATTTTTCTAATCTTGCCAATTTGTAGGCACCTATGGGACTACTGTTTTTAAATGTTTCACTATGGGGTGCCTAAACATTTCGTCATAGATTTGTCTACTAAAGATATTTGTTACAAATAAATGGAAGCATATACCGTGCTCATTGACAGGAAGAATTAACATCATTAAAATGCTCGTACTACCCAAAGCAATCTATAGATTCAATGCAATTCCTATCAAAATACCAATGGCATTTTTCACAGAACTAGAACAAATAATCCTAAAATTTATATGGAATCATAAAAGACCCTGAATAGCCATGGCAATCTTGAGAAAGAAGAACAAAGTTGTAGGTATCACGCTTTCTGATATCACACAATACTGCAAGGCTATAGTAATCAAAACAGCATGGTACTGGTATAAAAACAGATACATTGATCAACAGAACAGAATAGAGAGCCCAGAAATAAATCTACACCTATATGGTCATTTAATCTATGACAAAGGAGGCTAGAATCTACAATAGGGTAAAGACATTATCTCCAATAAATGGTGTTAGGAAAACTGGACAGGTACATGCAAAAAAAAAAAAAAAAAGGAAAATGGAACACCGTTTTACACCATATACAAGAATAAACTCAAAATGGATTAAAGACTTAAATGTAAGACCTGAAACCATAAAACTCCTAAAAGAAAATGTTGGCAGTAAACTCTGACATTGCTCTTAGTAATATTTTTTTCTGATATCTCTCCTCCAGTAAGGGAAACAAAAGAAAAAAGAAAAAAATGGGACTACATCAAACTAAAAAGTTTTTGTACAGCAAAGGAAACCATCAACAAAACACAAAGATAACCTATGGTTTGGGAGAAGATATTCACCAATGATACATCCAATAAAGAGTTAATATTCAATATTTATTTTTAAAAAAAACTCATACAACTCAATACCAAAGAAACAATCCAATTTAAAAATAAGCAGTGGACCTGAATAAACATTTCTCCAAAGAAGAAATACAGATGGCCAATAGATATATGAAAAGATGCTCAATGTCACTAATCATCAGAGAAATGCAAGTTAAAACTACAGTGAGATAGCACCTCACACCTGTCAGAATGGCTATCATCAATAAATCAACAAACAAGTGTAGGCGAGGATGTGGAGAGAAGGGAGCCCTCATGCACTGTTGGTAGGATTTCAAATTGGTGTAGCCACTATGGAAACTAGTATGGAGGTTCCTCAAAAAATTAAAAATAAAACTATCTTATGATCTAACAATTCCACTTCTGGGTATTTATCCAAAGAAAACAAAAACACTAATTCAAAAAAATATATGCACCCCTATGTTCATTGGAGCGCTATTTAAAATTGCCAAGATATGGAAGCAACCTAAGTGGCCACTAATAAACAATTGGATAAAGAACTTATGAGATACACACACACACACACACACACACACACACACACGATGGGATGGACCGAGAGGGTATTATGCTAAGTGAAATAAGTCAGAGAAAGACAAATATTATATGACCTCACTTACATCTGGACAAAATAAACTAATAAACAAAACAAAAACAGACTCATAGATACAGAGAATAAGCTGGTGATTGCCAGATGGGAGGAAGTTTGGGGGGCTGGATGAAAAAGGTAAAGAGATTAAGAAATATAAATTGGTAGTTACAAAATAGTCACAGGGATGTAAAGTACAGCATAGAGAATACAGTCAATAATGTTGTAATAACTATGTATAGTGCCAGGTGGATACTAATCAGAGGGATTACTTCATAAATTACATAAATATCTAACCGCTATGCTATACACCTAAAACTGACATAAAATAATATTGAATATCAAGTCTCATTGAAAAATAAAAATTTTTTTAAAAAGAAAAAAATGTTATTTGTTCTTTTGGCAAATGTCTGTTCATATCCTTAACCTGATTATTTAGGATTCTTGGTATTTTTCTCACTAATATGTATGAGTTCTCTGTAGGAAAAAGAATAGCGTATATGTGAAATATTTGCTGAGAATATTTCCCCTTGTATTTTTGCTTCCTAGTTTGGTTATGATCTTTTAAAATCATGCAAAAATAAGTGAGAGTATTTTGTTAAATCTATAGGTTCTTTCCATTGTCATTTCTTCTATGGTTTCTAAGCTTGAAGGTCTGCACTTGTGCAGGTTTGGTAAGTATTCCACTCTGCGTTCCTTTGGTTTTTCTGGGAGTCTACATATGCATATACACTTATTTATGTATGACTCAATGCCTTTATGTAAACTTAAATACCTTTAACAGAAACAAAAAACACTTTTGATTATTCCTCTGGTTTTTATTCATGTGACTCATTGATGTAGCCTGGACTCAAACTTAAATCCCTTGCTGTTTCAATACTTTCTTAGAAAAGTATGTGGTTGCAGTGAGCCTCAGTAATATTTCCCAGTGGTGCTGTTACACTTATGAGAATCACTTCTGAGGAATATTATTAAATGTTCCCTGTACAAGTCAATGTCTAGTCAGAATAGATGGACTCCTCGTTCTATAAGAGATTGTAGTCAAAGATGGAAACTTGGGACTGCACAGTAAATGTTAGCTGTCCAATAAGCTTCTGCTGTAAGATATCTAATAAATGACTTTTCTACTCTGCCCTCAGTTTCCTCATCTGTGAAAAGAACAAGTTGACTCAAATAAACAATCTAACCTTACAATTAAAAGAACTAGAAAAAAGAACAGCAAACAAAGCCCAAATTGAATAGAAGAAAGGAAATAATAAAGATCAGAGCAGAAATAAATGAAATAGAGTCTAGAAAAACAATATAAAAGATTAATGAAACCAAGAGCTGGTTCTTCAAAAGGATGAACGAAACTGACAGACCCTTAGCCAGACTCATCAAAGAAAAAAGAGGACTCAAATAAATAAAATTAGAAATGAAAGAGGAGAAATAACCACAGACTCCAAAGAAATACAATGGATCATAAGAAAATACTACAAGCAATTATATGCCAACAAATTGAACAATCTGGAAGAAATGGACATATTCCTAGAAACATACAATCTCCCAAGACTGAGTCAAAAAGAAATAGAAAATCTGAACCAACCGATTACCACCAATGAAATCAAATCAGTAATCAAAAACCTCCCAAAAAACAAAAGTCCTGGACCAGATGGCTCCATAGGCAAATTTTACCAAAATTCAAAGAATTATCACCTATTCTTCTCAAACTATTCTAAAAAATTCAAGAAGAGGGAAGGCTCCCTAACTCCTTTTAGGAGGCCACCATTCCCTTTATTTCAAACCCAGGCAAAGACGTTACAAAAAAAAAAAAAAACTATAGGGCGATATCTCTTATGAACATTGATGCAAAAATCCTCAACAAAATATTAGCAAACTGAATTCAGCAATACTTTAAAAAGATCATACACCATGATCAAGTTGGATTTATACCTGGGATGCAAGCTTGGTTCAATATCTGCAAATCAATTAATGTGATACACCACATTAACAAATCGAAAGATAAAAACCATATGAACATATCAATAGATGCAGAAAAAGCATTTGACAAAATCCAGCATCTATTTATGATAAAAACTCTCAGCAAAGTGGGAATAGAGGGAGAATACC
>NW_006431925.1:236926-253269 GCF_000325575.1 Pteropus alecto | reverse complement strand
GGGGTGTGAAGGACTAAAGAAGTACAAATTAGTAGTTGATGGTTGGGCATAAGAATGGGGAGCATGGCACAAAGAATACAGTTAGCATTAATATGATGGCTAAGTGGAGGGCCAGGGGAGGGAGAGAGCAATTGAGGATCGTTTTAATGGGGTGAAGGACTAAAGAAGTACAAATTAGTAGTTGATGGTTGGGCATAAGAATGGGGAGCATGGCACAAAGAATACAGTTAGCATTAATATGATGGCTAAGTGGAGGGCCAGGGGAGGGAGAGAGCAATTGAGGGGATCGTTTTATGAACAATATAGATGTCTAACCAATGTACTGTATACTCGAAACTAATCTAAATAAATATATTTTTTTTAAAAAAGAACGAGTTGAACTAACTCATTTCTAAGGAACTCTGTAACTTCAGAATGTCTGGATTTGGTGTACGGAGACACATGCATACAAAGATAGCTGTGCAAAGACGAAACAGTCTTATCTACATCGGTTCACTATCTCTTTTCCAATTTGCAGCCTCATAGGCTTTGCTGATTTACACTTGGGGAGACACTGAGGCAAGGACTGATAATACTAATGAAGAGGAATTATAAGAGCCAAACCACTTAGATAGTCCAAAGCCGCTTTTCCTTTTAGACAATCTCCATAGCAATTAAGTACTCCTAGAAAACTGGCCACTAAGAAAGATGGTGCTGATTACCTACACTTTTATATCATCTCTTAAAAGGTTTCCTCTGTCTCTTAAAGTATCAAGGTTACTGAACCTCTCTGATTGTTAAGGTCCACGATTCCTTAACAAAATCTTACACATACAAAGATAGCTATGCAAAGATGTGTTTTGGAATTCAGAATTTTTCTGAGTGCAGAAATATTATATAATACATGAACTTAACTTTGTAATATCCCCAAATGGGGCTTGAAGCAGCACCTCTAATCAAACAATTAATATTTTTGCAGGAGAATGCACACAATTCAGAGTAAGTTGAGTAAATAATTACTGTAAGTAACCCCGCTTCATTTCATGGCAAGTTTTCCCACCAAATGAAATATATATATGTATGAAACTTTTTGTTTCTGTAGCTTTTTGGATTTTGGAAAGTAGATAGGGGATTGTAGGCCTGAGCAACCTTTTCCAACTCACCACACCAGACTCAGCTTCTGAAAGCTAAGATCTGATTATGACTCCTTTGAGCAACCTTCCACAGCAGTTCATAGCAAAGAGACTCTAGAGCCCAGACTCCATCTGGCGTTCAGGGCTTTCCATCCTGTATCTCATTCAGCTGTATAGCTTTGTCTCATTTTCCTAAAGCAACAAGCCTCTCACTTCGGCCCCAGCCATATAAAATTGCTCCAACATATTCCAGACTTTCCTACTCTTGGTTCTTCCATTTGGCTGGTTCTCTCTACCAGTGACATTCTTCTGTCTTGTTGCTTCTGGTTCCTAACCCAGCCTCTTTTCCACTCTCAGTCCTAACTGCCTTCCAAGTTCTCACTTCAGGAGGCTCTCCTAGATTTATGTTTGGATTGACTTGCTCTTTTTGTTCATCTTCTGTACTCGATATCTTTGTAATGGCACCTATCAAAGACCGACTGATATTAGAATAGTTCATATGTTGTATCCTCTATTAAATTATGAATCCCTAGTGTATCTCAAACTTTAATATGCATGAAAGGTTGCTTGTTATAATACAGATTCTTAGATTCCACCTGGGTTCACCCAGAAGATTCTTTTTTAGTAGATTCGAGTGGGACCCAGGTAATTGCATATTAACAAGCCTCTAATTATTTAAACTCTTCTCTTTCATCTCCATGACTATATGAGGAGCTTGATAACGAGTCTGTTCTTGAAACAAGAAGCTGCCACAGCACTCCAGAATCAGAACATAAAACTGAATTTTGGCTTCAACGGTCAGTCACATATGAATTCTGCCTTTGATTTTCTTGTCTTATTTCTTATCTTTTGCGTGACTCTACGAAAATGAAATCCATAACAGATAATGGTGATATGGAATAGTCTCTCGTAACAAGTATATGGGAAGTTTCTTGGTAGAGCAAAACTTGAGTTACTTATGCCATTAGTAATATCAAACTGTAGAAAATGGCCATAGCCAGCACAAAATCAGCCCAGTGCCAGCAGGCTGACAGGTTGATACATATCCTGAGAATACTGGGTTGTGGACTTTAAAAGCCGAAGAATTCTTCTGTGACATCCTCTACCCAACACTTCTGACATTCGTTTCAGAAGGGTTGCTGCCTATTCAACATTTAGATTTCTGAGGTTGATGAGAGTCTAGTTTTAGCCCATACTTCAGCTCTACCAAAAATACCCCACACCCATCTCTTTGGGTTTCTAATAAAAATGATGTTGCTGAGCATAATAACTAAGGTAGCTGATGGTTAGCGGGTTTTATGTGCTGAAACCACATTAATCACTTTATGGAAATGATCTCATTTAATCCTCAAGACAGCCCTAAGAGGAAGTGCAATTATTGCCTCATTTACAAGTGAGGACCCAGATACCCAGAGAGGTTAGGTAGTGTGTCTATGGTAACACAGCTAATGAGGGGTGGGTCAGTGATATCAGCCCAAGTGAACTAACTCCAGAGCCTATGCTCTGTAACTGCTCCCACTGCCACTTTTGTAGTTCTCAGTGTCCTGACTTACTATTGTAATTGAAACTCTGTTTTATCTTTTGTGTGTTTGAGAGAATTTATTTTTTATTTCAAGGTATTTTTGAGTATGCTATGTGTGAATGAGTATAACCTCAATTCCATATGAATGTGGATTCTACTAAGCATCCTTTGGCATATGAGCAGCATGCCCAACACAAGGATTTATCACCAGGAGTGCCTGAGTGCTGCTGCAGCGAAAGAAAAGTTAAGTGTAACTCCTAGAACACTCTTCCTGTCACTGGGCATGAATGCCAATAAGCCTAGGCCTGTGATCTAAATCGGAGAGGAAGAAT
The DNA here is from genome assembly GCF_000325575.1 of Pteropus alecto. Taxonomy (NCBI): domain Eukaryota; kingdom Metazoa; phylum Chordata; class Mammalia; order Chiroptera; family Pteropodidae; genus Pteropus; species Pteropus alecto. The sequence goes on along the minus strand of NW_006431925.1, from coordinate 250,303 downwards.
GAGAGCTCTAGATGGAATGCAGGCATATTACATTTAAACCTCTTCAAATCACTCTTTTTTAATAGGACAAATAGAAAGTGATAAATAGCATAACATGCAGGAATTCCCTGTGACTTTTAATTAGTTTCATGGCTGCAGTCGATTGAATAGTCATCTCGTAATGAAAACATCTAGACATTTCTATGTTCTATACCTTGTTCTTTTGCTGTTGACATTGGAAAATGCCATCATCTCGACCAACTTTAAATTAGACCGATTTTAGTCAGGAAAGCATTTCTTGGAAACATTGAGGAGCTTAATACATTGACCACGGTTGGTGACCAAGATGAAAATAGATATTGACTTGGCATTATTTATTTAGAATCTCATTTTAGAGGTCAGAACTAACATATGAGAGGTAGAGGAAAATAGCTAGACAGGCTCAAGGCAAATATCATAAAGCCAATGGGATATGACATAGAAGGAGTAGGAGAAATTTTCGTGACACACAAAAAAAGGGGGGAGAAATAAAGAGAAGTATTAAAACTTTAAAGTTTCAAGGAAGTTTTGCAAGCAGGAAGCCACATTCTCCATCAGCCTTTCATCTGCTTGGTAGCTACCACCTTGCAGTGCAACGCAAGAGCTCCTGAGGCTGGATAGAGAGGGGTATCTGTCTCTGCCCCTCTTGCCTATAAGGAAGAATTATTTGAGTGTGAGCAGAGTTGCAAGATGTAAGTTCCCCATAAAACATACCTGTGTGAGCAAAGCCAACTCTCAGGCTGTGAATACAGTCAAAAGAAAATGCAGCGTCTTCTGAGGCTTTGGTGATACAGGGTCTGTTTAGACTCTCCTAACCAGCATTAACTTTTTTGTTCCTGGGGGATGTGCCTGTCCAGGTTCTGCAGTTATCTAGACTGTCTTTGGTCCTTTGCCCATTCTACCTTGCCTGGCTGCCTATCAAATATTTCTACCTGGCTTGAGTCCAGGCTCCACAGAGCACCTCCTGGCCTCTCTCTCCCAGTTTTGGATGACTAACTGTATCTTATCACTTTCCTCGACCTAGAAACCTTAGAATTGGACTTGGTCATCTAATTTTTTCACCTTTTACATTGAAGTCAGTTATTAAATCCTGATCATTTTACATTGGTTTGTTTCAGATCTGCTTCTTCTCTCATAAAATACTGAGATACTTTCCAAATTTATCTTTGTCTTTCTGTCTTTTTCCATTTAAGAAATTCTAAACTCTGCCAGGGTGTTTTTATTTCTCACATGCAAACCCAATTATAATAGTCCTGCTTAATTTCTAAAACAGAGACCAAATTCTCTAACTTGACTTGATCTGGTCCCGTGCTACTTTACCATTGAACTTATATATCATGCGATTATTCCTTTTTCCTGGTGTGATGCTGTATGCATATTTCTGTGATCCTTGGCTGTGATTTTTCTCCTTATTTGTATTTTATCATTATTTTATATTTTATGGCCTTTTTGTAAGATGTCACTTGCCCAAAAGATAAATGACTGGACTGTAGTTCAAACCCAGATTTTACTGTAAAATAAGCTCTTCCTTAAATGTTCTGAGATTTATGATCTTAAACTTCAATGTTACTAAGGTAGTCTATTCTCTAGCTTTGGAATTCTTGGAAAACAGTAATGAGGATGGGCATATATTTTAATTCCCATTTGAACACGGAAGAATGAAAAAATTGACACTGAGTATCTCTCAGTTCTGCTACCTACTAGCTATGTGACCTTGGGTCCATTCCAACCCCTGTGTATCTTTGTTTCTCCGTCTGTGAAGTGGATTTAAATATGGTAAGTTCTTTAGGTTTGTGGTGACGATTAAATATTAAAACATACAAAACACTTAGACTACAACTTGACACAGAAAGCTCTCTCAGTGTTAGCTATTGTTTTTCTTGTTATAGAGTTGCATTTAATCACATAAAAGGCCAGGTTCCCTTTGTTCTCTGTTAATATTTCTATCATTGGGTAAAAAATTAATAATTTTGAGAATCACCATCTCTGGGCATCTGAATGGACAGGATTTACTGTACAAGAACCTGGAGGTCTCAGAGCACAAAGCCCCCTCACAGCCTGGCTGTTGACAGTGTCATTCTTGGGCTCTCTTCTTCCCTGAACGTCTCCCTTAAGAGCTCTTCGGAGCAGCAGAATGTGGAAAACAAGGCTCATTCTGCTCCCTGTTCAGGACTGCGAGAGTTCTATTTACAGTAATTGATAGTTAGGAATGTGCAGGGTCCACTCAACTTTCTCCTGATTCTCTCCAAGCCCCTGCTTGGTGACATCTTGGCAGTATGCCTCACATTTGATATTCTCCCTGGTGGCTCACTCTGGCTGAGCAGCCCTGTGGTCTGTGAGCCAGATGGAGCCACTGTGGGAACAGCATAGCCCAGAGGATTGTGACTCAAGTGCTCTGAGTGTGACATCTGGGCACAAGTGCCAGGGTCAGATACCTGCTCAGGTGGTCTGTTCCTAATGCTCACAGAACACAACATAGGAAGTGTGGGGCCCTGCCCTTTGCATGCCTCATCTGGAAAGAGGGGTACAGTTGGCCCAGAATCAGGATGGCCTCCTGCAGATGCAGTTCTGTTTCCTTCCCTCTCAGAATTATTTTCTCATTGAAGAGTATAGAAACATCTGGCTCATTTTCTAAGTCCTCTGGCAACCTCTGAAATTTCTAAAGCAACACTGAAAGATAGAAAGACAAATAAATAATGAAAATTAAATTTAAAAATAAATACTACTACCAAGTCAGAATTTGTGCTTAGAACTTTGCTCTCTTTCTCCTTCCTTTCATCATCTTGTCTTCCCTCCCACCTCCCTCCTTCAGTAGTTTTCCTTTCCTTTCTTTCTGTCTACACACCTCTTTCCTCCTTTTTTATTAACCTACTTATGCATGAACTATTCATTGGCTGTCTGTATTGTGTTAGACACTGTAAATATGTGGGTGAGCAAAGATGACACTACTCCATAAAACAAAGACCGTGTGTGTGTGTAGATGAATATAATAAAATAATTTTACAAATACGTAATTATACATTGAGATAGATACCAAGAAAGAAAAGTGCTGAGAGCCAGGAGCATTCATAAAGGGAGCCTGAAATGAGATTGTGATCTTTTACTAATCTCAGAAAAATTTTCTTTTTTTTTTTTTTTTTAACATATTGGCTAATATCGCAAGATAGCAACAGGATATTCAAGGTGTACTTAACGCCCATTTATCTTCAGAGGGAGCAGCACTGTGAGAGAGGGACTCAGTCTCCCAGTTGATTGCCCTGGTCTTTTTTTATTTTAATTGAGTGCATTTTTGCCTGAAAAGGAAATGTCCATAAGTCCATAGAAGGACCTCATGACTGGTAGAGGCAGTCTCTTCTCCTGACTTGTTTTTTAGGCCTAATTTGGATTCCCAATTAACATACTGCCCAAAGGTATCTGCACAGAAGATCTTATGAGCCCTTCGTTAGGAAACTCATTGAGGACAAGGGTATAACTGAGCAAGAATAAAACATGAGATACAAGAAACAGGGATTCAACAAAGAGAGAGGTATTGGTGAAGTCCCAGGATGAAGTCAAAATAGAGCCCAGTATGACAGCACTATATGAGACATGAACAACTTTGCCTGTCTGAAATGTTGTAAGTCTACCATGATGATCAATAGATTGGCTGGGTACAAAATTCTACATTGGAATGATTTTTCTTTGAAATTTTGAAGGTGTAGCCCCATTGCATTCTAACTTCCGTTAATGCTGTTGAGAAGTCCAAAAAGATTCTAAATCCTGATCTTTTCTACATGATGTTTACTTTCTGCTTTTCTAAACGCTCATAAGATCTTTTAATCCCCAGTGTTCTGAAATTTTACAATAATTTATCTAGATGTAGTCTCTTTTTATATATTGTATTTGGACGCAATGGGTCCTTTCAGTGTTGAAATTTAGTTCCTTCAAATTTTCTTGAATTACTTTATGTATGGCCCCCCTCCACTCAACCCCATGTCTTTCTGTTTATCTGTCTCTGTCTCTGTCTCTCTCTCTCTGAAATATTGTTATTCAGATGTTAAGAACCTTGTGATAGATATGGTGAATTATCTCACATCCTTTCCGGCTTCCTTCTAGTTTACTTTTGGGTACTACAGAGACTGAAAAAGAAAATACTATATCTCCCAGAGTCTTTTGCAGCTAGTGTTCCTGATGTGATTTAGATTCATCTGTACTACTTCTGTTGGTAAGCATGGTCGTGGAGGCTTTTTACCCTGAGACAACATTAGCAGATATTCCAGTGTTTGGTCACTAGCTATGTCGGGATCAAGGAACAGTCTGCTTGTCATCCATTTTGCTTGTATGGGTTGTGGCAGGCACAGCCTGGCTTTGGAGCCAACACCAATAGCTGTGACTCTCTGGTCTTGGCAACAATAACATGCTTCTGGATTTGACAACTATCTGTGGAAGTTTGCTACTTCAGGAAGCAGTCTCCTGGTGTCAGAAGTGGTAGAAGCTCCCTTTGTGGCTTAGTTCTCTGGTATAGTTTAGTATAGTTTCTAATGAAAGTTTAATCCCAAGTATGTTTCTTTAGACCTTCCAGTGATTATATCATTTAACGTATTGTACGAAATAATTTCTGCTAAAACTAACTAGCATGGATTTTGTTCTCTGCAAAGGACTCATCAGTATTGATCAGTAGGATACCCCTGCATTTGTTTCCCTAATTTCTTTTTACTCTCTTTCTGTCTTCTATTTCTATTTTTGAGAGAGAGATTTCCTTAACTTTAGTTTCTAACTACAGAATTGAGTTTTTTAGATTCATATATATGTACACATATAATATCTAAGTATATTTTTCATCTCTGAATGCTCTTATCTTACAATATCCTGTTCTTGTATTATCAGTAGATCATCTTCTGTTATCTTTCTGAGGGTATTAATAATAGATTTTTAAAAAAACTTTTCTTCTTCTTTCATAGCCCCACAGTTTTCTTCAAGTTGCTTTTGGCTTTGTTTGCATCTCTGATTTCATATAGAGACATAGCTCAGTGATCCTTGCTTATGTGCTCAGATTTAAAAGTAGGGCCTTAAAAAGCCCTGAGCATGTGGTTAGCTATTATTACCTGTGGGCTTCCTTGTAAGGTGGTCTGGCTATGCTGTTTAGTTGGGGAGACCTCTGATATTAGCATCTTCATGGCTTTCTTCTTGTCCATGTTGATTCCCCAGAGAAGGATTTTCCAATCTTCTACTTGTAAAGTATGGGCTGGCTGCCAAAGTCCTTTGAGCAGAGTATGAAAAGAGGAATGGATCTAAGCAAAGTATTTGAATGTTCTCTCTGAAGAAAAAAGCAACAGCAATAGTTTTTAGTACATTGCCCCACCCTAGAAGGTATCTGGTACAGAGAGGGTTGAAAAAGTCAGGCACCATCTATAAGAGCATTGAAGAGGATGGGGCATCTGAATACTTCTTGAAGAGCCTCTCAACTACTCCTTCTACGTTAGCTCCATCTTCACACCTATTTCAAAAATACCTGATACTGTAAAGCTTTTAGCTTTTGAGAGGTTCTCCACTGTAAATTGGGTTGTTTTTTAGCTTTTCCCCACTGCCAGTGTAGGTTCCATCTTTTGAGGACCTGCCTGGGTCACTTAACCATCTATTTGCTCTCTAGCTTGCAAAGTTTTGTTGATGTGTATTATCCCCCATTTTTCTTTGTCTTTGTGGGTTTATGCTTTTAAACCAGTCCCCTTACTGTCATTTTAGTCAGGTTAAAGAGAGACTGCAAGTAAAGGTGTGTGTGCAGCTTCACAGTCTTGACCTGGGAGTTGGTTAACTTTTCTATGACTAATGAAGACTAGAAAGGTATTGATTTTAATTTCCATTTTTTCTCTTGATTAGTTATTAAACTTGCGTAGTGCGTATCTTTAAACTGTGTGTTATTAAACTTGTATGTGTGTGTCTAACCTTAAAATAGAACAGAGAACAGCTAAAAGAAAGAAATGCTGTATGTCCTAAAATATACACCGATTTCTTTCTTTCACTGCCAGTAGGGCTTGCTTCAAGCTGCACCAGTACCAAAGATTTGCTCTTCACCATGATTTGAATATACTTAATGGGAAGCATCTGCAGTCAACATCTCTGTCTTAAACTCCTAGTATAGGGAGAGGAGTGGGGTTTTGCTTTTCTTTTATCGTGTCTTATGTGACGGGAATTTACATTTTCCGTCCAGACAACGTGCTTTTTTGGCATTTACTGCTGGGGGTTGTGGCAAATCAGAAATGATTTGCTTGAGTTCAGTGAAACCTTTCACATCAGCACATTCTCACTGTTCTTCATTCCTGGTGCCTAAGCAAAGATTTAATAAACCCTGTTTGCAACACAAAAAGAGAAAAAGGATAATGGCTCTATGGAAAGCCTATTAATGTTTCAGACACTGACTGTTGAATCCAAATATAGATTTTATGAGGGAGGGCTAATTTATATAAGGAGAGTGATTTCCTCTAAAACATAAACCTTTTCATTTTTGCTATGAAAAGAGGGATTAAAATTCAACTGTGGACAAGAAAAATTAATAATGGCAAAGTGTCCTATTTTTAATGTTTGGTTTGTGTTTGGAATTTCTTAGTTTCTAATGGTAATAAATTGACAGGTTCCACATTTTACTGATCTTGAGAAAAAAATCAGGACAGATACATGACTTATCTTTAACAAAAGGTATGGTTAAAAAAAAAAACTGGGATGAAACAAAGCACTAAAGGTTAGAGAAAGAGTATATCTAGCAAGTAGTTTAGAGGGTTTTCCATTGAGGCCCTGACTGTCAAGAGCTCATAACTTTGTAGGAGCAAAATATCATTTCTGCCAAAATGTATTCTTGTTCTCTTTTTTTTTTTTTCCTAAGGCGAGGCAACCCTTGGTTGACCTCACAGATTGCAAGGACCTTGTTGGCTTACAATCTCTTATTTTTTTAATTTTTTATGTACAGCACCTGGTCTTCCTAGGTGGTCTCCCATCCAAGTACTAACCAGGCCCAACTCTACTTAGCTTGCGAGATCAGACAAGATTGGGCTCGTTCAGGGTAGCATGGCCGTAGACTTCAAAATGTGTTCTTATTCACGCTTTGAGCCCTGACATCACTTAGGATGGGATAGAAACTAAATGAGATTCTATAGTTCCATGTTAGTTGTTTGGAAACATGGCTTAAGGGGTTCCTATTTTCACTATATGTGTTTGACTGCCTCGTGGGGAGGGTTCAGGGAGAAGGCAGTGTAGATTCAGAACCTATTTGGATTAAAAAAATAGGAAGGTATTTTTGACTAGGAGTTGGGAAACTTGGATTTTAATCTCGATTTATCTACTAACTAGTTGCACAACCTGAAGCAAGTACTTCTCGGTTGTTTTATAGGTAATTGTTTTAAACTCTGAGTTAGCTAAGATGCATATGGCACAAGAATACAGTGATATAGATTTATGGTACTGTTACTCTGAAAATCAGATTTAATTTCAGTCTGCTTGAAGTGCTGGACAAAGCATAAGTATTTAAAGTTAAATAACATATCATAAAGATGAACTGAATCATTGACATTTGATTGGGCAGTTAATATCACCAAGATTCCAGAATAAAATATTGAGAACATCTAACCTGAGTTGTTGATGAGATCTAGATATCAAAGATTTCCCAGAGGTAATTATTATGATAACCAACATGTATTGAGTGTTTAATATAAATCAGGCCTTATACTAAAGGTCATTAAAATGCACTCTCTTATTTGTGATCTTTATAACAACTTAGATTTATAGTTACTATTATCATTCCTATTTTGTAGATTAAGTATCTCAACCAAAGTCATACAAATAAGAAGTGGCAGATCAGGGACTTGGAGCTGAATTTGTTTAACTCCAAAGCTAAATATTTTTAACCACTATGTTAAATTTCAAAAACTGGCCCCAATTGAGGATTATATCAAAGAGTAAGCTATCAAAAACAGCCTCTCTTCTCTGTTATGAACTCTGATCCACTGGAGCAAGTAGAAGATTCAGCAAATTATATACAAAAAGTGTGTCAGACAGACTTTACTAGTCTAGTTGAAGAGGTCAGAGATCAGAGCAGTTGAATAGGGAGACAAGGCAGTGTGTAATCATGGAGGAAGCAGCTAGGAATATTTACCCTGAATAAGAGCAAATTCAAGAAGACTAAGTTCAGTTATCTAAGGATAGTAAATCAAAGGTAAACCAGATTTTTCTGGGACTTGATTTCTGTACATGGAATGAGTGGGCATTTGTCTACGAAAGTAAATTTCCTTTCATTAGGTACGTTCAAGTGACATGAATATTATAGAAGGGATTCCCAGCCAGTGCTTTTTAGGGTCCTCTGAAACCTAAGAATATTTAGAGATCAAAGATATTTAGAGAAAATCATTTTGGATTAAACTGAATGAATACAGACGATCTCAGAGAGAAGGCAAACCTTGAGCTAATATCCGAAAGAATGGACATCATTCATTTGTGGGTTAACAGGTCAAACTGCTCTTACTAGTAGAGAAACCAGGAGAACCAGAGCTGTACTTGAGTTCATGATATTGGGCAAGTGATCTGTTCTCTGGCCCTTGGTTCCCGCCACCCCCACCCAGCCCTCATCCCTTTGATGGTAGGGCACTGAAAGTGTTGATCTCTAAGGCCTATTCATTTCAGGTCTTCTCAGGGTCCTGAGATGCCTCTCTTGTAGCAAGCCTGCCCAGCCTTCACAATTTGGATATTCCAAATCTCGAATATAAAAAATAAGCTCTCTGTTCAGGACAATTATTTTGGAGGTGGAGAGCATCACCAGAGTACAAAGACTGGCTTTTTTCAGCAGCATCTGGGAGAGGTGGCAAACAGCTCAGAAAACCCCTCAATTCAAAGATATCAGTTGTGTGTGTTTTTTTAAAACAATGCTTTGCATCAAAGTGAAAAAGAGAAATATCACAGAAACTCATCCTCTAAATTTTCAGGGATACCACACTAAGTTTTATTTAACCCTGAGCAAGCAGGATGAAGATTTGAGAAGATTTCCTTCCCAGTGAATACATTGTTCCTGCTTCTCGATTCTCCCATGGCCCAGCCAGTGCAGAGCACCGACAGGAAAAGCAGTGAAATCAGCCTTGGAAAATCTAGGAAGGCCGTTTCTTCACTTGCATTGCCTGACAAAACTATGGGAGGCATATTTCCTTATGTCTTTCCCCTGCAGAACCTTAAAATTATTTGTTTTTCATGTGACTTTAGATACAAGGGCAAAAACCACATCAAGGCACAGTAAGGAGCTTTAAATTCAATATTTCATTTTAAGTGTACCTCTCATGGGGCAAAACTATGAAAATAGAGGGTTTGGAGATAGTATTAAAAATAAATGTTACAGATCTGCATGCTTTACTGAATACCTCCATATTTGGGGGAAGTTGGCACTGAAGATTGATTTGCCAGAACTCCTTTGATGCTAAGGCATTCTATGTGGATGTTAGGGGAAAAGACGGAGCAATGCAGTCTTTGAAATGCTACATCAGCAAGTGCTGCCCATCCCTTATTGACTCTTGGCTCAGGTAGGCAAAACTTGTTTTTATTGCTTTTGGAAAGGAGAACTGTATTAGAATCACTGTTCTTTGGAAAACAAGTCAAAATAGGATTCCTTCAGTGTGTCACTAAAATTTAAAATGAAAACTTGTTGAGTTTTCAGAAATGGTGATACTGGTACCTTCTGTTCCTGAATTTCCATCATGAATGGAAGGTGGAAATCAGGAGCCGCTTAACCAAAATTTTTTAAAGTTACGTTTGAAGATATAAATATGTTTTGACATGAGGAAACTGTTCTGGTTTTTTTCTAGCATACTTTTAAGGAATAAATTAGTACACAATCAGCCATTTTTCACAGAATATAAGCAGCCAGTGGATCCATTGTTTCTCGTAGCGTACTGAAGCCTCCCTTTTCTTTTTTTCTCTATAAGATGTGCCCTTTTTGTAAAGATAGCTGGACAGTTACATGCTAAAAAGTGACCGTGACTGTTTTTTAAAGAGGGAAGACAAACTTTAATAAAACAAGATTTTTGTTTTAGTTGTTTTCCCTCCTTTTAAACATAGCCTATTGTTTTTGTCCTTTTATTTGCCAATTATTTAAGAGCTTGTGAGAAAGTTCCAATTCAAAATATTTTTAAAAGACATTCATCTTGGGGAGGATAGGCTGACATTTCCATTAGCTTTTGCAGAAGAATCCCAGGGGTATTTAGACACGATGGAAGAACAAATAACTGGTCAGTAAGTCAACTCTCAAACCAAAGCAGCGCGATGGAGACTTTGGAAGTTTTTTTAAAAATATCTAACAGAAGTCTTTTAAAGTACTCACCGTGGGGACTTTAGGGAGTAAGGAGTTCCCATGACTAGGTACCTCACTTAAAGCAGACCCCCCTCAGCAGTTTTAAGCACTTGAGGTTTTATCACTCATCTTTACAGTCCATGATATAAACATTTGTGATATCCTTGATAGATCCCTGGAGAGAAAAGAACATTAGGTAAAAACTAAGGAAATCTGAATAAAGTATGGACTTAATAATAATGTATCAACATGAATTCATTCGTTCTGAAAAATGTACCCCCTTAATGTAAGATGTTAACAATATGGGAAACTTGATATGGGGTACAAAGGAACTCCCTGTATTCACAACTTTTCTGTAAATCTAAACCCATTCTAAAGTAAAAAGTTTATCAAAAAATAATAGATGCTTGTAGAAAATTGGAGATGTACAGAGAAGTAAAAAACAAATTTTTTCATCTTGTCCTAACATTCAGAGGAACACTATATTTTTATATACTTTACTATATAGTTAAATATGTATGATTTTATAAGTATGAGACATATATGAATATAATTCCCTTTCTAAAGAACATCTTTCCATGTCATTAAATATGTTATAGCATTCTAATTGTTGTGTAATTTTCATTATATGAAAATACGCCAGAATATATTTAACCAGCCCCTTCTTATTGGAAATTGATGTTATTTCCCATGTGTCATTATTATAAAAAATGGTTTGACTTAGCCATGTAATTAAAATTTTGTTAACATTCGCTATTTTCTCAGGAACAGATTTTCAGAAATGATATTACTCAAAGAATATGTAAAGTTTCAAAAATGTTGATAGCTTTACAGTACATAAATTTGAATTATATATCAAGTGGAACTGATTCTGTATGAAGGATTATATGAAAAATTGAATTTATAGTGGAGAGGTGGTAGACTATAACTAGTTAGGTAAGAAGTCAAAGAAGATCTGAGGTAAGGCTTTTATTTATAAATTTGTTTATTTTTGAAGTTTTACTGAGAACAACTATGGGTGGAGTAGGAAAGTAGAAGAGAAAGATTAAATAAATAAAGCCCCAGTGGGGCATCTGAGTGAGAGCTGAGCTGATACAGGTTAATGCAGTCTTGGCAAGAAGTAGAGCTCTAGAGACAGGTGGGGCAGGTCTGTTATAAGGGGTGCTCATCCCTTTCTGCCGAGTCTGAGGAGGAAGCAAAGGTGTAAGATTCAGGCATCTCAAGGTTAGGTAGGTTGTGGCTGGGCCCACTTTGTTTGGGAAGTCTACCACCCCTCCTCTGCCCTTATGCTCAATCATCCAGAAGAGGGAAGAAGGGTAGGCAAAGATGGGCAGTGGCTGCTTTAAGTAGAAGCCTTTCATGAGATAGGCTAAGATATGGTAGACAGTGAGGGGGGGACCCTGCCTAGGTATGGGGAGGGGAGAACTAATGCCCCGATTTGCACCTTTCAGTCTATAAGCCACTAGCAGCCAATTTGGGGCAAATTGGAATGAACATTCCCCATAAATGGAGATACTCATATATCTGCACTGTGCGTCATCCCTCCAGGTACCAGCCCAGATTATCAGTGCTGGGAACAGCCCTCAAGTGATTTCTACTCTGCCTTCAGGGGGTGTAGGTAAACTCCAGCAGAACCCAAATGCCACCATGTCGTGTGTGGCTATAAATGGATGGCAGTAGTAAGTTGCATTTCTGTATTAAGATATGCTAAATTTGCAAATGTCATCTCTGTTGTTTTACTTAGACTTGTCATTCTTAACATTTTGTCTGGTTTCAAGCATTTTCCTGCTCTAAAGTTTAGATGCCTTTTCATGATGTTTTGAGTGGAGGCTCAAATATTGACTTGAGCTCTTTTCTGAAGTCTGCTCCCTGGACAGGGATTTGCTTTCCTGCCATGACTTAAGGAGTATCCAGTGTCAGCTGCATCTGCTAGCTGGAATTCTGACTATCCACCACGGCCTTCAGAAAATGAGAATTTTTTGGAAGTCATAGAGTTCCAGGGAAGGTGTAGAGAGTGCTGCTTCTGAGTTTTACTCTTGAATTAGTGACCCACAAACACTGAATGCAGCCTGAGCCTGTCCCCCAGAATGCCCACTCTCGTTCTGTTCTGGTCAGATATGCAGAAAAATCTAGAAGGAAAACAAATCTCCGGACAGCTCTCTGGTGGTAGCCTCACCTGCAAGGCCAAGTGTGTGGGGAAGCAAATAGGTGGTTGGTAGGGAAGGGAAAACAGTGTGAGAACAATGGTCTCGAAACCATAGGATAGTATCTGAACAGTATCTTTGGTTTTGGATTCTCAAAGCAATGAGAAAACACCCTTTCGATGGATGAATGTGGAAAAGCTTATGAAATGTAACTCATCTCACCTTTCAGAAATTGGAACTGCCCACATTCTGCTCTGCTACGTCCTTTTCTCTGCCTGTTAGCCATCCCTGCACCCCCCCCTTTTTTTTTCTTTTTACATCTGAGTGTACAGCAGCACTAGATTCATTATAATTGTTGATTCATGACATGTTCTCATCATTGATCCATACGTGACCCACTTTTACGTATTTGATCATTTTTAATAACATTCATTATTAATGGGAACTGGTCTGTTTCCAGGTTTTTGTTCTTGTGTCTACCTTTACCTTTTTCACATACAGAGCCCAAATTCCCAATGCCAGATGGCAAAGAGCAGTGGATCACACACCTAGACTGCAGGTTCCACCACTAGAGATGTGGTCCTATTACTTCCTGTCCATCTCAGCTACACCCTTCAGAGGTTCTGCCCTCCTACGTGGTTCTCCTCTATGCACATTGAACAGAAACTTAGATGGGACGAGTCTTGGTCTTATCTGTGGCAGAGTAAGTGTGTGGAAGTGAACTAAGCAATAGTGTACTCCTGAGGGGTTAGGAATGGGTTTTACATTTTCTGGGAAATTTCTTATAAGCTGGAGAAGCAGTCTGTATCCAAATTTTTTTTTTTTTTTTTTTTTAAATCAGAAGCAAATTCCTACTGGGGGCCTAACTCAGGAGGCTTTCTGCTAGTTTCCCTAGGGGATATTCTAAACAATAAAATG
>NW_006431925.1:223625-236873 GCF_000325575.1 Pteropus alecto | reverse complement strand
GGTGGTGGTGCTGGGGAGTAAGTTTTTTTTTTGTTTTTGGGGTTTTTTTTTTTTAGTGTTTTCCCAGTACCCTTTAGCACAAGACAACTTGGAACATGATGAAGAGAGAAGACAAATGTCAATTCAGTAATGTCATTTCTTAGTCGTTCACTCACAGATGCAGCCAGGCCCTTCTCAGAGTACATGGCTGTCAAGCCTAGTGGTAGAAACAGTCCCCATTTAATGGGTGGCGAAAGAGAGGCACACCAAGAGGATAAAAAGGAACAAGAAAAACATCGTGCAGATATTGCCCCCAAGTTAGTAGCAGGCTGGGAGCAAGGCGGCCAGACACCCGCAATGGGAGCTCGCTGCCCTCCACAGCCCCTCCTGAGCTGCCCCTCAATTGTTTGGGAATCATTATCTCTGCTGGGCTTTTTGTTCACAGGGGTCAGCTGCTGCCAACCAAGAACCTGTTTCTATTTTGTAAAAAGAGGGCCTGGAGCTCAGGGAAAGAAAGGCTTTGTGGAGAGGCAACAAACAGTAAAAGGGGAGGAATAAAATGGAGTCTGTCAAGCTGTTGGTATGATTTCTCTCCTTTTCCCCTATCTCTTCTTAAAATAATTGGTGTAGGACTATAATAGAATTGCCATCAAACAAACCCTGAGAGTCAGTTACCTTAGATGGAGGCAAGTAAGTAAAAGTGTACCAGATGAGATCATGGAGTGAGAATGAAAAGAAATATTGATCCAGAGCCAAGAGCCAGCCTAAAACAGGGAAGAGGCAGGAAATTTTTTTTTGGATCAATAATATCTTGATATTAAGTATTTATTCCCATACAAAATGGATTACAGGAAAAGCATTAGGGTACAGAACTCTTTACTTTTATTCTGTTTTTTTCTTCTTTTTAAAGAAGCTATAGAGAAGATACAATGGTCATAAGAAAACCAATCTTACATATTCTTTTCTAAGCAATATTTAATTATTAATTATTTCACAGGGATGATGAATTGAATAGATACAAATTTCCTTTTTTGTTAAAAGGAAACTCTTCTAACCTATTTCAATGACATGGCTCCAGTGTTATAAATTTTCTTGGCCATTAATTTTTTATTGTTTATATTCTATTTTTAGAGTTCACATACTTTTATTTTTTTATAGACTCTCAATAGTCCTTGTGTTTATCAGTTTAAACATTGAGGCCTCTGGTGGTTCTGGTCACAGTATAATGTGAACTTTAAGTACTGTGTATGTTTATACTCGTTCTTTCTTGCTCACAGTTTCATTTCAGTAAGAATGGGCATAGGTATAATAGCTCCCTTCCTTGTTTATATTGCTCACATAAATCTATTCAAGAAGATATCAAACTACCTCCTAAGGAGAAAGCAATTATTGAATTTGAGTCAGACAAGAGGGCAGAGAGGAGGGAAGGAATGGAGCAAATGGACACAGGTGGGAGTCTGAATATATTACTTCTGAATCACATGAATGTTATTACCTATTTAAAATAAAATATATAAAATAAAATTTAGAAACGAATAAGGAATCAACAGGCACTAGAAGTCATTTTAAATGGCTTTGAGGTGTTTGGTTAAAGATCATTATTAAAAGGCCATTTCATTCAATTGACAGATGTCTAGCTATCTGTCTTCTGGATGCCCTGGTGAGTGGCCAGGTTCTAATATGCTCTTGGCTGTTTAACCGCGTCGTGTTCATAGAGCTCCTACTTCTTGGTATTTCCTATAGGCTTAAGCAATACCTATTGTATATTAGGCCAAATACAAACTTCCTAAATTAAACACTTCTCAGGTTTTTTTAAAGGGGATTTTTGTCAGAGGAAGCCACACTTAAAAAGTTAAAATATATCGATAACCCCAGGTATTTAAGAAAACCAACCAAGCTCAACATCTTCACCTCAAAACACTAGTTAGCTGTGTGTTATAGTGCCAAGGTTCATTCCCTTTCCATTTGTGTCTGATTCATCATTGCTGTTATTTTTAATGTTCTTAAACAATACCTGTTGAAGCTGTTAAAATCCAGTAAATGCCTTCACATACCCAATTAAATGCCCAATTACCAGTTTTAGGCTCTTGACATACGTTTTAAAATGAGATGAACCTAGCCCTGCAGCTGAACTGTTCATGGATGATAAATCTCACAGGGAGCAAGATTTTAAGTGTCATCACTCAGGAACATTGTTCCCACAGTTTCAACAGGACCACAAGCACCTCTTTGCTGCTTCTACATCAAACCCTGTGTGCCATCCTGAACTAGTGTTGAGTTATAGCCGTGGGCGTCCTTTCGAGCAGAGGAAGAAAACTGAGGGCGAGCAGGAGTCACTGGAGCCCGGGCAGGGGCACTGGAATAATTTCCTTTTCAAGAAAATAATAGTGCCTTTGTGTTGAGGCCAGGAAACAAGACTAGGAAGCTTGGAGTTCTGCTTTTGAATATAAATATGTATTTAACAAGATTACTTCCTAAACATTGAGTTTGAGCAGAGGGGAGTATCCAGGATTCTTGGCCAGGAAATAAGTTGTCTTAAAATTCATCCCAGGTCAAGGTAATCTAAAAGAAATCAGCTGCTCTCTGGGTGGTCTTATTTCTGTTCTTCAGAGTGGCCCTTCCCAGTCAGTAGGGCTCTTTTTTTTCAGTTATGGAAGCTCAAGGATGGTTAGAGAGTTCAATCAGATCTGCTTTGCTTCTCTCTTCTTGATCCTTCGAAACTCTACCCATCCTCTGGCCACCATTCAGATGATACTGCTTTCATAAAGAAGCTGTCCTGCATCCACCCAAAACCCAGCCTTCACTCCGCTCTCCCACTCCATTCACTGTGTGTCCTTTCCCTCCTTCAGATGCCTAATTATACACTTGCTGGTGGTTAAAAAAAAAAAATACATATTGTGGTATTTATCATGTCCTGCCTTGTGTTTTTGCACCTAGGGACTTGTCCTTTCTCTCCTAAGAAGCAAACTTCCAGAGAAGTTGGGCTGTACGCAGATCACCTTGTCCTTGTTCCCACCTCCCATCTCCTCTCTCTTTCCTCCACCCTCGCCCCTCGTGCATCACTTTTCCTTTGGTTTGCACGCAGTAAATGTTCATCGAATGAACGTTATTTGTGCCTTCGGATATTTCCAAAAGAGTGGAACAACCACGCTGCTTTATGATCTAAGTGTTGGCAGTTGAAATCCTTCTTAATCGAAAGAGAAAATTTACATAAATGTCTCATATTCAGCTATGATTCCCTCTGGGGAAATTTAGGAAAGTTATGAGCATACCATTTTGCCACTCCCAACAGAACAGCTTTCTCACAACATGAAGCTTCCTTCCTGCCAACACCTCCCTTCACCACCCCTCACCCCAACAGTTCATTAGACCTGCAGAGGGAAACAGCAGGCTGACAGTCTCTTTGATTAAGAATCTCAGATGAGTCTAGAGCAATGACTAGGTAGAAGGAATTGAAGATATCCTTTGTGTGTTGGACATTTTTAAGTGAATAGATATTTTACATTTTCTGTTTTTATTTGGAAAGATCAACCTTACAATTTTTATCTGGATAATGGTTTACTACGTCTGTTTCTCACTTTATAAGTGAGACGTCTAGAGCATGGGCATCATAATGTACAGTGTACATTTATGTAACTCACAGAGCCACAAAATGTTCAAACTAGAAGCGGCTCATAGCATCTTTCTAGTCCAGCTTCCTCCTAGAAATGATGAAATTAAGCCTGAATAGTAAAAGGCATGTGTCTAAAATGCCCATAGACAGGTAGGTAGAGTGGACGAAAGAACCAGAGATTTCTGACTCCCAGGTCAATGTGCTCACTTGCTCGTGCTTTCTCTCTCTCTCTCTCCCTCTCCCTCCCTCTCTCCTTCCTCTTTCTTTCTTTCTCCCCTTAGAATCCTTGCTGTGATTTAGCAAGCGGCAGTCCACTGCTAATGGACATAAGGCTCATTCCCCTCATAGAGGAGAAGGGATCACTTAGTGTCTAGGACAAATCCTGACCCTGTAATGCTGGTTTGGTCCATAATGGAGCAGATAAGGAACTACAGGGTGATTGACTACCAGAAACCTTGGCCTCCACTAGAGAGCCATTTTAATGAACATTTCCTTCTGGCAAGCTATCAGGAAAGAGCATTACCTCCCTCTCAGGAGGCAGCAGGTTGAGCTGTGGTTCTTTTAAAGAGAGGTTTCTAAGACTCCCAACAGGAAATATGCCATGTATTCCCACATAAATTTCCTTTTACTTTGTTGTCTTAGCCAGTAACTCCTCATATCAGAAAAATAGCTATTTAATTAGCTTTACTCTTTCAATTAAGATGACCTTCCACTCATGACAGTGCATGAAGAATATTAGCTTTCTGCTTGGTTTATATTGTGGTAAACAGGGCTTGTTTACATTAGGAGCTAATTTGGCTTCTGGATGTGTTTCTCCAAAGCCTTTCAAGTGTGGTGGCCAAGATAATGTGGATGGGATAGAGCCTGTGGCATAGTGTGGTATGTGAGGGTGGAACTGGGGCAAGAGGCTTTAGATAATCACCTTTTGAACATGCCTGAACAACTCTCTATGGAGAACCAGAGTGGAGGCTAGTAGTATAGTGAATTGCGTTATAACATAAATCTGACATCAGGACACAAGCACTGGACATCGAAACAGGAATGACTATCTCTCTCGTCAACTCCTGCTTTGATATACAGCCTGGAGCCTGCCCCTCTCAGTTCAGACCATATCCAGTAAATCTTCCTTGCACCCTCCAAAGGAAGAGAAAGAGAACAAGCATTTTACCAAGAATAAAGTAGATTCATTCTCATTCATATTCATTCCCTCTCTCCCTCTCTCAAAAATTGCCATTACTTAAAATTTGAAGTTTTCTTTTATGGTGCTTTGAAATTGCTAATTTTCGTTTGCAATCTTACAAATGCTTCCCTTATTTATAGGGTAGCAGACTTAATGGCGGAGGTCTTCAGCATCTGCTCATCGGCAGAATTCAGCACCCTAGCTCTACCGCGTGGGTGCAGCAATCTATGGATTGTTAGGCACGTTGTCTTAGGAACAGAGTGTACACAGGCATTCAGGCAGACATGGCCGGGTCTGTTATGTTTCCACACTGTCCCTAAGAGTTCTTCCCCCACACCCTCACTGTTCCTATCAGTCAAGGGAGAATAAGGACTTTCATCTGCAGAATGAGCCTCTTTCCAAAGGAGCCCTGAAGAGAAGGGAGAAAGTTAATGGTTGTGGTCTAGTACAGAGGAGAATAAACAAAAATGGCATACGGAAGACAGTCACCTTCCCCGTACTTCCTACGATAGGAACACCACAATGGCTCCCATTCAGACATGGAAGTCACTATTCTCATTTGCCCATTTCACCAGAAACCTGAACCAGTCACATTGTGGCTATTTCCACCTTTATTCTCTTCCCTCTAGAAATGTGGCTTTTTCACCATTCATTCTGCACTTGAGACTCTAAGTGTAGACCACTCCTTCTCTCTGGGGAATTCTGTTTCTTTTCTTTCTTCAAGTCTCCTTTTAGAACTTGCCTCCTCTGAAAATCGCCCTGGTTCTTCTGGCCTGTTGTACCCTCCATTGGCACTGAAATATGATTGCCATTTCTTGCTTGATTTTTTTTCCATCTAAATATGACCTGAAAAACCCTTGAGAAGTAGAAACTGTATCTTAGCTTGCCTAGAGTGCCAAAAAAAAAAAAAAAAACAACTAATTAATAAATAACAACAAGAACCTCCTGCCGTGTTATCAGGGAATACATTTTCATTTGAGGAAGCCTCGTGTGTTCTGAATTGAAAATGTTTGATAATTCTTCACAAATTTGGCTGAAGCTTCCTTTTGCACTACCTGGGGTAGGGAATGTTTCCTGAGCAAATGAATAGAATGATACAATATATATAAAAGAGGTTTAGCCTACTGAACTTTTTAAAAAATGGCAGTTTAGGACTAATTATTTGCTTGCCAACAGCATATTTCCTTTGTGTTCCTAAATTAGCTTTAGTATAGCAAAGTCCTAAAATGAGTGTTACAGAGAAATATCAGACATTTTGAAAAGGGAAAGGAGTGTGGGATAGCCTGCCAAGGAAAGCCTTATGGCAAAGGGAAGATCTGAAGTTGGCCTGTGAAGGATAAGCACAATTTAGATTTGCAGGAGATAGCCCTAAAGCATCCCAGGCTGAGAAGTCACAGGGAGCAGAAGCATGCAGACAGGGTGGCCTAGGACATGTGCAAGGCCCTGGGAGGAGCCTGGCTCTTTTGTGGTGTCAAAGCTCTGGTGGAGTGAGTCTTGGAGATTTGGAATGGAAAGTGAGTCTGGATAGCTGAGGAACAGCCAAGCATTCAGTACCCAGGGACCCTTGTGATCCACTGCATTGTATTAAAGAATCAAACATTTGTTTTTCTAAAAATATGTTCTGTGATTTAGACTTGAATTAGCAGGGCTTCTAAGTGGTATTACCCATCAGAACAGCATCTTCTGCGTGTGACAAGATGATTGGCAACGATGGGAAGGACTTGCACCCAGAGCCATTTCCACAGAGTTCTTTCTAACCGTGAGGATCTAGAGATGATGGCCTGGCATTGAAAGGGCAGCCTTTGCAATAAATCTGGGGTAGACCCTGGCTTCTCCCTGTAGAACTCTCAACGACACTGACGTCCTTAGCAGAGGAAGCACATAGCAGAGAAGCATTATGTCTACTCTTGTAACAACAGACCACTAAGTGGCCTTTAGGACATGTGTTAGTCATTTCCTCAAAGTCTATTTGGAATTGTCATAGTTTTGCTGGTGCATATGGTCTTGTGATGGCTGTGCAGTCTATGCTGTACAGGGTCACATGTACCTTAGAAGTCTGAAATGTGCATGCTCAGCATCACATGTGATCAGTGTCTACAGGTATGAAATCACAGCAGCTGAGAAAAGATTCAATGAAAAGATACCTGAATAATAATGGCCTGTTACTTTACTTACAATTTTTGACTTGCCAAAATAGGTTTGCATTGCCAGGCACAAATTCACTTGTATTTTATATCTTTTATATTTTACTTTTTATTTTACTCATGAATGAGTATCCTCTGAGGCCAACTTGGACTTCTTCTTCATACCAGAGAGAGCCTAAGAGTCTGGATTAGTTGATAGACCAAAATTTGAGTTTGAAGAAATGAATTGTTGTGGGAACCTTGACATAGTTCAGTTTCTCTATTTGTTTAATAGTGACAGTTCCTGGAGAGTTTTCCATCTTCACGAAAGTGCCAGCACCTCTCAGTGCCAAGTTATGCTGAAGACCTAGCAAAGGTTAGTTAAGAAATGGCTCTGTTCACCATGGAGATGTTGGCCTGTGGAGTCAGATGGAGAAAAGTTGACATAAACTTGTATCTGGTCTAAAAAGTCCTCTATATGGATGTTTGATGAGATAATCAAGAAGTTGATCCTTTTAGCTATTAATGGAACAAGGAAGAGGCAAATGGTGAAGACCCTCAGGTAGATGCAATGCCTTCTATCTCACTTGTCCCAGACAGGTTCTTACAAAGTTTCTGCCTCTAGTAAGTGAGATGAGTATGTCCATGGTCCTAGGCAATGATATTTGAATGGACTAGACCTTAAGTTATGGAAAGACATCAGAGTTTCTGAGTTAGTGATCTTACACTTGGAAAATGTGGTCAGTCTCACCATAAGCCCTCCAGGCACTACCCAGTGGTGAGCCTTGGCTAGAAAGCAGCAGCATGATGCAATAGCCCATGTGCTGGGGATGAGATCTTTTATCATTTGCTTCTGTTGGTAGTAATTCAGCTGGTTGTTGTATTATGAGAGATCTGGTGATCTTTGGACCCCTCATATCATCATCTGGCAAATTCTTGATGTACAGTTTGACAAAGACATCTAGCGCGTACTGATCCTCTCCATGGCAGGTGTTCAAACCATGGCAAACTATCAATTGCACCTACACAGATAGACTTCATGCAGAGCCTTTCATTTTGTATCTTTTTTTCCAATGCTGCCCTCGCACTTTGAACAACCCCATCCACTGATACTCATAGCATTCATTCAACAAATACTCAGTGCTGATGCTTACTGTATGCACGGAACTCTGCTTGATACTTCATTGTTCTTTGATTGTAAGTGGGAGCTGGAGAAGGACAGAAGCAGAAACCTTGTCTGTACAGTATTAAATTAGTGAGAATAGGAAATAGCCTCTTCCCCTCAAGGAGCTCAAACTTGGCTTATACCAGCCGTATGAAAATAGTGGCCAAAAGGACACAATAGGATGCAAATATTAGTGTAGCTTATAGAGAAAAAATAGTTTTAAATGTCAGGTAAATTTTTTCTCTAATCTCTTTGAGAATGTGGCCAAACAATGGGTCTATAAATACTTGCAGTAGATAATAAGATAACCGTAAGCATGCGGCATCATGGTTTTAAAAAATACTAGCATTCCCAGATAGGAATCGAAATCAATTCAGTGTTGAATGTGAACTTGTTGCATTGTGTTGGCTGTTCTACTTAGATATGGCTCCATGTCTAATAGAGAACATGGAGAATCCAGCTAAGATTTGTGGAGGCCCACAGGAGGTGGTGATTGAAAAAAGAAGACCTATCTGGGAAGGCTGAAGGAACTAGGAAGGTTTTAATGAGGAGAAAACTGGAGACCACTTCAATGATGACTTTTAAAAATGTGAAAAGCAAATGGCTTCAATATAACCTAGAAAGAGGGTTTCTCATCATGAAACTTTTTAACTATTAGGGTGAGTTGTAACTTATTATTATGGAGGTAAAAGAAGCTAGAAAAAGAAACTATATAAAGTAGCTAAGAAAGTAACATTCACAAAAGCAGATATAGATGGAGAATAGACTTCTTGAGATATTTTTCAACTCCATAATTCTGTATTACCTTGATTTTATATACAGAAGTACAAACCATACATGTAAAATTAGTTAAGTGAGCTTTAGTTATGTCAAATTTGTGTAACAAACTGAACAGAGCCTTAGCTTATATGTTAAAAGAATGCAAAACATTGATTTTGAGGAACTAATAGAAGTCCTAATTTTTAGTATTTTGTTGCTCTAAGGAACTCACATACTTGGCCCCTGGTTATAAGTATTAAGTTTAGTTTTAAAGCTAGTATAGTTTACCTTGCAATGCAAAATTGGTGATTTCTGCCCCAAATTTCAGTAGGAAGATGACTGGGACTTGGTGACTCTCCTTGAGGATTTCCTCTGCGGGGGCGGGTCAACAGCTACGGAGAGTGGGACAGAGTATCCCCTTTTCTACCTCCACTACTGCCATCTAATCTAAGCTACCATCACCTCCCCTGGACTACTACAATAGAAGTTCCTAAGTGGTTTACCTGTTTTCATGCACACTCCTTCCATGACCTGTTTGCCTTACAGCAGTTGGCCAGTACTTTTCAAAATGTAGATTGATGTGTTGGTATCAAATTAATTTCATGCAAAGCATTTGAGAGTTCAAAATAGGCCCACTTACTGGCATGCGTGGTCCTTTAATAAATGTATTCTCTGCCTCTCACAAACCATATCTGTCCATGATGCTTGCTCTGCTATCATTTTTTTTTTAAATATAATAGCTTTACTTTCATAGTAGAAAATGCACAATGACATCCAGTAAAACTGAGGAATTGCACTTCCTAGTGTACACTCCCAAGGATTGGGTAAGCACTCAGCTCTATCATCGAGCCCCACGGGAACAAAGTTTAGTGACCACAATCAGCATTTACTGAGAGCAGCAGCTTCTCTCTTTGGCGTAGAGTAATGGCCCAGTATGGTGACTGCTTTCTGATTCAGATTGGCCCTAGTAGAATAGTCTCTGGTCTAGACGATAATTCTAAGAAAGAGGACAGATCCCATGGGACAAGCAAGCGGAGGCCTGCAGATGTCATGACTGGCTGAGTTTTGAGAAGAGCTGATGTATCAATAGTTGGGCGTCATCTCCTTAAGACAGTTTGTCCTCCAATTATGGTCTGATTTATGTGAAAATTGTCACTGGGGAATTGGGTAGAGAAAGCTGAGCATATCGCTACTCATTTAGCACCAGAGTCAGTTGTTTTTATACTCCTTTTGTTCTCACTCTTCATCAAGGCTGTGCTATTGAAAGATCCCCAGGGGTTATTCTTAGGAAGGAATCATTTAACACAAGTGGCATCATTTATTTCAGAAATGATTCCTGGGCCGTTACATAAATCCTAATGAAGTGCATAACAATGTATTCCACCTTGGAATTTGCAGCAGAAGTCACGGAGGTGCTGGCTTTCTGTGCGAGAGAAGCAGCTCTTTATCCCATGTCAGATTTTGTAGTCAGATGTGCCTGGTTATTCTTCTTTTTTTTTTCTTCCCCCACATTACCTTAAATGATCCCAGATAGAAAAACAGACACGGTCAAAAAGAGATTAGAGTGAGATATTGCTAACTACAGTCATCAGTACCTACATAAAGTCCCTGATTATTTCTAATGGAAATGGAGATATTTTTGGTGATGCATATTTGAGTTTGGACTCTGAATAGGTGCTCCCTACTAGGTGCTCTGAAGTATGCAATGACATAATCTTTTATACTCTGGATATTTATAATCTGGTAGGTGAGCTAGCACATACAGATAAATAAAAAACAAATCAAAATTGTCTTTATGCTGGCATGTACAAAGTGTGATGTTCAATAAACAAAGGCCTACAGTACTAAGCATTATGGTAGAAAGATGACTGGGACTTGGTGACTGACCTTGAGGATTCCCTCTGTTGGGGGGTCAACAGCTATGGAGAGTGGGACAGACTATCCCCTTTTCTACCTCCACTACTGCCATCTGATCTAAGCTACCATCACCTCCCCTGGACTACTACAATAGAAGTTCCTAAGTGGTTTACCTGTTTTCATGAGCACTCCTTCCATGACCTGTTTGCCTTACAGCAGTTGGCCAGTACTTTTCAAAATGTAAATCAGATGTCATTACATTCCTATTTCATGCTTACAAAGCTTTGTTCCACCAGGGCCTTCATGAATTGGCACTTGCTTGCATTCATGACTTCATTCATTTTTTTCCTTTCCTCAGTTTTGCTACCCTGATCTTTCTCTTCCTCAAACTTGTCAAGCTCTTTTCTGCCTTTGAGATTTAGTGCTAACCGTTGTGCCCCAAAGCCTTGTCATGCCCAAAAAATGCCTGGGAGCTTGTCTGGGGTATGTCTAGATTATAGGGAGTGGTACAGTGAAACAAGGAAGATGAGGACAGATTTTTTAAAAAGCTGTTGGGCTTTATAATTTGGAGGGATTTTAACTTTCATGGGGCAGTTTCTGGAGAGCGGTAAGAGGGCAGGGAAGTGATGGGTTAAGTGGTGAGTGGGTAGTAAAGCAGTCAAGGGACCAAACACACATAACTCTTTCCTCTCCCCATTCCTGTCACAGTTGGGAATTGCAACTTGGTAGCAATTCTCAAACCCTGCCATAATTATCATCATTATTATTGGTTTACTTTTTATTAAGGTATAACTTACATATTTTAAGGTATACCAATCTTATGTATACGATTCAATGATATTTTTACATGAGTATAAACCCATGTAAACATCACCCATATCAACAAATAGAAACTTGCCAGCACCCAAGAAGGCTTCCTTCTACCTCCATCGAAGGTAATCTCTATTTTGACTACAATTGCCACAAATTATAGTTTTGTGAGTTTTCTGACAGCTTTATTGAGTTGTAATTGACATGCGGGAAATTTCACGTATTCGAACAATACAATTTGGTAAGTTTTTACATGTAAACACACACAAAATCATCACCACAATCAAAATACTGAACCTATCTATTACTCCCAAAAGTTTCTTTGTACCCCTTTGTCATCCTTTCCTGGCCCCCAGTATTCCCACATCCTAGCAATATCTTCAGGCAGCCACTAATTTGTTTCTATCCTATACATTAGTTTGCATTTCCTAAAATTGTATAAAAATGGAAGTATATAGTATGTAATCTTTTTTTTTGTCTGCCTCTCACTCAGCGTAATTATTTTGAGATAGACATTTGGGTTGTTTCCGGTTTTGGGGTATTATGAATAAAGCTGTTCTGGATAGCATGCTAACACTTAGTATGGTCAGTGTTTTGAATTTTAGCTATTCTAATGGATACGTAATGTTACCTTATAGTGGTTTCAGTTTGCATTTCCTTAATGACTAATGATGTTGAGCATCTTTTAATATGCTTTCTTTCCATCCACATCTTCTTTAGTAAAGTGTTTGTTCAAATATTTTGCTCATTTTTCTAAAAACTGGGTTGTTTTCTTTTTTTGAGTTTCGAGAGTTTTTACAAATATACTCTGAATATAAGTTATCAGACAGTGATTTGCAAATATTTTCTCCTAGTTCGTAGCTTGCCTTTTAATTCTCTCGAAGAGCAGAAGTTTTTAATTTTGACCCTACTTAATTTATTCTTTCATAAATTGTTCTTTTAGTGCCATATCTAAGAAGCCTTGCCCAACCCAAAGTCACAAAGATTTATTTCTGTATTTTCTCCTAAAAGTTTTATAGTTTTAGGTTTTTACATTTAGATCTCTGATTCATTTTGACTTATTTTTTGTATATGATACAAAGTATGAACTGAAGTTCCTTTTTTGCATTTGGATATCCAGTTGTTCCAGTATCATTTGTTTAAAAAAAAAAAAAAGATTTTTTTTTTTTTGCATTTGCACCTTTGTTGGAAACCAATTTTTCACATATACACAGGTCTTTTGCTGTACTCTCTATTCTATTCCATTGATCTGTGTCTATCTTGATGCCAATACCGCAATGTCTTGATTACTTTGCTCTTTTAGATCACTTGCATTTCTATATGAATTTTTATAATCAATTTGTCATACTCTACTCAAAAACCTGCTGGAAATTTTTTTTTTTTTGAGATAACACTGAATCTGTAGATTATACTGGGGGAAAATCGACATCTTAATAATATCGAGTCTTCTAACCCATGACCACAATATGTCTTTCTGTCTGAATCTGCAGATCAATTTGGGGATTACTGCCATTCTTAACAATATTAAATCTTCCAGTCCTTGATCACAAGATGTTTTTACATTTATTTTAGTCTTCAATTTCTTTGAACAGCATTTTATAGTTTTCAGAATACAAGTCTTGTATTTCTTTGGTTAAATATATTCCTAAGTATTTTATTATTTTTTATGATATTGTAAATGGAATTGTTTTCTTTGTTAGCTTCTTATTAGGCTTCTCCAGAGAAACAGAACCCGTAGACTGTGTGTGTGTGTGTGTGTATA
>NW_006431925.1:218875-223566 GCF_000325575.1 Pteropus alecto | reverse complement strand
ATATATATAGAAAAAGGAATGAGAAATATGTATATTTACATATGGAATTCACTCATGCAATTATGGAGGCTATCAAATCCAAAATCTGGAGAGTGAAATGAGAGGCTGGAGACCCAGGAAAGAACTGATGTTATAGTTCAAGTCTGAAGACCATCTGCTGGCATAATTTCTCCTTGCTCTGGGGAAGTCAGCCTGTCAGCCTGTTCTGCTGATTGGATGAGGCCCGCTCACGTTATGGAGCACAATCTTGCATTACTCAGAGGTCTCAAATATAAATATTGATCTTAACCAAAAACACCATCACAGAAACATCCAAAATAATGTTTGACCAAAAAGCTGAGTACTATGGCCTTGCCAGGTTGACACATAAAATTAACTATCAAAGCTAAGACTCTCAGTTTTGTTATTTTAGTGATTGCTTTAGAGTTTATTGTACACATTTTTAACTTAACATGCTTTACCTTCAAGTGATACAGTACTACATTATGTATAGTATAGGAACTTTCCAATAGTTTACTTTCCCTTCTCCCATCTTAACCTTTATGCTATTGTTGTCATACATTTTACTTTTTCAAATGTTATAAATTCCATACTACATTATCATCTGAAAACAAGACTAGAGCATGGCTCAGTCTAGAGCTCATTATTCCTTACTAATGAGGCAAGATCCTGCTGTGTATTCTACTCAATAGCCCCAAATGTTGAAGTTTTCCAGTCTGGCTGATGGGTACAGGCACTATTCCCAGCCCTATGTGAGCATGGAGTACTGTTTCGTCTATTCATTTTGAATGGTTCTTTCTCCAGCCTCAGGTAATCTCACACATATGTGGTGAGAAGTACTCAGCTTGATACTCAGGGCCAAATTTCTGCACATCTCTGGAGTTCTCTCTTCTTCATTATTCTGTCCTGAGAATTTTAATCATTTTGGTTTCCCTTGGTTCTCAGCTCTGTCTCAAGCTCTCCAACCCAAGCAGTCTGCCAGTCTCTGCCTCGGTTCCTTCTTCTTGCCCCACAGCCTGGAAAACTCTCCCAAAGCAGTAAACCAGGGCAATCATAGGGCTCATCTCATTTGTTTCCCATCTCACAGGGGTCACTATCTTTCATTGTTTCATATATTCTGTCCATTTCTGATTGCTTCAGGTGGAAGAGTGGCCTTAGCACTCATTTCGGTTGTGTAGACACAAGATTCGAATTGCTGCGTCATAGAGTATATGCATGTTTAGCTTTAGTAGGTATAGCCTAAAATTTACCAAAATAAATTCAGATAATTTTAATTGTACATAACTTTTGCTAATGTAATTGACATTTGTTTTACCCAGAACGTGTTGCTAGATTTTATTCCCCAATTGAACACAATAAAGAGTGAAGGTGACAAGTTCTTCGTGACATTATTTGCTTTTTTTAGAACTTCAGTGATGTACACCCTCATTTAAAATGTATTACTAAAGCATCGAGTAAGTGATGGTAGTGGTGGTGAAGAGGGGGGGAAGCAGAAAAAGCAGATAAATCTGTCTTTGCTTGACTGACAGTCATAATTATATTTGACAGCATATGTTTCCTAAGTAATAACAGCTTTGATTTTTCCAAAACGTAATGATATTATGTTTAGTACCTGGTCCATCAGAAAATTCTGTTGCTCTGCCTCCAAGTTTTAGTCTCATTTTTTGTCATACTGAAGGAGATTCACATCCACGTAACATCTTTCCATGGGTCGTTTAGACAAAACATTCCCGTGAAAAGATCAGGCTCAGCTGCAGGGCACACGATGTCAAGGAGCCTCTCACCAGGCCCTTCCCTCACACGATGGTGAGCGACCCCTCTTTCCACAGCTGCCAAGGGATAGGGGAACTATTAGGCTTTTTCTCACTGTAAGGAGTATCTGAGCTTGAAAAATGCTCCTTAGCAGCTCTCCTTTGTGAAATATGTGTTGACTTTCTACCAAGTATGACACTTCCCTGAGTAGAGTTGCTGCTTGGCCCATACTTTTTAGTATATGATGGGTAATATTAAAGGAAAGCATAACATTAAAAGAATTTCTTTTTCAAGTTTTTATTCCTAGTCTTTGAGCTTCTGGTGGAGTATTTAATTCATTTTTGAGTCAGGTAGCTGCTTCTTTGATGCCTTTGTCTTTAGATGCTCTGTTTGTAAATCTCTCCTAATAATAGATCAAAAATGATGTTTACATCTATTCCCAGAATTGAGGAAGTAAGAACAGAGTAAGACTTTATAACTGTAGTTAACCCCTTCTGTTATCTCCATTGTTTATTACAGTATTCTGGTACTGGATGTCATCTCTTTGAGAAGCCAGCACAGTTTTCACAGCCCTAGGCATTTACTTCCTTGCCTTAGGCCTGTTTGTTTGTTTCACAGTTATACTCCATAAATCAGACATGTTATACCCTTTCCACATAAAGTATGAAGTCACAATAACTAATATTAACCAGGTTTTATAATTCATTGTATGTTTACCCTTTACCCAAAATGCATGTAAATTGATTTTCTCTTCAGGTCTCTGGGGAAAAGTCTATGGAAGTTAAAATATCAAACAGAGTAGGAAGCCTTGGTTTGCTGAATCTCAAGCCTAAAGTCATGTTTTCAGGAAGGCTGAAATAAACAGAATTGCTTAAGAGATATGCTGCTAGAATAAGGATTATAGAAAAAGAGGTTTTTAAAGAGATTTTAACTTCCAAATTTCTCTCCTCCTAGTCTCCTGATATTACTGTAATTTCTTGGTTTTTACCATTTTCTCTACTCTCCTTAGTTCTCAAGATATCACTTTTTTCTAGTAAAAAAAAAAAAGTTGTTCAAATCCCATAAAACTGTGACTTGACCTTAGAAACAAAACATATGAACCTGAAATAAGTTTTTGGTTTATTCATTATTTCTGGTGGAAACAAGAACTGTTCTTCCTTTTGTCAAAGAGCCATGCATTAATTCACTCATTCATTTATGCATGCATATCTAAAGTGGCACTCTGTGTATCAATTTATACTGTAGAGGACATGGTGGTGCTAGTCTGGAGAGGGCAGTACTGGTCTTGCAGTGGGGGAACTCAAGCCTTTGGGGATTACACTTTCTGATTTCAGGCTAAAGATTTAACAGCCCAAGACTACCTATTGTGTACCTGAACCTGTCATTCACTTGATAAGTAGAATACCCTTTTGAAATAAAAATCTACATATTTTTACAGTTTTTAAAAAGGTAAAATAATAAACAGGGTAAAGAAGATTAAAATTGGAGGAACTAGGTTTTAGAAGTACCAACTAGATATCATATTGGCATATGACATAAAAGTTGTGCATTTCAAAATAATGCTGTGTGTACCCGAACCTGTCATTCACTTGAAAAGTAGAATACCCTTTTGAAATAAAAATCTACATATTTTTACAGTTTTTAAAAAGGTAAAATAATAAACAGGGTAAAGAAGATTAAAATTGGAGGAACTAGGTTTTAGAAGTACCAACTAGATATCATATTGGCATATGACATAAAAGTTGTGCATTTTAAAATAATGCTCCTTGTTAGTAATTTGGAGATATTAAAACCAGATAGTACTTCCTACAAAGTTGTGCATTTTAAAATAAAGCTCCTTGTTAGTAATTTGGAAATATTAAAACCAGATAGTACTTCCTACAAAGTTGGTATAGGGAGGCTGCTTGCTCTATTAATGCACAGTTGTTAACTGTACATACTCTCCATATGACCTTGTTAGTAATTTGGAAATATTAAAACCAGATAGCACTTCCTACAAAGTTGGTATAGGGAGGCTGCCTGCTCTATTAATGTACAGTTGTTAACTGTAATACTCTCCATATGGTGCTGTACCTTTATATTAAAAACATCCTTCCTAAGGAATGCTGGTTGCAAGATGTTTTCTATTCTTCTCTTTCTACTAAAGGACTTATCCAGACTTCTATATAAGAAAACAGTTTCCCATACCAATGGTTCCTTCTTCAATATCTCTTTGGAGAAATGTATTAGACTTTCAGACTCCTCCTCCTCGCCTTCTTCCTCTGATCTGGAGATGAAAATGTGATATACGTAGAGGATGGGAAGTCAGGGACACCCAATCAGAATGGCAAGAAAAAAAATGGCCAAGAATATAATAATAATTTAAGTCGCCTATGGGACAAAATTAAGGGTAACAACATCCATGATGTAGGGGTATGTGAAGAGGGAGAACAAGAAGTTGAATATATATTTCAAGAAATAATGATGGAAAACTTCCCTAACCTGGTGAAGGGAATAGACATACAACCCTAGGAAGCTCAGAGAGTCCCCAACAAAATGAACTCAAAGAGCCCCACACCAAGACTCATCATAATTAAAATACCAAAGTTTAATCCAAAGAGAGAATCTTTCCATAAGAATGTCAGCTGATTTCTCTATATAAACTTTACAAGTCAGAAGGGATTGGCATGAAATATTCAAAGTGATGAAAAGCAAAGACCTACAACCAAGATTACTCTACTCAGCAAAATTATCCTTTAGAATTGAAGGACAGATAAAGAGCTTCTTAGATAAGAAAAAGCTAAAGGAGTTTATCACCAACAAACCAGTATTACAAGAAATATCAAAGAAAATTCTTTAAAAAGAAGGGGAAAAAAGATAAAAAATACGAATAATAAAATGGTAATAACTACATATTTACCAATAATTACTTTAAACATAAATGAATTAAATACTCCATT
>NW_006431925.1:217636-218658 GCF_000325575.1 Pteropus alecto | reverse complement strand
GAGAATATTTTGAGGGTTACTAGATGGGAGGGACGGTGAAAAAGGGCAAAGGGATTAAGAAGTACAAATGAATAGATACAAAATAGTCATGGAGATATAAAGTGTAACATAAGAAAAATAGTCAACAATGTTGTAATATGTAAGAGGGAAGAGGGGTACCTGATTTAGTGGGGTGACCATTTTATGAGTTATATAGATCTCTAATCACTATGCTGTACAACCGAAACTAATATATTATTGTACCAACAATAATTGAAAAAACTCATTGAATTATACAATGTAAATAGGAGCATCTAATTGTCTATTATACTGCAAAAAGCTGAGAAAGAAAAAAAAAAAGCTTCTCCCTAAAAACATACCAAATTAAGAATACCCTTTCAGGTTCATTTGAGGCATGTTAGGAATCTGACCAGGACCTAAGATGGGGAGGAGAGGGATAAGGCCCCAGTGACAAACTTGACCATTTCTTGAATTGGTCTGGTTGGAGCCTGTGGAGTCTAAACATTTGCTATGTACTAAATGATAACACATTTTGAGAAATACTCTAAGTATGTCTGGCCATTAGACTCCAGCAGAACAGAGAGCTAAGGCGTACCACAAAACACTGACCTTCACTTAATTATGAGCATGCTAGAACTAAGCATAATGAAATCGTAAGGTATCTTAGGTATGTAGGTGTGGTAAATTGTGCATTTTAGCTGCCTAGCCTTGACATCAAACTATGTTGATACAATTTGTTCTTCAGTACCTTTTTTTTTGATAGAGAAATGACCACAAAGTTTTAAGATGATTCAATATGAGTTTACTGTGTATAGAAAATGTTTGTGCAAATGTTAGTAAATATGCAAGAATACCTATGAAAAAGTGATGAGTAATCATTTTGTTTATATACTGATTATTTCCTTTAAAATAATATTTTAAGACTGAGACTAGATATTTCGTATCTTAAGCAAAAATTGATTTTGTTTGGAATGATTCGGAAATGATGCTGAGAATAATGAGATTATAGGGGAGAGAGTGAC
>NW_006431925.1:208672-217606 GCF_000325575.1 Pteropus alecto | reverse complement strand
CATTGGACCTAGAACTGGACAATTGGCATCTTAATCACTGATAGTGTATATTCCTTTACTGTTCTGCATAACATGCAAGTAATTTGCGTTTCTGTCTTTCCCTTTCCTCATCAGTCTCTATCCCCTCCTCCACCATTTCCTGACTCACCGCAAGACCAAATTTAATCTTAAATGGTACTTTGCTATTGTCCAGCATATTGGTTTTTAATTAAATAGACTTTTCTGATTGGACAAAAGCAGAGCTGGTGATCTCTACTCCTTGACTAAGTGACTTATTTTATTTTTGTACAATATTTCCTGCAGACTATTTTTTGAAAGATCTTGCTATGTCATTACTTCATGAGATAGAGATGTTATACCACTTGAGTAATGATATTCCAAACATAATAGTTCCTATCACTGCTTCTTAACTACAGCTGAGATAGAGATCAAGTCTACATGAAGGCTGAAGAGGAAGCGTGCAGCCATGGAAACCACATTTTTTTTTATCAGAGCTGGTAGGAGAAGGACCTGGATTTGGTTGGCCCAGATGCTTCTGCCTTCCTCTGATACCACCATAGAGAGCACTGGGTTTCAGGAATGGGAGTGAGTGAAAAAACAGCGTTAGGTTTGGATAACCCCAAAACTTGACTTACTGAGTGAGTGCCAACGCTTAGGAAGCAATGATCTTAGAGAAGCCATTTCTGGTTAAGCTTCATGATTATATCTTGGAGAGTATCTATGCTGTGATAGTTTTTAAGCATCTGTCTATACTTGCTAATCATCATTTTACCAAAGAGGAAATATAAGATGCTAAGCCCTCCACTGACAATTCTCATTTGGAATTAACAGCATTTTTGTTCTCATTATATTTTTAATTTTTTTCTAATTATACTTTTTTACATTATTTTCTATTTAATGTAGGCAGAGCTCTGTCTGTTTATGGCTTTGACATATTTTTTAATGAACTTATTTAAGTAAAAAAGCAAGTTTATTTAAAAGGAAATACTAAGAAAATAGCAGTTTAGGATATTGTCAAAATCACAACAATGGTATCAGTATTAGAACAAAATGATTCAATTAATCCATATTTAATGAGCATCCCACACCCAACAGTGGCATTTGACAATGCAGCAAAAAGCTATAATGGGAAGAGCAGTAGACTTTTAGTGCAATTTTTAAGTTGCAGTTTTTCCATTCATTAACAGTATTACTTTGGCAAGTCAGTGCTTTCTGTGCCAGAAGGTGTATAAAAGAATTTTTTTTAAGTTTTAAATGCTCTGGAAAATGTAATTTTTTTATTATGTCCATTTATAGGCTCCTACATCACAAACTGGTAGGTGTAGCTTAGAAGACCTGTGCGGGGATTTACCCACATCTTGCATGTTTGGACTAAACGAACGAGATAGCCATCTGGTTTTTGTTCTTCACGAATATGTCAGAGAAGCAAATGAATATTTTATCCAGGCTTGAAATGAATCTGTTTTGAAATTAACAGAGTTTGGTGAAACAAATAACATACTTAGATAAAATGATCACAGAAGTTTTTGTTGTTTGTTTGTTTGTTTTTCTGTGGAGTTGACATATAAGCTGAAATCTGAATAGTGAAAAAGAGACGACTATTAAAAGCGGCGGAGGTGCGGGGGAGGCAGAATAGTTCTATGAAGGGAACAGCATTTGCAAAAAGTAGAAAGAGGTTGCTATTTCCCAGGAGCAAAAATGGCTGGAGCTTGGTGGACTAAAAAAAGAGGAGAGCAAGATGAGAATGGAGAGGTCCTCAAGGACCAGGTCATCCAGGACTTTGCGAGTCACTGTGAGCAGCTCGTGCTTTATTCTTAATGCTTTGGAATGTCATTGAGGAGTTTTTGAAAGATGGTTCAGTCTTCCAAATTTCAGTTTGAATGGCCAAGCCAGTTTGGGGGAAATCATAGAATTCTAGGTGAAGGCTAATGATATATTACCTGGAATGTGGCTGCTTCAAAAAGCCTGCCTGATTTTCCCCAACTCTACCTTGGTCCTTGAAGCTCCCACCCTCCCCAATACCGCAGATGACTCTTATGTCATTTATCCTATTATGTTTTAATACTGTTTCACACCATTCTTATTCTCCTACCGCCCAAAGTCTTGATTCAGAACCATCTTATTTAATCTTAGAATTGCCTACACTTTTTGTGAGAGGGACTTTGGTGCTAACTGTGGATGTCTTGTAGTGCTCTGGTGGCTGCTGTGCAACTCCTAAATGAGGGGATGGGTGACGGGCCCCGGCATCCTGGCCGTCTTTGCACAGCTGACCACGGGCAGGCCCCAGATTCGCCTAGGCGAGTCTACAGTGCCAGAAGGGGCTTTAAGACATCCGCCGGTGTGTTATCCTTGAGTAAAACATGAGCTCTAAAAGCCCAGCCAGGGGCATGCACCTTCGCAGAGATTCACCATTAACCCGGTGACTGAAGGCCTAATGTTACTCCTCTTGGAGAAGTGCTGTTAAGATGGCTAGGATACCTAGGTAATGGTTTCTGCCACTTAAGGTTATGACAAGAAAAGCCATGGTCTTTTTGTCTGGCTACTATAGATTTTGCTGTCAAAGAATGCCCTCTTATCTGGTGTTGGGCAGATCCTAGGGACTTAATATCCTTCCTGCATTTCCTGCATTTCTGCTCACCTATGTGAGCAGCTGTCAACTTATTAGAGCAAAAAACTGCCTAGATATCAGTTAGCTTTCACTTCTACACTTTGTCCTAAAATAAGTATTTGGTAGTATCAAAAGAATTCCAATAAAATACTTCGAAGCAAAAAAAAAAAAGAATTGCCCACAATTCTTACTTCTGTGTCTTCCACCTAATAAATGTTATTCATATATTTGTTAAATGAGTAAATAACACAAATTCAGTAGTCTCAGCAGTCAATATGCCTCAGAAGCAACTGAGGAGAATAAAAATATGGATTCCAGGGCCACGCGCCCAGAGATTCTGATTCATAGTTTGGCGTATTTGTTGTAAATCTTCCAGGTGATTCTAAGGTGTGGTCAGAGTGGAGAACCAAGGGATCAGGCTGATTCTGGGTGGCCTGGAGTATCCTGCCAGTCCCACCCCTTTAAATGCCTATATATTTGCCTTTTCCTCGTGAATGTTGAAAATATGACAGAAATGCCCTGGTTATCTGGCCTTTAAAGTTATTCAAAATAATGAATATGAAATCTATTATAGGAGGTCATTGGACAGACAGCACTGTAATATCACTGGTCCAGGTCTTTTAGGTTGCATTTTTCAAATATACTATCAATTAGCTTTCCTTTGGATGAAGAAGATAAATTACTGTTTTTCACTAGACATGTGGAATTCGACTCACTTATTTTTTATCAGCTATGAACCTAAAAAATCTCAAAACGAGGAAGGAGTTAAAACATGACTTCTTCAGAAAGTCTGGCAGTGGTGTGTTTGTGTAAGTGTTTTGACTTCAGGAGGAGAAAATCTTTATTTAACTCTATATAATGTGTATATAATAATATAATTTTTGAGCACCTGCTTCAAAATAGAAACTGGGATGGTGGAGATAATAACAATAAACAAAAATTAAACCAAACCGGGCTCAGTGCCCAGGAAGACTACCCAGATTCCAAGAACTGGGCAAGGAATAAACCAATAGAGGGAAAAGGCAAGGATGGAGGGAGTTGTAACTGCCATCATTAAAAATGACCGCTTCGAAATGCTATCGCTGTTGAGCAATTCCATGGGACATTTGTCATGTGGGTGGGGTTCCTGCTTTTCTCATTTCAATGACGAGATTCCAGTGGAACTTGCCTTCCTAAAATGTCAATGCTAAACATGCCAATAATTACAGCAATCATTCATTACATTCGAGATTTTATAATGCTGTAAACTGCTTGGAAATAAATGGTCCAGGAGTGAAAATAGGAGTTCATATCAACTTTAATTAAAGTTACAAGGAAAACGTTCATGTTTCCTAGGTTGCCTAAATGTCGTGTGATTTACAAAAACAAAAGAGGAAATCCTTTTTGTGTGTTTAGGGATGGGTGTCTAATACAGGAACCCGTGTTTTCCTGTTATTGAAAAGCATCCTTTAATCTTTTAAGCACATTTTAGGACCTGCATATATTCCAGGTGTGTTATTTCCTTTAACATTAAAACATAAGAGCAGGGCATGACTATCAGAGAAAAATATTAGAGCTCCCTTTTGTATCATAGTAGACACAAAAAACAAATGAATTAAGTTAAATGGATGGGCAGAGCCCTGGGCAGACTGGTGATACTGCCTGAATTTAGTTAGGGGAATGGTTATTGCTAATGGGACTTAACAGGCTTATACTTGGAGTTGTAGGCCAGAGAGGCCATTTGTGAATAGAAGACTATAAAATTTCCTCTGATCGTGGATGTTAAGGAAATGATGACTTTTTAACCATGAAAGTAAATGTAATTGGTGTGAAATGTTCTGGAGCTTTGAGCCAAATAATGGGTAATAAACCTAAGCATGATTTGAAATTTAAAAAGATCTGTATTTGCTAAATTCTGGTTAAAAGCAGAGAGATAAGATTATACTGAAGTTGTAAAAATAGTCCTAGAACCACAGAGATTTTCACCAGACCTAAAAGCAAGATGCCCACATCTCATTCTCCTTTTTGTTCCTACTTTCATGACCCAGACACATTAATGCAATAAACTCTGCAATGCGTGAAGGCGAGTCTTCCTACCACCAGCCACGACTGGGGTAGGTGCTTTCTGTCTGTGTATCCCTCAAGGATTCCTTTGCTATCTGTTGAGCATCTGCATAGTTATTTGAAAATGTGGACTCTGTGGGATTATTTGAAACAAAGAAAGAATGTGCCATTGATGCACAGTCTTATTAGGATTGCATTCATTATGACAAGTAGTGCTTTTCACTTTTCCTGGTTCCTTTAATAACATCATTGGCATTAAACCTTACAATTCTTCCAAATAATTACCTCTCTACACTTGAGGCTCTGAGTTAGGAAGTAAGCAGTCATAGAAATCTTCCAAGTTGACTCTCTCCTAGTGGCTGCTGCCTGACCTCTGTCTGACATGTGACACTGTCTCTCCTCAGCATGACTGAAGCTGGGGTGGGGAGAACCGTCCTGGTTCCACAGGTTCATGTGGGGGGGCACCCAGCTTGCCAGATGCAGTCATAACCAGATAGAAACACAATACAAACTAGACTATATTTTAAAGCCCAATAATTCTGTTTGTTTGTTTGTTTGTTTTTTGGAATGAGGTATTTATTACTCCTTGTTTATTTTTTGGAATGAGGTATTTATTACTCCTTATTAGTGAAAACTGGAATATTTACACTGAACTATAAAATTAGAAATATGCATTACAGTTCCCTAAGGGAGCCAGTAACTTCCTCTTGCTTTAAAATTCGGCCTTTCCCAATAACCCCTACCTGGTTCCTATCAACCCTGCAGTTGGCCATTGTATACTTGTAGCCTCTATTAGAGGTGGCTGGTGTTATTCGATTGCATTCAGTTTGAACAAATGAAAACAAATGAAGCAGCCCTTACAATTAGAATTGTATTGTAACTGCTTGAACGTGGAGATTATAACTTCCCTTTCTTTTGAGTTCGCCCCTCACCGAAGGCACACATATTCACTCTTTCAATAGATAGATGTCTATATTTCTATGTATATAAATATAAATATATTTTTTCTCCTCGCTCTCGCTCTCATTGATATATGCATGTAGGTGTGAGATGGAAATACCACTGACTGAGGAAACAAACCAACCTGCACACCCACTTATCTGAGTGGTCTTTTTCTTGGCAGTGACAAACAAGAAACCCACACAGGTGTCCATTACAAAGGTCAAACAGTTTGAAGGCTCCACATCGTTCGTGCGGAGATCACAGTGGATGCTTGAGCAGCTTCGCCAAGTTAATGGCATCGATCCTAATCGGGTGAGTGACTTGTCCAGTGTTGAGCACAGGCGTTCCCTTCACACATGACTCTTTCATTGCCCTTGGTGGTGGTGGTGGTTGTCTGAGTCATTTTAACAAAGCTATTTCTCTACTTCAGTTATGTAACTCAGACTTTCTGATGTTTGATGCAGGAAACTTAAGGGGATACATATAGAAGAAATGCTACCTCCAATAATATTTTTGTTAGCAAATTGCAAAGAGCAGAGTTCAAGTATTATGTCCATGGTTGTCAATATGAAAAACCATGTTCATCCAAGCTTCATTTACTTCCTAATACCATCAGTAATAAAGTTTAATTACCAAAAAAATGAATGAATGGCTCCTTAAAAGTTATATATTAGGATTCTATTGGATTTAATATGAGAAACATTTTATGGCAGAGTTATTTATTCAAAGTATATTCCCTTTTACTCACATTCACCGTACGAAACATCAACAATGAGGAAAAATAAAATGTAAATTGTAACTATATGCTAAAATAATGAGGGGGAATCTTTTCTTACCAAAGGTTGGGGCACGATTAATACAGTTCACTGCTGAGAACCTGAAGGAATTATGTTCCAAGTAACTGGGAAAGCAGTATGCAGTCTGGATTCTGACACAAGTCAAAGTGTGATAGGCTATAGAGACTTCTGTGAGACTAGCTTCCTTGAGACATCTTCAACTACTGTTTTAGGCTTTGCTTGATAAACAGAGAAAGGTGGACTCTCCATGTACCTGAGTGCTAATAAAGATGAGCCTTATGATTAGGACCAAAGTTTTGAAAGGTGTTTTAGCCTTTATGAGTCTTTTGTTGGGCATAGGTAGAAGCAGCAGTTTTTATACATTGAAATCAGTAGTTATTTCACTGTCTTTTCCAGGATTCTGCAGAGTTTGATTTGTCGTTTGAAAATGCTTCTGACCAGTGGGTAGCCAGCACAGCCTCAGAAAAATGCACCTTCTTCCAGATCCTCCACCACACCTGTCAGAGGTACCTCACGGACAGGAAGCCGGAGTTTATTAACTGCCAATCCAAAATCATGGGAGGTGAGTGGGCATTTGTATAACTTCATCCTGTTTCCTTAGACCCACTTTTACATAAAAAGTTAGGTGTTCTGCAAAAGAACGACCAAAAAAAAAAAATTCTAAATATTCAGAGCTAGACAGCATAAGAACCATTCAAGGGAGTTCACTGTATGCTAAATCTAGACACAGTGGTGTGTTTTCACTCTCATCCAAAAACTGATCTTTTTAGAAGACTAGTCACTTAGCTAAGATTATTTGTACTATGAGAACAAACCAGTTCCTTTATTAGAAAACCTTTCAGTTTGGTTTCTTTACTACCATTTTTTATAATTTCGTTGCAGAATGCTGTTTTTTGGGTTGCTCTTTCCTGTTATTTCTCAAGATAGTCTACAAATGTTAATATAAAAATTCTTAGAGATGTAACCCCCTTCTTTCAAATAGCAATTAGTCTCACAATTATTCCTTCAATGGCATACAGAGCTGAGTTAGGATGAGTGCTAAAAGCCAGCCTAGGCTGGAGTGAGTACCAGCATTGGCAAGATAATGACAAACATTTAAGAAGGTGCTTAACACATTTTTTTTTTTAGGTAGGCGACATTTCTTTTTAGGGAATTGAAAAATGTGCTGAAAATATAAAAGCCTCGCCAATCATTCTGTGAGTTGAAGAAGAGTGTTTATATCATTGGTCTTTTCACTGATCTGATCTGGTTTTGAAAGAAATTTTTTAAAATATATCAACTTTCTCTTAATCAAATGTCAAATGAGGGTCACGTTAGAAATATTACATATTCTCTTCGAGCTGTATATATCTTTCATTTGGACTTGGGGCTGAATGCCCTTATTCTGTTCTAGCAACTGATGTACTCATTGTCATTTTGTCACTAGTCTTTTAGATGTTGTTTGGAGAAGACACTGTCCAACACTTATTATACACTGCCATGTTAGTGTTCCTCTTAAACAGGAAGTTGCTTATATCATAAGAACCTCGAAAGGTCTTTCTCAGGCATTGATGTAGAGTCATCTTATAGATTCTCTATTTAGTCCTAGAAAAATAAGGTGATGAATATAAGAGGTGATGAATGGTGCATTTTTTCTTCCAGGTGACCTCATCCTATGGTATAAAAGTCAGAAACATTAGACAGAGATGTGAAAAGGAAAGAAACTATCAAACACTACCCCCTTACTATTTAGAAAATATAATGAGATATAGCTTTTGATCATGTCTCTGCCATCAATGCTCTTCAAATAAATCCTGCTTTCAAAGTCCACTTTAAGTTTGACAGACTTGACAAAAGGTCGAAGCACACCAGGCTCAGGACCACAGAAGGCTGCATGAAAATGGAAAGTGAAACATTTTTCCCATCGGTGTCAGTATGGTCTGTAGCTTGCTTGGCTAGCGCTTAAGCGCAGAGTCTCCACTAAAAATAACATGACGTTATGGATTTGAACTTTCCATTGCCCTTGGAGCCAGACTCCTCTCAAGTGCTTCACTTCCCCCATGTTCCATCTCAAGTGCAGAGGGGCCAGAAACAGAAACAGTGCCATAGGAACTATCACATTTCCTCAGAATGGGAACATGAGCTGGAAGCAAGGGGACCACAGACTCTCTCCATTGCCCTTGCAAAGGAAACAAGCCATTCCCTCCTGCCAAGGTTCAGGAGAGCTTTGGTGACTCTTCTTTTCCTCCTCCCCTAAGGGACAGCACTAGGCAGTTGCTCTTCTGTTTTGCCCCGTAGCTTTCATTTCTTCTCTCAGAACAGGTCCTTTCATTCTTTTACTCACTCTTGTTTTATCATGTAATCATACAACGAATGAATACTAAGTACCAAGTATGCGCTAGTCACTGTGGTACATCTGGATATGGAGAATAGTTCCAGATGTGGCTTCTCAACAGCCACATCTATTCGCCACAACACAAATCCCAGATCCCAGACTGGCAGATCCATAACAGCCTTTCTGTATGCTCTTCATTTACCTTCTTGAATATCCTCAGACCTCCCTAC
>NW_006431925.1:181458-208644 GCF_000325575.1 Pteropus alecto | reverse complement strand
CTGCTTCTCTCAGCTATTCGCCCAGTCTTCACATGTCTTCCAGTGCCCTACAAACCCCAAATTATACAGAGTTGAGACAGGAATCCATATATCTAATATTAAATTGTTGCTGTGTGTGTCAGATAAAGCTAAAGATTGACTTCCTGTAGTAAGAAAAAGAATAAATGAAGTGTCAGAATTGACTCTTTTTTTTGTGATGGTAGGTGTGTCTGTCATCCATTTTAGATCTCAGTTTTCCCAAGTGTAACAGGAGAGGTTATCTAAAATCCCTTTTAATTCTATCATTTTCAGAATCTAAAATTCATAAGGCATAGCTTTATTGTGTAGGTTACTTTTTAATTTAAGAATCAAATGAAAGCTTTGGTGCAGTTAAATATTGACTGGTCCTGGATTCCTAAGGAAGGCAAAAAAGTTCAAATTAACACATTGTGATTTGTTGGCAGCACATATGTCCTTAATGAGTGCAGTCCGTCTTATTTAAACAGTCACTTATCTTTGATAACGGTTGTACCAACACACTCTAATTAATTAGCATGCTGATTAGTCTTCCTTTATGCCAGTTATCACAATTCTGAGACTTAAAAATTATGTAGTTTTCAGGTCACTGCATTCTGACCTTTTTAATTTTGGGGACACCTACCTCATCTTCTGATCTTCATTTTCTTATCTTCAGATGAGATCTGTTTCCAATTTCACGGTCTCTTCTTACTGTATGGGCCACAAGTCCTAGATACAATTATTTTCTGTACTGTGAAATGTGATAGTTTTTGTGATTTTAGGGAACTAATATTGGTGTTGGTGTGCCACCTTATACCAGGTTCTTTACATGTTATCTCATTTAGCTTTTATAGCAGCCTTTGGAAATACAATTTATTATCTCCATTTTATAGAGAGGGAAATAGGATCAGAGAGATTATTAAATAGCTTGCCAAGGGTCATATAGCTAGTAAGTGGCAGAGATGAGATTCAAACACTGGCTCGCTATGCTCTAAAAGCACCTTCCTCAGGGCCACTGAGTATTACACCCTAGGGAACACTGTTGACATCTTTGGTATGAATGGTGCCCCCTGGGATTTTGCAGGAATTTTTGGAATACTTTAGCCAGCACATTCCATAAGCATTTACAAAGGGAGATAATATCGGAGAGTCAGAGATTATGGGTAGTTTTAACTTTTTTCCTAGTTTTATCAGGTATATAATTAAGATAACTCTTAAGAATATTTTTTTGTCCTGAGAATGATGGAGTCACCAGGAACTTTAAAATCAACTCGCTTTTTGCTTGTTTGTTTGTTTGTTTGTTTTTGTTTAGCAGAACTTTATTATATTAAAGAAATGAAAGTGAGGCTGTTTCAATGAATGGGAAAAATGATGGAACCCTGGCCACTCACCAGGCCTCTAGGGTACTCTGCATCTGGCCCAACTCAGTCACTGGGAAAACTGATTTTGAAAGATTTTACCAAGATCAGAGGATTGGGAGCAAGTCTGCCTGACTCACATTTAACTACACTTTCTTTAATACCAGTTCAAGTAGGAATATCATTTAAGTATCAACAATTCCGTGCAGTTCTTCTCTTGTATGTATTGACTGTTCATATGCCATATGACAGGTTTTTCTTTTTTTCCTTGGGGAGAGTCACTGACACAGATATGAATTCTTTGATGTGTTTGAAATAATCTCGTCTGAACATTTTTTCCTCATCTCCAGAGGACAGACTAGGAAGATTTGATCTTCTAATGCTGGCTGTAGGAAACACATGTGAAGTCTACAGGGCTAAGTGAAAGCCCTCATAAACTGGGAGAGGAC
The DNA here is from genome assembly GCF_000325575.1 of Pteropus alecto. Taxonomy (NCBI): domain Eukaryota; kingdom Metazoa; phylum Chordata; class Mammalia; order Chiroptera; family Pteropodidae; genus Pteropus; species Pteropus alecto. The sequence continues at coordinate 206,840 of NW_006431925.1, read as the reverse complement.
AGGGTGCTCTCAGCAAGTATGAGGGGGAAGCAGTAGTTTCTTCTTATTGCTGTCAGCATCTTCTCTTCTCTGGAAGATTGGAGGACTGGTACGCTAGGACAAATTTCTCAAGCGTTGGTCATTTCTAACCTCCACTCTACCTCTCTTTTAGTTCGTTAAAGTTTTGTCACCTTCCAAAATGCAAAGCCATTTATTTAGTTGCTGAGTCCCTAAGTTACCAAGCAACGTACGAAGATTGAAGGTAGAGGCATGGAGCCAGTTTTACTGCTGAAATGTGACATAGCATTATGAATGACATGGACTCAAAAAGTGAAGTCTTAGGTTCATATAGGTTGTACTTCAGAGATGGTAGCTTTATCTTGTTTGTCATAAGCAGAGATAATTTTATACTATTATATGTGTGATAGCACAATTATACTTCAAAGGTGCCTTGAAGGAGTTAATCACATGTGTAGAACTTTAGACTCCAGAAGAAAGACTTGCTTTCAACTAATTCATTTAAAAAGAAACAAAAACAAAAACAAAAAAACACGGTCTTCCCCAAATAGTAGCGTCAGTTTAGATAATGGGCATGTCACCTTAAGTCAAGGTTCCGAGGGGGACTTTGTCATTTTGCTTTCTTCATTCTTCTTAGTAAAATGTGAGGAAACCCTACATGGCTTCCCATTGCTAGTTTATTTACACTGAACTTTTGTAGCAACTACCATTGGTCTATTTGTTTTAACCTAATACTGTGAACAATGGAAATCTTTAGTGGTATCTGCAACTTCTGTGTCAGAGCCACAAAGTAGATTCTTTGCGAATCTGTTTTCTTTTTCAATAAGTGTTATAAATTACTTGCGGGGGGGAAAGTGATTTATTCTTCAAAGTGAGGTTCTGTACAAACTAAAGCATGTCCTAGCATTTTTCTTGAATTTTAAGCGCAAACACCCTTGGCTCACTCTTCAGTTACTCTTACTCTTTCACTTGTTTTTTGTGGGTCATTCTTCAGTGAGCCCCACCTATATTGTCTGAGGCCCACTGTACATATTTCCTCACTTGTTTTTTGTGGGTCATTCTTCAGTGAGCCCCACTGTACATATTTCCTCATTGATTCCACAAGCGTCTACTCAGCACCATCTGCCTGTGGACATCCAACAACAAAGTAGGCACCTTTGCTGACTTTACTTGCTTTTGGCAGGGGCTGGGGGGCATCAGATGTAAACATATATAAAACAATGCGATAACGCCAAGGCGATCACTGAGCTGCATTTTAGAGGAATGTTAGCAGTTGCCAGATCGACAAGGGCAGCGCAAAATGAGCTCTCTCTCATTGCAACTGTTAATCCACACAATTTTATTTAATGTTAGCTATATTCAGAATTTGGAATATGGCATATTTTTTTTCCATGAAACAGGGTGTTTTGAAGTACCATATATTTTCAACATCATCACACGTAGTTAAGCATTGCCCATCTAGGTACAGCCCTTCAGATGATTGGATAAAGCCCAGATTTCTGAGCTCTATTAGAATTTCAAGTACACAGATGTCTCTGATGTCTCCTTTATGGAAGTCTGGCCTTCTCACTGGTATGCTAAAGAAAAGCCTAATGGCTTTACTCTGGATTCCCCCAGGTTGGAATAGAATCTCAGCATTTGACGTGTGATTTTGTATTGCACTTTTCTTATAAACAATTTAGGGTCATCCTTGGTGAGGCACGCAAATATTTTACCTTACGTGTGCCCTGGGCATGGGCATATGTAAGGTGAGATAACGAATAAATTATAAGAAAATACACATGTGCACAGAGTTCTTATTTAAAAAAAAAAAAAAAGGTGATTGGATCAATATGGTCGTTCTTACTCCCAATATATTAATATAATAAAGTCATGCACTGCACAATGTTTCGATCAATGACAAACCATGTGTACAATGGTGGCCCTATGATATTATAATGTAGCCGAAAACTCTTATCTCCTAGTGACATCATAGCCGTCCTAATGTCATAGTGGAACGCATTACCTAGGTGTTTGTGGTGATGCTGGTGTGAACAAACCTACGGCACTGATAGCCCTATCAAAATATGGCACATACAATTATGTATACTACATAATACTTGATGGATATTAAAGGACTATGTTATTGGTTTATATATTTACTCTATATTATGCTTTTAATTGTTATTTTAGAGTACTCTTTCTACTTATAAAAAAAGGTTTATTGTAAAACAGTATCCATGTTAGGCTGGCAGCCCCATAATACACTTCATGTTTACATCTCTTGAATGCATCATTTTCTCATGTGCTTGATTTATTCTTGTGTTTTGTAAATTTAGTGTAGCCTAAGTGTACAGTGTTTAAAAAGTCTACAGGAGTAGACGATAGTGTCCTTGGCCTTCACATTCACTCACTACTCCCTCACTGACTCACCCAGAGCAACCTCCAGCCCTGCAAGTTCAATTCACGGTAAGTGTCCTATACAGGTGTGCCATTTTTTATCTTTTTTATTATATTTTCACTATATTTGGATGTGAGTAGATACACAAATATTTACCACTGTATTACAGTTGTCTACAGTTTTTAGTACAGTAACCTGCTATACAAGTTTGTAGCCTAGGAGCAATAGGTTTTATACCATGTAGCCTAGGCATGTAGTAGGCTACACCATCTTGATTTGGGTAAGTGCACTTTATGACGTTTGCACAATGATGAAATCACCTAACATTGCATTTCTCAGAGCATATCCCCACCATTAAGTGACATATGACTGTAGTTGAAGAGAATCTATAACATTTGCTATAATTTTTATATTTTTTCATTCTGTTTTAATGTTTTCCATCAATAATAGCTTTGTGGAATGTGAATCTCACATTCCTATGCATGCTTCAAAAAGGAGCACATTGCAATGCATTGCTTATTTCTCAAGAATAAATTTATGTGTAACTTTTCACCTGCTACTCAAACTTTAATATACTTGATAATATATTTGGAGATGTGCACCACACACATATAGAGATTATAATTCACATAGAGAGTTAAGTTGTATTAAAACCACCATACTGCTGCTTCTCGTATAGAGCAGAGCAGAGGAGGAGGCCAGGCTGCTTAGCTGATTCACTTTTGTGAGAGAGCTGTGAAGTATTTCTTACAGTTCATTAAAACAAGAGGAGGCCATGTTGTAGTTCTTCTAGTGATTTTTTTGTTATCCGTGAAGAAATAACTACACAACAAACATGAATTGTCTTCCACTGTGGCACAAACAAGAAAAATGATTCATGAGGAACTTGCCCAAGATCCCATAGCTAATAAGGGATAGAGCTAGTGCTTCAGTCAAGGTCTGTCCCTTATTCCCCATCCATTCAGGGGAGACTATGACTTCCAAGTTCCCTTAATAAGCACATGTCTTCTCTTCCTGATATTGAGTAAGTAAAGCCAACGAAGAGATAACACCAATTTAATAAAATACCTATAAGGATCAAATTAAAAATTTGTATTAATCGTGAACACACACAGACTTATCATCCACTCTTAAGTTACTTCATCTTCTTCATTGTGGCCAACACCGTCTTTTCCTAGACAGCATGATATTTTATTAAAGACTTGCCTTATAGAAACTTTTTGGATAGAGTAAGGAATTAAGAATAGAAACAAAAAAATGCATCAATAAAAATAACAGTACGAATATTTAAATCATACAGCTGGAAATCCCAGTTTGGGGGATTTTTTTGGTTTGGTTTGGTTTGGGGGATTCTACTGGTCTAACTACTGCATCAAACAAGTTGACGGTGCTACGTGAAATACTGACAGAACCGTCTGACAGCGGCCAAGCGCTGTCATTGCAGCAGAAGCCACAAGATGTTTCTGATCTGTATCTTTTGTGTATTTTTTGTTTACATTTAGGACATTACCAGTCATTATGTTGAGCGGTTTATGTGCTTTCTCATATTTTCTTAGTCATCTTGTTCCCATGATGGGACTCAAAAACAGATGCTTTTATTTTAAGTGAGAAAATTGAAGTGACCAAGGACTACTTCCTTAGGGTCCATCCAATTCTGCTCCTGATATAAATGACTAGTAACTAAAGAAAAATTGGGTCACAGATGTGGTTTTTCTCTTTTTTATTGCTCATTGGCTGTAAGTTGCATTGAAATGCATGCTGTGAAACAGCTGGTGGGTTACAGTTAGTCATCCTGAGCCAGAAGTGAGTGACTTTGTGCATTAAATGCTTTTAAACTGTATATCTCCATCAAAATCTTGAACCAAACCAAGGCTACATAAGGGTACTTCCAGGTATTATTGATTAGCTTAACAAGGATCATAGACATATTTTGTCTGTGCCATAGTTAAATAACCTGCAATAGATGAGAGTCATTCCTACTTTCAGAATCAACTAGAAGACATAACCGCACAACTTGATATAGTGACAAGAGCACAGGCTGATTCACTTGCCCCTGCCTTTGATGGCATCACTCGTTAGCTCTGTAACTTTGTCCGAACTGCTTAACTTACACTCAGCGTCTCTATGCTTTTCTATATTGTGGATAGTAATATATACTTCGGAGGTACATTTGGGGATTAAAATGAATTTTAAAATATTCAATCAGATGAGATTTTTGCAAAGTACTAGTACATGTCTAAATATTCTATTTTTAAAAATGTGAAACTTGTAATATGTGTATATATATTACATGATTTCTTCCACGATGTTTGCCAAAAGCCCTTCTTGTGAAAAAAGCAAGAAAATATTCTTGAGCTTTCCTAATCCATGTTCACTTTAAGAATTGCAAAGAAATAGTAATTTCTTTGTTCCAGGTGGGAATGAGCTGAGCTATGTTATAGACATTTCCAATGTCTGGAATGCTGAATTATTTGCTTTGGTTTATAGAATGCTGAATGTGTTGCATTTTATGTTTGGCGTTTATAGAGTGCATATGTTACTGCTGACTTACCAAAACAACGATGTTAAAATTCTGTCAAGTGACACTGTGCTAGAGATCAAGCATATAATTCAGATCTTCTCATAGGAAAGAAAAAACCTAAAACATGTTTTCTGAACTTTATAATAGAAAAATTCCACCAACATATTTCCAGCCAAGAATATTTCTTTGAGTCCAATTCTCTTTCCACAGCCAAAATGGAGATATAGGGATCAGAAGTAAAATTGTTTAATATTGCTAGACATGAAGTGGTATTTCTGAAACAGACATTGAAGGCATGCTGCATGATGTCCATACTTTCAGATTTACAGACAAGTACAATTTTAACAAAATTTGGGAGACAATAAGTTTGCCAAACAATTTTCTATGTAGGGGCATTAAAAAAATCTTCCTAACCAGTATTACCATAATTTCAGAAAAAGAAGTTTTACAATAAAGATTAAAAGAACATAATCTCTGAGAATAAAGAGCTGTTTCTTAAATTGAAAACACTTAGCCTTTATAAAAATCTTACTACATTGTCATTATTTTTCTTAGTTTTCATAGACCAATAAAAACAATAAAAATTATGAGCTGGCATTTAAAGGTTGTTGCTCTGCTGTAATGTAAAAAAAAAAATCAAGAACTAAAAATTACATGGATTTTTAGTGGAAAGAAGCTTAAATTCTCAAGAACAGTAACTGGTTCTAAAACTGGTGATTTAGTGATTTGTCAAATTCACCCCCACTTCTGGGGAAACGACTCAGAGCACATACATTTTGGATCAGAATATAATCTTCAGGGTAGAAAGCCATAGTTCTTTTCCTTACCTGAACTAGAAGTAAAGAATTTGTGCATAGTAGCTGAGAAACTACACAAGGATATGAGATTTCTAAAACCTGTAGTGGAAGGATAAATAACATGGCTAATTTTTTTTTTTTTTTTTGCATTATTTCCTAAGCTTGTAAAAATTTCAGCCTTGTTTCGGATCGTTAAAGTAAGACTAAATCACTAGATTAGCATTGGTTATCAAAATTTGGACATTGATGTAAATCTGAAGTTGGAGACTTCATATTTACAAGACCACACTTTCCTCATTCTTCTACTTGCAATATTCCTTCCCAGGATTAGGTTCTTTAGGTGTCCTGTGAAAAGCAAGAGCGTGATGGTTGACAGATTTGGGAAACAAAAATAGACACTTGGTAAAATTTGCATTTCAGATAAACAATGGATAATTTGTTAGTATAAGTAGGTTCCATGCAATATATGGAACGTAGGATCTACTTATACTAAAAAAACTATCCATTATTTATTCAAAAAGCAAAATAATTTACTGTGTCCTGTATTTAATCTGGCAACTTTCAAGGGCATATACCCTCCCAGTTTCTAGCCACCTTAACAAATATGGAAAACAAAATAAGTTTATTTTTGTATAGACAAATAAACTTTATGATGGCCAAACGATTATTAGGACTTTAAGATAATTTGAGATGGAGCTCTCAAAGGCATAATGTTAGGTTAGCCCTTCAAATGTACAAACAGAAAAATATGAAACGGACTGCTAAGAAGGGCTATTAGAAGAACTTAGAGGACTTCTGTCTTACTGTGGCTATTCTACATAGAATAATGCTGTAAAAGTACAAATTATAATTAGCAATAGTATAGGAAATCCACTACAGCACTGTTGTAACTGAACATGAGTTTCCTGGTTTGTTTTGCATGGTGGAAAAGCTCAGTCCTGAGCCTGAATATCTTTGCCTTGGTTTTGAGGAGTTAGTTTACTGTCAAGAACAATAAAAAGAGCCATAGACTCTTGGGGGCACCAAGCAGAACAACAGTTCCCATTTGTGGAGGAAGAGTTAAAAGCTCTCGGGTCACAAGAACTAGAAGAAAATAAAGAAGTCTAACAGGAAGCTGCCACCTTAAAAATCTGGACTCCTGTCTGACCAGCCGAAGGGTTACCTTAATAAGGGAGGTGACTGGTCTATAAGGGATCCCCTTACAAACCTATGGCTTGTCTCTAAGCTCTGGCACTGCCTGTCTGTGAGCCCCCTCTCACTGTCAAGTAAACAAGCATTTAAAAGTAACCCTGGCTTGGCTTTTGGTTGGTTGATGGATTGTTTGGTTTGATTTGGTTTGATTTTTGTTCTAGGTCTATATGAGTATAGCATCCAAATGTGATGCTGCTATAGGTGAACCATTCAATGGGTCATACCTATTAAAAGAGAAAGAATATCTGTTTCAGTATTTTCTAATTTTGAGAGCACATTAGGCATAACATTTTAATTGTAATATATGAGTGGCAGGAAAGCAAGAAAATAAGTATGTCGTTATATTTGGGCAAAAACATATGTTTTAAGAAAAAGAATGGAGACAAGTTTTCATTGGCTTAGGGACTTATTTAGTATAACCCACTTTTGAGTGGTTAAACTGTGAGTTGGAGTGGCTAATGTGTGTGTGTGTGTGTGTGTGTGTGTGTGCGTGCATGCATGCGTGCATGTACACATGCTTTTCAAACTCAGTGGATACAATTCCTGGAAAAGCAAATATTTGTTTTGCTTTTATTTAACTTAATAGTACAGTGCCAAAAAGACAATATAATAGTAAGACGCAGGCTATTTTTCAGTTTAGATGCCTAAGCAGATTATTTATTAATTATTTAATCTTTGAGAAAATCTAAAGATAAATGTCATAATTACCCATAATACTATGCCCTGCAGAAAAGAACTTTCAAGTGGAATCAATATTTCTTCCATTGAACCTGATTGAGAATATTCTGGTCAGAATTAGCTTTATGCCCTTATATCAATGAGAATTAAACAGGACAGAATATGAGGGGCAAAAGTCAGGGGCATTCCATGATTCACATATAAATATTGTACAAGATCTAATCTCCTTGTAATTATTTATACTATTATATATCATTCCCTCTATCAGTTTTTCACTCTATCCTATGGACTTTATTTTCACAGTTGGTTGATTTTATTGATCTTCCCAGTTTCCATTATAAGAGGTTGAGATTTACAGAAAAAAAATATATTTTTTACAAGGTCAGAGTAGATTCACATATCTGTGATAAAAGCCAAAAGCTTGTCTTGTGGTTGTTTTTCAAGAATATTAGGTTTTTTTAGACACCACGTACAGGGAGAGAAAACACTTTTACACTTGTAAGAAAGTTTCTATGGTGTCAATATGTTATCCTTGTGTATTTTCTTTAAACTTTTGGCTTTTAAACTTGAATAAGATTGAGTAAATTATAATTTTTAAAGAATATGTTATAATTTTTTACATTATTTAAAAGTAAATATATGTCTTAGAGTTAATGTATATTTCACTCTTTCTAGCCACAGTTGAGTTTACCATCTTGGTCACTTACATTAGTTTCCGACTGATGTAGCAAATTACCACAAACTTAGTGGCTAAAACAACACAAATTTATTATCTTATAGCTCTGGAAGTCAGAAATCTAGATGAATCACAGGGCTGTGTACCCTTTGGAGGCTCTTGGAAAGAATTTATTTTCTTGCCTTTTCCACTTTGTAGAGGCTGCTTTTATTTCGTGGCTTGTGGCCTTTTCTTCCACCTTCAAAGTCCCCAGCATAGCGCCTTCAAATATCTTTTCTCTGGCTATTACAGCCGTCTCCTTTTACAAGGATCTATATTATATTGGGTCCACCAGATGATCTGGGATAATCTTCCCATCTGAAAATCCTTAATCATATCTGCATAGTCCTTTTACCACATTAGGTAACATATTCACAGGTTCCAGGAATTAGAACATGGACATCTTTGAGAAGCCATTATTATGCCTACTGTACCACTTTTCTGAATAATTCCAAAAGCTATATATAGTACACACAATAGTAATATTGTCCTAAATTTAATTGTTTTATTTTCATAAGCTATACTTTTAAATATTTCCTGTTTACTATATTACTTGTGCTAATCTATTATCATTTAAGACATTTAAATTTAGAAATATGTAAACTTTTTATGAAGATCTAGTAAATAAATGGCTGAAAAGGCTTGCCATGTGCAACATTATCAAGAAGTTCCTCACTTTTCCAGCTGGGATGTTCATACATTAGCCCTTTCTCTACACTACAGGGACTTTTTTCCCTTAATAATCATATAGGTTGTTTTACAAGTTCCTAGAAAGTCTTAGAGTACTTAATATTTAAAGCTTTGATGTTGATGGTATTGTAGGACATTAGATTTTGTTAAAAATCATGCTTTTCCTTGATATTTACCTCAGAAAATGATCGTAATGCCCTACTTGTAAATAACACGGTGGTTTTCCTCTTAAGAGATTGACAATTCCCTTTTCAGCTTTGATATAAAGTATCGAGGTCAAGTTTATTTAACACCTTCTCATCACAGCCAAGTTCACATTAGCTGGTTGGATTTATCTCTTTAACTCAATATACATTTAGAGGTCATTCAACATGAGTACCTGAAATACAGTTACCATGTTAACTCAACAGTTTTCTATATTTCTTAACATGTGTACTTCCTTCCCTATGGTACATTTCTTTTGGTGGAGTGTACAGCTTCCCACAAGTATAGTCAGCTCCTCTTAGAAGTTTTATTTTCAATTAGAGTTGACATTCAATATTATGTTAGTTTCATGTGTACAGCATAGTGGTTAGACATTTATATAATTTACAAAGTAATCCCCCTGTTAGTCTAGTACCCAAATGACACCATACATAATTATTACAATATTATCGACTATATTCCCTATGCTATGCTACATCCGTGTCATTATTTTGTAACTGCTAATTTGTACTTCTTAATCCCTTCACCTTTTTCACCCAGCCCCACAATCCCCCTCCCATCTGCAAATCACCAGTTCTCTTTATCCATATTCTCTTTTCTTAAACCTTGTATTCCTGGTATGGTTTGATACACACTACAAAGACTTTGAATGTACAAATCTAGAGTTTGAATGTGCAAATCTAGACTTTGAACTCAAAGTCACCATTTGAGTTCCTACTATATGCCAGGCAATTTCAGTTCACGTTATGCCTAGAAAGTAATTATTGTTATCCCTGTTTTACAAGTGAAGAAACTGGGTCTCAGATGGATCACTTAACTTGCCCAGGGACACATAGGTAACAAGAGAAGTCAAGATTTGAACCTTGGTCTCTCTAAAATCTGTCCTTTCTACCTTTTTCATTAGAGAGAGAAAAGCAGAAAAGATCTTCAAAGCAGCTATCTTTGATGTATATTTTTGTCTAAAAGTTCCAAGTGACACTCCAACAAAATTAGATTCTATCCTCATTTCACTGGCCATTAGTATAGTTCTTGACATTGGGCGATGTTGTATTTTTAGTACGACATTTGAATTATAGCACTCATTGCTTTGTGACTCAAGTTATTTTTCAGACAATGATGGACTGTTCCCTCTCCTAATGCTGCTTTTTCTTACGGTGTTTCAGGTCATGTTTTCTTTTCTTCTAGGAATGTATTTTTGAAATTATATTATACTTCAAAAGGAAAATGCAATTTGATTCTTTGAAATATAAGATATGCATACATTTTCAGGAAATTATATGTTATATAGAGTGTGGTACATTTATATTCAACTCTTGTGCATAATAACATTTACAAGCCAGCAACATGCGTGGGTAAATAAGATGGAGTCCCAGGTAAGGCAGCCTTCAAAAACAGAATACGTATAAATCTTCTTTTGAGAAATAATAGACTTGGAAGAATGCGATAAAGCTTTCTTCAATGATGATTTAAAAAATAATTCTAAAATTATGACTCCCCTCTGTCGAATCTATTATACTTTTCAGTTTCATCCCTTGAAAACTGAGTAAATGTATACACAAATACCTGGATTTCTCTCTGATTAAGATTAGGTAAAAAAAAAAAAAAAAGAACTGCAGAACTTTTAAATTCTAATACAGATAATAATAGACAGGACCACTGAACTGCGGCTGCTTTTTAACCCTTTGTTTTCATATTATAAAAAAGTAAATTGGAATTTGTCATTTGGGGCCATTTACTTTCAATTACCCAGGCTTATATAAGATAATCTGTCAATAAGACATAATCACCTTTTTCTTTGTTTGCTGGTGAAAACAAAGAGAAAAATCAGTATTATGATTGCTGAACATTGTAGAATTTTTGGATTATCATGTTGATAAAAAATGAATGTTTTGAAAATTGAATATTGGAGCAATTTGACATTGTAAATTTACATTTTGAGACTTCAGCACCACCACATTTAAATAGAAGAAATTAAAAAGAAATAACCACCTTCAGAAAAAAAGATAAGTATATGCATATACCAGAAACACAACAGAGTCACAAGGCAGTTAGTAGGAATGAAGCTGCTTACCTGCCTGGGTTACAGGTCTGATAAAAGGTAGTCTGAATTCTATATTGTAACAGTGACTAAAAGTACCCCATTCAGAGCAGGAGACCAGAGTCACATTCACTGCCTAGATCCAAAGCTTCTCTGCTCAAGCAAGGAATCTGCACACAAGCTGTGACCAACTGCTCCCTGGAGCAATGGCTTATAAGAATCTGCATTCCCGGAAAAGCAAGAAAAAGCAGACATAATCTTCCACCCAAGACCTGGAACCAGCTGCCCACTAGTTTAGGACTGGTTCTGTGATATTCAGAATGGCACCTAGGACAGGAGCCTCAGATCATCGCTTGAAGTCCTGGTTGCCTCAGGGACCAAGAACAGGAAACAATAAAACTGTACATAGGGAGAAATGGCTAAAGTGGTAAGGAAGAGAGGAAAGAAATAAAAAGATCTCACTCAAAAAGAATATACACACTAAAATTCTATAATATATGAGAGGAAAAAAAACAGTTGGGAGTTGAATTTATTCCAAATGAAATAAAAATAACAGAGCAATTTAAAAACAGCTTTAAAATAAGTATGTTTATGATACTGAAAAGATAAAGGAAGGAATTAGAAAAAACAAGATGATATAAGACAAAAACAAAACCAAATGGAAAGACGAGATAGTGGGAAATAAAAGAATTCTGGAAATGAAAAAATATAGTCTTTGAAATACATTCAATTGATAGAATAAACTCTAGATTGGGCAAGGTCAAAGAGAGAATTAATGAATTGCAAGATAATGAGATATTCATGTATAATATGGTACAGAGACATGAAAGATATAAAGGAACAGTTGGAAGATAGAATGAGAGGCTCTACCATTCATTTCATAGGAGTTTTGAAGAAAATGGTATAAGAATAGTGGGAAAGCAATATTGCAAAAGATGATGGCTGAACACTTATCAAGAACTGAAGACTCAGAATGAGAATAACACCAAATGCCACACTTGAAAGTAAAACAGAAATATACCTGGATAAAAAGAAAATGGAGCAGCAAAACATTAAAGACAAGGAGAAAAATTTTAAAGCTACTGAAAATAAAAGAGTTTCCTACAGTAGAAGGCCAAAATGATAGCTTATCATCAACAACAAGAGATGCCAGGAGTCAATAAATTAATTTCTAGAAGTAATTGTTGATATAGACCCAGCAAAGTGAACTCAAAGGAAAGGAGTAGGATGTAAGAGTCAACAGTGATCACAAATATGGTAAAATAAAATAAAATAAAATGAAGTACACTGCCAAACTGAATTGCCAAATGAATATTTTAAAATTATTTTGGATGGATATTTTTCTAAAAAAAAAAAAAAAAAACTGGAACCAAAATTCTAGACATATTAACAAGGAACATGTTTGTGTTCAGTGGACAAAGTCTGTTCTGAAAATGATAGAATTACCAAATTAATTTGACTTCGATAGGAAAAAATTATAGTTGCACCTATTATACTTCTGGTTTTAGAATGATAGACTAGAAAAAAAAAGGATTTCCCCTTCTTCACTTGATCATTTTCCAAAACCAAATAGAAAAATGTAAGAATGCAAACTATCTGATGAAACACATAGTTATCTTTAATTACAGTCCCTATATGTGGGGAAGGGCTAACAAACACAGAAAAGGTCAAGGTAGATCCCAAAAGAGAGTTCTCATAGCTATAATCTCAGACAGGTCAGCAGAGTGAAATGATCCAAAGTTTGTGCCAATAATCCCTTTTTTGGAGCAATGAGCAGATGCCAGGAAAACTCTGGGAATTCGCTGGACTCAGTGGCAGGATGCCTGGACAAGCAAGTAAAGAAGAGCTGAACAAAGATTCACGTAGTGAAAACCATATTTGCAGGAATCAATCTATTGATGGTGGAAAAAAAGAAACTGAATTCTACGCAATCCTGTGGTACAGTTCCCATTTGGGGAAATAAAGTTTCGTGAGGCCTCTGTCACATACATAGCCCTACATCATAAAGAGAGTGCCTCCTGCCTGCTAGCCTGGAATGTGGTCCTGTTCGCTCCTCAATAATGTGAACCTCCTGCAAATAGCTGTTCAGAGAGTGATCACTGCGGTTTCAAAGTGGTAGTCCCAACAGAATCAACATAAGTGATTTCATCATTTTCTAGGTGTGTGTGTACTTGCACAATTCATAACCTTCCTATGCTACGGTTTTGCGTTTTGTAAAATAGGGTAATAATTCTTCCCGTATAATACTGTGGATAGGATGAATTAACATAACACAGGTAAAAGACTAGGCGTGCTCCCAACACATGGTAGAGAACCTGGCGAACCAAAGAGCCTGGCGAGCCAAGCGTGTTTCTATGAGGTGGAATTCCCAGGACTGAGCATTTACTTGGCTTCATTTTCCTTTTCCTCTCTGAAGGGTAGTGATTAAGATCACGGATCCAGGAACAAGAATGCCTGAGTTTGAAAACTGCCTTTTTTACCTACCAGCCTTAAGATCTCTGTCAAATTGTGTACTGGCCCTCCGTTTTCTCATCTGTAAAGTGGGAAAAATAATAGTATCTACCTCACAAATAGTATTCCATTGTTGTGTTAAGTTACTTTATTCTTGTAGAGCATTTTGAATAGTGTCTGGCATGGAGTAAGTATTCAGTATGTGTTAACTATGAGTACTTTTATTTATTGAAAATTACGAGTCATACCATAGACATGGTTACTATACTTATATATTCCAAATTTGGGGTTATTTAGATCATGAGCAAAATTCTCCTCTGCCCATAGTTAATTTTTAAGATAGATCAACACCATATGTTGAATAAATTGGTTATGTGCTGGTACCAGCCAGTAATGATAAGTTATTCAATATGATACAAAAGCAGAGGTCCACAAACTGCAGGCCTCAGGCCAAATCCAGTTTGTTTATATAAATAAAGTTTTACAGAGACACAACCACTCCCATTCATTTGCATATTGCCTATGGCTCTGCTTTCACACTACAGCAGCAAAGTTGAGCAGTTGGGCCCCGAGACCTTATATCTTGAAAAGCCTAAAATATTTACTATTTGCCTCTTTACAGAAAAAGTTTGCTAACTGCTGCCCAGAGTAATAGTTTTCAGAAAGTCTTTAGCTAGTCAGAAACACCATTTTTAGATCACTTAATAGTAGGTTTTAGTGTGCTTTGAAAATATAAAGTGTAATAAATTAGAAAGAAATTGATAGTGATATGGTTCCGGTCCCCCATAATGTTTTTTGTGATTACATCAAAGCTATTAACCTACAAAAAGATGGTAGGGAATTTCACTTCTTTCCCTTAGTGAGAAATATCAGATTTAGGACTTGAGCCCTTGCTCTGATGATCCTTTTGTTAAGGGATGTTGTCAAGGCCAGTATGTATAAAATGAGAGAAAAGAACAGGAGAGCAGACAGGGACCCGCAATGCAACTTTTACTCATAATCGCAGAACTCAAGTCCCTGTGGGGTTGCTTGGCCAGGTTCCCAACAGAGATGGGAGATCTCTGTAATGTTTCCAGCCTTCATTTTCAAGGCCAAATGGATTTGAATGATCTGGGCTATCATTTCCTTTTCTTTTCTAATGGTTTTTAGATTTTTTTGTTTTATTTTTTTTTTAACTGATTGACTTTTAATCTCAGCCTATAGGAAACACTATATAAATCTGTTAAGAATTTTAAAATGGGAAGGAAGTAGTAGGAAATAAAGAAAAGCGTTTGAGTTGTCCATGCATATAGGTGTTTTTGCTCAAACTTCCTCTGTCCCCCTCAGTACACTTCTAAAAGGAATTGGATGCTAAACACTTAATAATGAGTCATGGAAGGGCCCTCATATATACTAGCCTTTTTTTTTTTTTTCTTTTTTTAGTTTTTAGTAACTTTATTTTCTATAAATTTATCCTATGATTTTTTTTTCTACATCTTCCTTAAAAATTAATAGAAGCAAAGACAGATTTAGTCAGCCAAATTCAGTTTCTAAAGGGTTAAGGTCAACCAAAAGAAGTTCTGTACTTTGCCATTGCCAAGCACTGACCCTCCAGCATCACTGGATGGTCTCAGGTCTTCTCTCAGGGACCAGTGAAGACAGCTGCAGAGAAAGACAGACAAAGGTTATATTCCACTACAGTATAGAGCTTGTACTGACACTCGTCTGAGTAAGGCACCTCCTTGGTAGTCATTTGCCAGAGAGCTGTGGCAAAAGATCTTAGCTTTGGGCCTTGTGGTCTGTCCTTTCAGGATCTGTGGGGCTCGATGGGTGTACGTGCCACCCAGGTGGTTAGAAGGAATCAGGAAGCACCGCCATTCTTCCAGCTTCTCAGAGCAGCCAAAGTCTCTAATTTTGCAGACAGCCTGCTCAGTCCTACAACTACAGACCACAACAAATATGTTCGATGCTCATTTAAAAGCCAGTGAAGCTCTCAGTTGGGAAACTGAATACAGATCTTTCATGAAAATTTAACAAGAAAGAAAAGATTGATTTTGGTTGCCAAACCCCAAGAGATCATTAGCTGTTGCTCTTCCTTTCTAGTTTCCATTTCCAGACCCCTCAGCTCACCAATGCATCTCTAACACTTGTACTCCCTAGAGATGACCCAGTCTTTCTGGCAGACCCCACTTAGATGGAGAAGTCCAAGATGAAGATGCTCATTTCCAGCTAGTCATGTTAGAGCAGTAGCCTAGACCTCTTTAATTAATAGCAGTATTATGTGCCCTACTCATGTGTTGCCTTTTTATTTAATTTTACAGATAAGTTCTGTCCTAGCGCTTGCTGAAATAAACACAAGTCCTCACATAGCAGAGCTCTGGTTGACTGTGCTTGGACTCAGCCCCACAGTCCAAGAGACTGACATTTCCAACTTGCTCACACAGTCTTTTCCTACCTACCACTCCCCAAAGCCACAGAGCAACATTTTGCTGGCTTTTTTTTTTCTTCTTGCTTTTGACTGAGGTATATGTGTAGAACTTCTTGTGTGATTATGCCACTTGGGAGTATAGTTAGGTGGCAATAAAATATCAAATTTCAAATGATGGATATGCTTCTATTCCTGAAATCAAACCAAGAAAGTCTAGCCTCTTAAGAAATATATGTTTAAATATTTCCATGGAAATAACTATCTGGTGGCCACTCAAATTTGCAAAGTTCTCAGATTGCTTTTCATCTTTAAGAATACTAAATTCTCCTTTGTATTACAGAGCTTAAGAATCTGTCCTATTTTTTTCCACCTCTCCTGCTGTTTCAGGCCCTCGTTTTAGATCATTTGTGTCTAGTTACATTTATTCAAAATAAGCAAGCATTCAATTACAAAAAGGGAATAGAAAAAATTGCAATGCCATATATTCCTTGCAACCTCTAATAATTATGTCTATATCAGCTAACGTGAATTAAAATATGCATGTTCTTGATGTCTTCTAGTCCTCAAAAGGAAATGATTACTACGTTTTGTCAAACTAATGCCAATATGATGATATGTTGAAACATTCAGCTTGCAGCTGCAAGTTAGTAAGCCATATAAGGTAAAACTTTAATTATAGCTTCACCCTGCAGTAAAAAGTGCTTAATTAGACTCCTGTAAGATTTTACTTGAAGCTAAATTTTTTCTGAAGATAGATTTAAAGAATTAAGAAAAAGATATTTCCCATTCATCTTTCTTTTTCACTTATTGGCCTCTCTATCCATACTTCCACCCTACTTTTCCCCTATTATGAGAACTAACATAAGAAAATTTTAGTCTGTCAGTTAATAGATAACCTTTTGACTGGTTATTGATTTTCACTTCTTAGTTGTGAGTTTTCAAATGCTATTTTCCTTAGTTTTTTGACCAGATCTTCAGTGAAAAATAAATATTTTACATTTACAAAGTCTTTTCTATACTGAATCGAATAGGACCAGTTTGTGTGTTGCCACTAATCTTACTAAAAACCATTAAAGTACCAAAGTTTGAGTATGATTTCATACTTACGTTCAAAGGTATTTCTCACTTAAGGGTAGTCAAGGGTATTTCTGCTGGTTTTTTCAAGTGTCAGTAAAAAGAGTACAATGATAGCACTCCACCTCTCTCTGCTACTAGTTCTGGCTCTCCTAATTAATAGTCATGGTGGCTCCAATATAGTGTGTCACTTGTACGGTACAAGATTTTTTACCTTCCTGCCATTTTTTTTTTAAGTTTATCCATGAATACATTTTTAATAAGAAGGCAAGTCGAAAATGGATGTCTAGATCCACAGAAATGACACTATGGATATTGTTATTAAGAGTAGCTTTGACTATAAGCCCAAAGCAGAAAATGGAATATTTAATAACCATATTTACATTAGTATATAAAATGTATGTTTGTATATTTTAAACCATAAAATTTGGTTTGTTAATGTTTATTTTCCAATAGCACCTACTTTTTTGTTCTTATAGTATAGAGATAAAAAAAAAAAAAAAACCTCTTAAAAATAAAATTTAGTGCTTCTTTCAATGTAGATAATGTTATAGATTTCACATTTGCATCCCTTTCCTAATTCATATATTGACACCCTAACTTCCATTGGGATAGTATTTGGAGACAGAGCCTTTGGGAGGTGATTAGATCAGGAGAGTAGAGCTTTCATGATGGTGTTAGTGCCCTTCTCAGAAAAGACTGGAGAGAGCTTGCTTCCTCTTTCTGCTATCTGCCACGTGAGGACTAGCAAGAAGATGATTGTCTGCAACCCAAAGAGAGAAGTCTCACCAGAACCCAACCATGTTGTCACTTTGGACTCAGATTTCCCCACTTCCAGAACTGTGAGAAATAAATTTCCATTGTTTAAGCCACCCAGTTTACAGTATTTTGGTTATAACAGTCTGAGCTGAGTAAGACATTTTTTTCTTCTAAAACAATATTTTAAAAATCTTTAAAGAGCTAATTTCTTTCATTGGATACTTATAAAATTGTACTCTTCCCACCTTCATACATAAAAATAATATCATTGACTCAATTTGTTTTAGTTACATAAAACATTTTCAAGGAAGTCTTCTAAACCTGATACCCTCCTCAGAATGCATTGCAAATGTAAATATTACCCCTTTTGTTGATCAGAACACTCGTTTATGCTGCAACAGCAAACACATCTCAGAATCTCAGTAGCTTAACAAATAAGACATCGTTTCTCATTCCAACAAAGTCTGTGAGTTCAGTACCTATCTAGGACAACATCTAAGTAGTGACTCAAGAATCCAATTTGCTTGTATGTTTTTGATTCACCATCTTAACAAGTGCCTTCCAGTGTCAAATTCCATAGGAGAAAAAGAGAGCTGGAAGGTCACCCAAAGATTCTCATTACCTCAACCCAGAAGTGACAGTCATTGCTTCTGCTTACAGCCCACTGGCCATATTACCAATCTGACTTCCAGCAAGCCTGGAAAATAGATGCTTTCTATATACCAAGAAGAAAAAATGCAACACAATTATGTCAACACCTACTATTATTTTAGCCAAACCCTTTGTGTGTATTATGGAGGAAAACTTGAGAAGCATTTTTTAGTTATATAATTTCAAATCAGATAACTTGAACTCGATCTTATAGTAACTTATCAACCCAAAGACTCTGCTTATTCTCTTTAGAAATCCATGACACATTATCTACAAACAAGTCACTTTTAATGAGTCCTTCTCCCTTAACCCTCCTGAGTGCTCTTTCAGTGTCTCCTAAAACTGCCTTTTTATTCCCATCTTTACCGTTGTAGCTCAGGCCCTTGTCATCTTTTCCTGAAATATTTTGCAGTAGTCTAATCACTGGTCACCTTACTTCCTTTCGTTAGTCCCTCCCCAACTAGATCATCAGTCTTTCTTCAGCATTGTAAGATCTCTCCACCTTATAACGTCCAGCGTTAGCATCTGTAGTACTCATGTGTTATATAAGAGTCACATATCTTAAAAGTATGAGGATTATTCATTCCTCAACATATAAGGATCCTTGCCACAGCAAGGATTGTAAATGGCTTATAATGATACTTGGAAAACTCAATGAGTGAAATACAAAATAGCTTTAAATTGATGGAAATCTTTATCTTTTAGATGTGATTCTGTTACTATTTTAACTCGTAGGTTGTCTGAGGATAAATATACTAAAAGTTTATCCTTCTAAATTGAGTTTTCAATGCTTAATCCTTTTTAAAAGTGTGGTATTTAAACAGAAGAGGTGTGAAAAACATGCCTTTCTTCATATTCCAAATAGAGTAAACAAAGGAAGAAGCAAAATCTGTTTGGGTTTTCACTCACGTTGTGTATCATTTTTTTTCCTACCAGAACCATTACAACAATTTTGGAAACAGTGCTGTTTCTATTGAAAGTAACTTTTTCCATATTAATCAAATATCCTAAATCTGCATTTTATGCATGATTATATCTCTGAGAGAATAAAAAAATCCACAACAATTCATAAAAATGCTGTATAACTGGAATTTTATTTCGGTTTGTTCAGAAGTTGATCGTATCTGTGTGCCAATCAGAATAGCACAATGTAAGATGAATACCAATGAAAATAAGAATTTATACATAAGTAGCAACCTTATCACAACTTCATAAAACCAAAAATCTTTCATTCTTTATCAATTTGCTATATATTCAACAAGCATTCACTATATATTGAATACCTACTAAATGATAAATGTCATGCCTGGAGATGCTGAAAAATAAAAGGGCTACCCACTGTGATCAAGAAGCTCCTAGTTTAATGAAGCATACATATACGTAAACCAATAGTTTTGGTGTCTTATAATAAATATTTCATCAAAGAAATGCAAAAGGTGCTATTGGAAGCATTGACAGAATTTCTCACTCAGCCTCAAGGAGTCAGAGCTAGATTCCTGGAGGAGGACTGTGGCTTAGTAGCCAAACTATTGAAAAGAGGAGGAGATACCAAGTAGAGGAAAACAACATGTGGATGCCATACTCGTATCTTAGGCATAAGAGTAACATCATGAGGATGGGACAAATGAAAATCTACTCCTGGTACTTTGTACCCTTAAAAAACTTTGGAAATTCTCATGATACAAAAAAGAATAGTCACATTAGAGTCAACCAGACTCGAATTTGAATTAAGATTATATCACCGACTAGCAGTATAATCTTAGGTGAGTTTCTGAGTTTCATCAGTTTTAAGAGGGGAATAATAATACCTATTTTAAAAGGTAGCCACTACGGTTTATAGAAATATGGATACAAAGCATTTAGCACAGTTTCTGGCACATAGCGGGCACTTAGCAAATCACAGTCCCTAATAATAATAGTGCAAAAGGAAATGGGTTGCATCTGTAACTTTGATTATAGATCTTCAGTTGATTGAGCATTCTTTCCTTCAATTTGTATCTCGTTAATATGTATTGAAATGTTTGTGTTTAAAATGATGCAGTGTGGATTAACTCCTCTATGTAATTGATAGTAATTTTATTTGATTGATGATAATTGTAGTGGATTTTAATGACCAGTTGGCAGGAGTTTTCAGAGCATCCTTCCTAGGAAGTAAAATGTGTCACAGGAATTCATTAGTAATCAAAAAAAAAAAAATACATTAAGACCATAGAATGACTAATGAATAGTTATGAAACACATTGGGATTTTATGCCAGTTTCAAAGTGTCATACTAGAAAGATGGTAAAAAGCATCACCATGTTTATCACCATATGCTCAGACTATTAGGTGAGATTGTCAGTTTCTCATTCATCAAATTAAAACAAGAAATTCAGTGACTCTCAGGTTCATTTGGGTGCCAGCATGGGACAGGATCAGAAAAAGAAGGCTATAATTCAATGAACTATATACTTAATTCTGTTGCCCTTGACGACAATGTCTGAAGCATAATTGACCAAACCTTTGAAATTTTCAGATGTTATAAAAGGAAATAGGTTAAGACTGCAGACTGGCTTCATGCTCTTTATTATCTCCCAAATAATAGGATTTAACTACAGCAATAATGACCTAGTAAAGTGACCTTGGTGACTATAATAGACAGTTTTTGTTATACTCAGCATACTTCACCTTAAATTTAGCAGATTATCTTTGTCTGTGAAAGTCCATCTGTCTCTTTCCTCCTGCTCAAGATAAGAGGTTTCCCCTGCATTCTTTGGTGCCAGTTACATTGCCAGTTTAAGGACTGCACTGTCAGACAGAAGAGCATTCAGTAATTGAAAGTTTTCTTCACACTTCTGCAGTCTTTTGGACCATGGGAGATATCCCTGGTGATATGTATACACTTTTCCTTGAAGTGTATGGTTTTTCCCTTGGATTTAATGATTATGATATCAAAGCTGAGTTAGCGTTATATATTGAAATCACAAACTGGTGTACGTGTACATGCTCACTGGGGCGAAGTTCTCCAAAAGGTCAGGGTAACGCTTTCCAAAGGAGTCATGATCATAGATCGTTTTAAGGAAATTAATGGTCAGATTCTCACCTTCCCTTCACAGTTCCCAGGTGTGTTTTTCTTAAATCTTGAAGACCAGAGGTGAAGAGAAAAATCTCTCTGAGCTCCAAGTTAGAAAACATGGTTTCTACGGCCAGCTCTGCTATTACACGGGATATGACCCTGAGCAAATTCTTTCACTCACCCCTCTGACCACAGTTTTCTTCCAAGAGCTAGATGATCCCTAAGTTGCTTTCCAATGTAAAGCAACAGGTGTTTGCTTATTTTACATGAGGAAGTCTTACTAAATTCCCAAAGAGCTTGATTACTAAAATGGCAGTAAGTTTGGCACACAATTCGAATTAGTTTGCAGTAAAACATTTCAAAGAACCAGTCTGAGCTGGACACATACTAAATGTAGCAGCGTATTTTCTTAAGTCAAAGAACACAGAAAATTTGTTTATTTTTATTGTAAATGATATTCGACCTCAGACTTTGTTCTTTATTCCTAGAGCCTCAAACCACTTAACCTTTTATTGTCTTAATCCAACATCATTTAATTTCCCATCTCATGTTAATAAACTAGTCTTATCTTTCTCCTTGGTGACCCTTCTCTGTATTTTCTACATTTTATGTTCTTATTTCCTGTTTGTATTAAATATGTGTTTCTTTTCATACAGTACTGCCAGCCACATAATACATGTGATATATGGATCTAGTACTCTCTTTGGCACCAAGTATAGAAATGAAGAGGAGAAAGTCAAGGAAATTTAAGAAATTAACACCTTAATTGGCTAAACAAACACTTTGATCAATAATTATAATGTGTTAAATATAGTAATAGAGGCACAAATAAAGTGCTCATAAAGCATGGAAGAGGGAGCAAAACCTTCTTTTTAATTTTGCTGAAGTTCACTTTATCTACTCTTCTCTTTTGCTGCTTGTAATTTTGGCGTAGTGTCATATCTGAGAAACCATTGCCTAATATAAGGTTTCCTCTAAGAGTTTTATAGTTTAGCTCTTATGTTTAGGTCTTTGATTCATTTTGAGTTAAATTTGTATACAGTGTGAGGTAGGATCCAACTTTATTTTTTGTGTGTGAACATCCAGTTGTCCCAATACCATTGGTTGAAAACACTATTTTTTTCCCCCATTGAATTGACTTTGCGCTCTTGTAGCCACCTATTTGATGAGTTGTTCTGACTTCCACTGCGCCAAATTCATCTTGGTTTTTCTCCTGCCTCTCAGACTGTTTCTTCTCAGGGTTCTTCATAGGCACCTTACCTTCACCTTATTCCAAACATTAAAATTCTTAAAGATAGGATTTGCAAACCCTCTCCCTTCTCTCTTTAGCGTCGCTCACTAGGTAAGCTTATCCATTCCCATTTTCTCTCTATGCTGTTGACTTACAAATTTTATCTCCATCCCAGATTTTTCATCAGAGCTTCATACAGGAATCTCTGTTTGCCTTATTGACTTTACTTGAATGGTTCACAGGCAGCGTAAGCATCACATTATCCAAAATGAAATACTTGAATCTCATATCTGCCCATCCCCCAAGGGAATCTGTTTTTCTGATAGTTTTTCCTATATTGCGTCACTATACACCTTCTTGCTCAAATCAAAAACTTGAGATTCACTTGCTATTCTTCCTTTTCCCTCATCTCCCATATCCAGCCCACTGTAGTATTTTAAATCTTTCCACTTCTCTCATCTCCATTAACATCCTTCTGTTACAGGCCACCATTATCTCTTACTGGAATTATTGCAATAGCTTCTTAATTGTTGGCTCTGTTTTCTCTCTTACTCTTGTTCACAAACTATAACCAGAGTGAGAATTTCAAAAATAATCTTCATCCAGGTTACCCCTGTTTTAAAACTGCAGTGGCTTCTCATTGCACTGAACAGCTATG
The DNA here is from genome assembly GCF_000325575.1 of Pteropus alecto. NCBI lineage: Eukaryota > Metazoa > Chordata > Mammalia > Chiroptera > Pteropodidae > Pteropus > Pteropus alecto. The sequence continues at coordinate 183,343 of NW_006431925.1, read as the reverse complement.
TCGTTACTATGTTCTGTAAGCCACTGCAAATCTGACTCCAGCTTTTCTCTCTACTCTCATCACAAGCCACTTTCTTCTCCTATAGCCATATGAGTCTTCTTTTGGTTCCTAGAACACATATGGGTTGTTTGTTTGTTTGTTTGTCCTTTCTCAAAAGATTTTGCTCATGGACTTTGCCCCAGCTTGTATCTTTACATCACAGCTTACATGTTACCTCTTCAGACCCATCTATCCCACTGATGCTAAATCAGTCCCCCTCCTCTTGAGTTCACTATCACAACACATCGTTCATTAACTACCTGGGGATTTTTAAATAACATATATATATATATGTACACACACACACATCACACACACTTATATAATTATACATGTATTGTTTTAACCTGCCTCTTGTTTCTAGATTGTAAGTTCCTTGCCTAGCATAGGATGGACACTGTGAGGGGAAAGCATGTCTGTTTTACCTGTGACTGTGTTCCCAGCCTGCTGCTGCTGTGCCTGTGGCAAAAAAATAAATGACAAAAAAAAAAAATTTTAATGAATAAACAAAGAAAGCAGCAGAGAAATTTGGAAAAAGTGGAGTGACATCTGATGAGTATTAATTACCATTTGGTCAAAGAAAGGGCATCACAGATTGAGTAATCAGAGGATATAATGGCTCAGAGGCAAGAAAAGAGATGGTATGTTTGAGAATATTGATTATATTCCTTGAAAACTGTTGAGATTTTGTATGTGAAGAAGAAACACTTCTTTTCAGTTTTATGCTCAATTTATTAAATATTTCTACTAAAAAAAAAACTTGAAAAATAAACTCTCCTTAAACTTTTAAACATTGTTTACCAAACTAAGTTCATTAAATTCCCTTAAAGAATTTAAATTGTAATCACAATTTAATAAAACTGATTATATTGAATATTTCAGATACTTTAGACAAAACATATGAAAATGTAGCAATTACACACTTAAAAGAATATTATATTTAAACATGTATCAACTGTGAATACCAGGGTTTTCATTTATGTCTTCATTATTTCTTTACTTCTTTACAGATCTGCCAAATTTAATCGAAATGCTTACTTTTATATTTTCTGAGTCTAGACAAATTGAGTTTTATCAGTTTCTGGATTTGACTGTAATTGAGTCAAACAACTGGTTTTTGGTGAGGGCACAGGCCTGATTTCTCCTCCCAAAGTGATTCAAACCTGAGTTCCTGGATATCTCACTGAGTTCCTTTTTATAATTGAACTTTATGTTTCGTATCAGTAGCACTATTTGCCCATGGTTTTTACATGAGTCCAGTGTTTTCAGCTTGATGAGTTTTCTCCCAGAAGAGTGTATCATTTGCTTTGCTTAGCTAGTATTACATAATCCTCCACTATGTCATTATTATACATTGATCTGCTATATTAGCATTATTGGAAACATACAGATAACTTATTAATATCTTATAATTTAAGTTATCTAGAGGTTTCTTCCCTAGCATATGAGATCTAGTCTGAACAGATAGTCAGTTTCTAAAGAAAAGAAAGCACTTCCTACCTCAGAATGCATCATTGCCACTCATTCTACTTAGTAGTTGCGTTTGATGCTCATCAGTCCTTTCTGGAACAGTTTCTATTCTTTCTGAAACTCTGGTTTACTGATAGTTTTCTGTATTTACCCATTGCTTCTCACAGAGAGAAACAAATCTTACTTTTATATCTAGGTAAACACTTAAGAAGAAACAAAATACTAAAATATTTTTAAACACCTTACGTCTTAAAAATCAATAAAATACTCTTCTTAAAATCAATAAAATAAAGCAATAAAATAAAACAATTATAGCCCATCTAGTTTTGTATCTCAGTGTCATTTTTTTATATTTATATTAAGTCATCATTAAGTT
>NW_006431925.1:89337-181444 GCF_000325575.1 Pteropus alecto | reverse complement strand
GTTTCCAAAAGTTATATGAATTATTATAATTATATAATTATATATTATAATGTAAGGTTTTTATATAATTACATATTATAATTATAGTTATATTATAATTATCATCTTTATTCTTATAACTTTTATTAGTATTGATGTTCTAAATGTCACAACTTGTCCCTAGGACCTGCTTTAAATTGGCTTCTTGTTCCTTTTAACACTATCTCTACCATCTGTGATGGTATCCTTGTTGTCTGGCAATAATAAGGTATTTCAGGCCTGAATTTTCTTGCCCCAAGGCATGGAATTTGCTACTTTCCAAAGAATTTTGCTTTCTTCTAGCAGAAAACCATGTTAGACATCAAAATCTAAGTGCTAGGTTTGCATTTGAGTGCTAATGTTATGAAAAAAAAATTTTTTTTAAGTGCTGTTGCTGATGTTTGGATACCCTTAGGGACAGAGCTAGACACCGTGTTCCTTGTCAAGCTTTTTATTCACATCGATTTTTTTCCCAAATGTGTTTATCATATGCTATACTCCACCTATAGTAAGAAACTGATAAAACTTGAACAGTTTTCTAAAATTTATCAAGAAACAATGAGGTGGTAGATACTAATTGGAGTCTGTGGGGGGTGGCAAGTAAGTAGCTTGGCGCTAGATCCGGAAGGACCTTCTTTAGTTCGTTGTGTTATGTTATAGGGGAGCCAACAAAGGGTCGAGATCAGAAAGGGGCATGATCAGGTCAGTAGCATGCAAGGAGGATGATGTAGTAGAGAACTGAGAGCAGTGGCAGGAAAACCACCAGGCTGCTATGGTGGTCCATTAAGACCTGGCAGGGACTGGAAATAGAGCTGAGGGCAGATTGAAGAGCCCTGGCTGAGATAAGTGCCATGGGTTGCATGAATACCTGGCTGTGGGATATGACAAAGAGGTTAGAGTTAAAGACTAGTTGAGCTTAGTATAATGGGTAGACAAAAGGGACATTAACTAACACAGGGAATTCAGGAGGAGGAGATCAAGTGGAGGGTGGGAGAGAAACAGTGGGTTAACATGCAGGTAAAATTTGAGAAGCAGAAAAGTATAGACAGTGTCTAGCCCATGTTTATTCTACAATAAATGTGCAGAATGAATCAGATAATACTGTTAATGCAGTGTTTATTGAGCTCATAGTGCACCACTAAATTATGATAAGTGTATATTTTATTTAATTCTCACCAAAAAAAAAACTGTGAAAAATAGTTACCATTTTTTATCACCATTATGCCTATGCCAACAAGAAAACATAGTCTCACAGAGATGAAGTAATTTACCTGAGGTCACATAGCTAGTAATTGGCAGAGACAGACCCAAACCTAGACCTTTCTGACTTTATACTCTTAACCAAGAAAGGAATAAAACTGACAGCTAGTAATCAAAGTGATGGTAGGAATCAAGAAAGGTGTGTTACAGAAGCCAAAGGAAAGAGCAATTTTTTAAAAAGAGTGGTCCAGTGGCCAGGTGGAGAAAACTTAAAATAGGCAATGAACTTGATAGGTCATTGGTAAGGCTGAGAGGTGAAGTGGTATGGGAGCCACTTCACCGAAAATTCAAAGTGAATGAGAAGAATGAATTGTTACAGTGAGAGTAGAGTCTTCCTTCTAGAATGTTCATGGTGAATGAGAGTAGAGAAAGAAAGATGAGCTAAAATGGAAAGCTTAACAGAAAGACTCTGTAGTGCCAGAAAACTAAAGTTTCTGTCCTTAATAATGACTAAAGTTGAGTGACTGCTATATTTCAGACACTGTTCTAAGTGCCTCATTTGTACATTACCTTATCTATTCTTCACAACAACTTTGTACCAACTCCCATTACAGGTGAGGAAACAGACTGAAGCACATAGGGATAAGTTATTGGTTCAAGTTCACATGGCTAGTAAGTAGCAAGCTCCACATGTTGAATGGAATTAGTTTTGGCCAGTAGCATTGTAGAGGGCTTTCAAATTGTACATATTAGGACTTGAAATTGTAGTTATTAAAGTAAAAGACACTGACTTCCAACTGTAATAAAAGCAGAGAGCCGCAGATCATAGCTGCTTTGTCAACATACATACCAAAGACAGGGAACAAAATCCATTCTACCAAATGTAGAGCCACTTGAAGTTTTTAACCATAGAACAAGGATTCCCTCTTTCAAGTTGCATTTCAGCCACCCTTCTGAGAGCCTGGTATTCTTTGAACAAAACACGACAAAAAGAAATTTTCTTATATTCATTTGGCTGATGCTCCAAACTCAGATTATGTTCATAAGACCAAGTTTAAATGAATATTAAAGGACTGCTAAATTTTTCTATATATCCTGAGTTCAGGTGTTTAAAGTACATGAATAAAATCCTAAATGTTTGACCTTTGCCATCAGGAATGTTGGGACAGTGAATTGGGAAGAGAGTATGAATTCATAGGCTTCTGTAGGACAAGGAGGGGAGCAACACGTTTCCTCCTGAGTCCCTAGCTGTGGAACATTCCTGTGACTTGCAAACAGGCTGAGGTTCCATTAAATTACCGTAACTTCCCCAACAGAAGGTAGAATGGTCTCTTCTTCTTCCTTTGGCAATGCCAGCAATAGATAACTCCAAGATCTCTTTCAAGTAGGCTTTTGAGTTTATGGCTTTACAAAGTACTCCTGAGCTTGAGTTCATTTTTCTTTGCCATCCAGCTGCAGGCAACAAACAATCTTCATGGTCCCTGAAATTAGCCACCAACTTGAGACAAAAGATAATTCTGGAACTTCCATTCAGCATGCTATATCTGTTCTGCTGCCTCTATAAAGCAAGGCTTTTTAAATGTAATTACATGACTTGTCCATCTATTACTAAACTTAGGAGGACAGCCTGGATTTATTTTCTTTTTCTTTAACTTAGGAGTCAGTATAGTTTATTGTAGCATTTCCCAAAGCAGATTCTATGCACAAGGACCCCGTGAATAAATATGTTTGGAAAATTCTGCTAACAGATCTCTCCTGCTCCCACCTCTACCTCCTTTTGGCTGACAATTTACATTAGCATATTAAAGGTTTTCCTATGTTGTGTAATAAAGGAGCCAGCTAGATCAGTATTTCAATAAGTCATTTTATAATAGAATTGAGTTTTTATGTAGGACTTTTTTAAACCACACCACCACTTTGGGAAATACTGACATAGTCGTTAAAAACTTTGGGGTCAGCTCTCAGCTTCTACATATTTGACTTTTTTAGACTCTACATATAAGTGAGATCATGTTAGGGTTTTGGCGGGGGGTGGGGGTTGCTGTTGTTTTTTTTCTTTCTATGCCTGGCTACCATGGACAGGGATGTGAGAGAAATGGGAAGATATTAGTCCAAGGGTACAAAGTTGAAGTTATGTAGGATAAGTCTAGAGATCTAATGCACAGCCTGTTGGCTATGGTTAATAATAATGTATTGAACACTGGGAATTTGCTGAGAGTAGATTTCAAGTGTTCTCACCACAAAATAAAACGAAAAAAAATGGTAACCATGAGGAGATGGATATGTTAATTAACTTGAATGTAGTAATCATTTCACTGTATAGTATATACACGTCAAATTATGTGGTAAACCTTAAATATATATAATTTTTATTGTAAAATAATAAAAAAGAGCTTTGGGATCAAAATTTAGATGATCTTGGGTAAGCTACTTTACCTCCCTGAGTACTTATATCTTTAACAGGGAAAAAATATATTCCTTTGAGGAATCTGACAATTTACTGTAGCACCTGTACACGGTAGATGGTCAGGGAACAGGAGCTGTTTCTGTGAGTGACTGGCTCACTGCCTTTGTGCCCAGCATGGGGTCACAATTCTTCTTTTAGAAAGGCTTACTGTAGACGTAACCTGGATTTGGATCAGAATGTATCTGATCAGTCAGGACCACAAAAGTACGAATAAAATTTAGCCTTTTGAAAGAATCTCCATCTTACAAGAAGATCCTAGACATCATCCAACATTGAAGCATAACAGTATGATTAGTATTGATTAGTCAATGTAACGTTCAAAGAGCTTGGTGATTTACCCACAGATATTAATGGAGTTCTGTGAATTATGAACCAACTTGTTTTACCAGATAGGCTTTGCATTTAATCACTCTGTTTGTAGAAGTGAAAGTTAATACTATTATTATGATTATTTCAATTATTACTCATTTGTAAAATGTGTAATGCAAGTCACAGTACTAAGCAGAACCTCCTTAGAAGCATCACAATTACCATGCAACTGAATTACCACCGATAGGGATGGAGGTGGGCGCTCATCTCAGAAAGAAGGATAGTGTATAAATGGTTCAAAGTGGCTTTAGATCTGCGAAGAGACCTCACGGTCAGGGAACTAGGTCTTCATGAGACTTTTCTTTTGGTAATATGTCCTCTAGTGTAAAGACTCTGAGCAGTGAATATTGGAAGTAGAAAAAGGGGGGAAAAATCTTAGTTGAATCCCACAGATTTATACCAGTAAAATTAATTCTCAATAGCACTAATACCAGACTTAGGTCAGACTTAGGTTTACCTTACGTCGAACCATGAAATGGTTTTGCTAAGAAAAGTAATACCACAGGTGAAAATAGAATAGGGACCATTTACTCGAAGAATAAATTATTACCAGACACTTTGGGCATGTGATACTGGAGTTACTGAAGTTCCTGACCTAGTAACAGATTTAATATAATAGATCTTCTTGCCAATTTTTGAGTTTATTATATTAGAACCCAAATCCACTTTATATATATAGTTTTTATTTTCATAATTGATTTTCCTCTAAGTTAGTTTGGATAAATGGGACTTATTGTACAGTTATTCCTAAATGGTTAATTGATTATGAAATAGAAGTAATCCAAGTAAAACTATTAATAGATTTCATTTTAAGAGAGTGCTCTGAAATGAGCATATATTGGCATATATTTGTCGATCATTTATTTTTTAGATGATTTTTCCACCATCTTTTTCCCAAACAGGATAATTATTTTGCATTTCAAATATCTACCTACGTATCTGACATGGGAAGTAGCTGCTGAAAGTTCTATGTAAATTGCCTTTTTACTAGCTGTAGAATTAGGAATTTTGATTACCAAGATACAAACTGAAGTCTAGAATGACTAGAAGAATTTATGTTGATATTTAAGCTATTGGCATGTTTTGTGTACTTTTAAAAATCTTTTTTCCTCTTTTCTCTTCTACTGTTACTTGTCTATATATTTCACTCTTTTTCTCTCATTTTTCTACACATTTAAATCTCTCTTCATTGTGTTTTTAAACAGTGACTGAATGTAATGTTATGGCTTTATCTTAAGTTGCTCTCTCAGTCTTCTAAATCATTAACATAAAAGATACCAGCATATATATTTTTAAAAGCAGATACTGAGTGGAACTGGTATGAATGTAACATTGATGAAGTAAGAATGGTCTCTGCTGCACTCTCCAGAGATTGTAATTCAAAAGGCAGTTTACTTTCTTTGCTGTGGTTGACAGCCTCTTCTTAGACTGCATGAATAAATTTGGGTATTAATATGCTTCTTGTCTATTTAGAGAGAATTACTGTTCTATCTGCCTTGGGAGACCGTTTTATTTCCAGGTTTAACTCAACACAGTGTGATGGGCCCCAATTTTTGAGTCAGGCATTCTATTTACAAAGCACGCCTTGATTTAATGAGTATGTGTTCAGCACCCTCTCTAAGCAACATGCTGAGCTACACGCAGCAGATATACAAGATGGCCAAGAAGTGTCTCCTGAGAGCCTCAAGACACTTAGCCCTGAGATAGGAGAAAAGAGAGAGAGACATGCAATGACATTGGCATTTGGGAACTTTTTCCCAAAATTCCTAGAGAACAGATTCAGTTTTAGGGAGGTGGAAGGACACGTGTCCATTGAGCACCTACAGGCAATTCGTATACATCTTTTGTCTTCATTTCCGTAATAGCTACTTGAGGTGAATGGCACGACTCACATTTTACAGATGAGGAAATTGAAGATCAGAGAAGTTAAGTCACTCCCGCAAAGTCATTCTGCCAATTGTGTCAACCTAACGGTGCCTGTGCATTCAAATGAATAGTTATAAATGTTGAACAAATCTTTCAGGGAAGCAATTTTCAGCAGACACCAAAAGCCTCAAAAATGTATATGTCCTTTGAACCACAGTTTCATTTCTAGAATTATCAGAGATGAGAGCAAAGATTTTGTGTGTCTGTGTGTATGTGTGTGTGTGTGTGTGTGTGTGCATGCACACACATATGTAAATGCAAGAAGTAAAGTAAGACTTTTGGAAACATACTAAATGTCTGAAAGGGCAAAAGTTGAATACAGGAGTGTAATGCAGCCATTATAAATGGTATTTTCAAATAATTTTTTATGACATGGGAAAGTACCCACAATAGGATATAAAACTAAATATATGCAGTATATTCTCAACTATGTTTTAGAAAAGCATGTACAGAAAAAATTACTACAATAAAATATACTGTGAGTATAAATCATGGTTATCTCTTAAAAATTGAATATTACATGATTTTATTACCTTTTATAGCAACATATATTCTAAATTTTCTACAGTAAGTTTTTTTTTTAACTTATAAGAGCAGGATGCTTTGTTTTGTATCATGATCTTAAATTCATTACGCTACTGCACTGATGTCTTCTTCCATACATTTAGTACAGATCATGTCATTAATCTCAGTATAGGAAAATTCCCACGAGAGCCAGTTAAAACAATGAATAAGAGACCAGGCTCTAGAGCTGGACTTCCTGGTTTCGAAATGTAGCATTTAGTAGTCATTTGCTGCGTAATCCTTGGCACACATTAAACCTCTCGACATTTGCTGCTCCCATCTGTAAAAATGGAGTTGACGATACGCTCATCTCTTAAGGTGGTTGTGGGGAGCAAATTTAGCAAACACCTAGAAATAGTAACTGTTCAGGCAACTGTCATTTTTGTATTGGATTTATCAAGCTATTTAACTTCCAACATTTTTATAACTTACAGTTGTTTAAGACTAGTAACAACCTATTTTTTATAAACTCCCCCTTTACTTTTGCTATAGCAAAAATATTTCCTTTTTTGTGTTTTGTTATTGACTTAATTCATTAAATTTCTGACACAATCTCTAAAGGAGATAGTTAACTTTACTAGACACAGACTAAACCTTTTGTCATTTGGCATATTTAAAATTTCAGGACCTAGTTAGATCATTATATGTCCAACTCTCTGCTAAAGCATGGAAAAAAAAACATAAAAAGGGTGATATATACTTCCTGCTTTTAAGTCAACTCATATTTATTAAATGTCTACTGTGTGCTATGGATTGGAAGTACAGAAATGAGAAAGACACAGTTTCTGCCCTCAAGGAGCTTACAGTAGATATCCAGCAATTACATTCAAGAAAATAAATACACCATTTGAAATAGATGCAAGATAATATGTGTGTTGGGGACAGCAAGGTGTAGGATGGGCCAGATATGACAAGGTTTCCTAGGAAAAGGGGTCTGAAGTATATGTATTGAAGCACTTAGGAGTAAGTGGGAAGACTAACAGGAGAAACAGAGTTCCAGACAGGTAGCAGTAAGAACAAAGGCATATAGGTAAGTAAAGGAAACATGACCCGTTTCACATTTGTGAAAATTTAGGTAATTTGGCGAGGCATGGGGTTAGAGGATCTAGGTAGGAGAGAAAGTGGATGGGGTTCTAAGAGGTAAGCTGAGAGAGAGAAGCAGAGCACAAGTCTCAGTTTTATCTTGAAGTGGTGGGGAGATGGGAAATTTTTTTCCTTTTGGAAAGTTTACTGTAGAAATGTGGAAGACAGACCAATAAAGATGTAGAGACATAGACAAAAGGTTGTCACTATAACTCTGAGGATGAGAGGGACTGGATCAATGCAGAGATGATGAGGGTGGTAGAGAGTGGAGAGATGTGTAGCAGGTGATCCTTAGTTGTATGGGGTAAAAGGGAGGGAGGAATCTAGACTGGACTTCCAGACCTCTGAATTGAGAAGCTGGACAGATAGTGGGGTTAGTCACTGAGCAGGGACTCCAAAGGAAAAGCAGGTGTGAAAGGACAGATAATGTGGTCAGGTTTAGACAGACTGATTTCAAGATGACTTTGAGTCACTCAGTTTGAGTTGTCCAGTAAGAAAAAAATATGAGTGTTGAGCTCAACAGCAGAACCTAGCTAAAGATAAAAATTTGGTCATCGAAGCCATGAGCTGAGTAAAATTGTCCCAGGGAGAGTCTGGAGAGTGCATAAGATACAATGGCTAAGAATAGAACCCTGGAATTACAGAATTAGCAAGAAGATACCAGAGAGAAGAAAGTAAGCAAGAGGAGACCCAAGTCAAGAGGAGAAAATTCAAGATTTAGGGAATGGTCAACAGAGTGAAATGGGGACCTGGGGGAATTTATAATCTATCTGGGAAGTCATTGCATCTACAGATGAAGAAATGAGGTAGAAGAGTTGCCCGTGACTGTCGTTGATGAAGTGCCCAAGAAAGATACAGACAGTTGAGAGGAAGGAAAGAAGAGGATTGTCCTGAAGCTTGATAAAGGTGATAGGACTTCACTGGGCCTGAACTATGGGTAGAATTAAAACCAGGAGAGGTCATGTCACCTGAGACAATGAGATTTGTTCAAGTCCATCCACATGCCTGAGGATAACTAAAGGTGGGTTTTCTACTGGTAGTGGTCAGCAGTGTCATCTTTGAATAGTGAAGACAGCATTTAGCTCCCTCTTTTAGTTATAACATCTGGTTCTCTTTTAGTTATAATGACTGTTGGTTACATAGTATTGTATAAAACAGGGTACACTATTACCTGACATCCTGAATAAAGTTAAAGAAGTCATGACAAGAAAGCAGTATGGCTTATGCATAGCAGGTTCATTTCAGAAACGCAGCCATGAGGGCCAATGCCAGTGGGAAAAGACAAGTCTGGTTGTATGCCCTCTTAATTTTATGAAAGCTAATTCAAACATCTCTTTGTTTTAATGCCAGCTATTCCTAGCTGTGATGTTGCAGATTCCTTGCCCCATCTTTTCCTTGTGGGTACATGGAAGGAAGAAGGAACGGGGGACACTTTTCTTGTGCCCTCCACTTATTCCTCCCCACTTTCCAGTCCCCTCTCCATCTTCCCATTCCATCCCATTGGAATGGGATGAGAGCACTTGACTTGCAATGCAGCAACGGCAGTAACTCTTCCTTCACTAAGAGAAATGCCTTCAGGGCAGGAATAGGCAGACATTACCTTGGGAAATAACCTGTCAATCTATGCTAGTCTGCTCACAGTTCTAGCACAGTTATTGCTTCCCAGGACTGACACCAAATCTGCACAGAGGAAGGTACAGAATAAGGAAAAGTCACTGGAAAACCAGGTTCCAGGGCTAGCCATGTGACATCCCTAGTGATGTGATCTTGTGCAAGCCACTTAACCTCTACTAGTCTCAGGCTTCTCAGTAGAATTTTCATGGCAGTCAAATGAGATAATATTTGTGAAAGTGATTTATAATTGCAAAATGCTATCCAAATGATAGGCAGTGGCGATAGGCTGTTATAGTCATGAGTATGATGTGAAGGCAAAGGGCAAAGGGCAACCAAGATTTTTCCTCCTAAATCTGAAGACCTAGACCTTTCCATTCTAATGCTTGCATTCAATCAGGTTTCTCCAGAGCCTCACCTCCTCTGGTCCCCTGTTAATCTGTGCCTATTCATCTTGGCTCATTGTAGTGCTTGATGCAACTGAGTAATACTTAGTTAACCCCATTCTCCTTCCTTTAGTGCATAGTGGAAGCCCTTGAAATCCACCCCTAAAGAAAAATGTTAAACAATTTATGAAGTACTTCCTCTGGGCCAGGCCCTTTCTTTGCCGGAGATCCTTTTCCGCAAACCACAGACCATTCCACAGAGGAGAAATTAGGAAGCCTTTGCAGCTGAGACCAGAGGAAATTACATTTCTATTAAAAGCTGTCTGGCTAGATCTGTTTATCCCAGGTACAATGTTAAATGATGTAATAAACTTATTTAAAGACATAAAGCTATTACATAAAATGCCATTGACTATCTTCCACTCAGTGTTAACAAAATACAGCTATAAATTTTCTTTGGTTGTCAGTTTGCAAGTTGCTCATTCTCAGTGGGTTGTGCATCTACCAGTTCTTCACTGTTGAATTCTGTTTCCCAGTCCTGGCAAATAGGATGTTAGGGATGCATAACTCCTTGAAACGTGATGGTTTTCAAGTTTCTCAGTATCATGACTCTTGAATCTGGGAGTGCTCAGTTTCTTCTTGGGCCGGTTCACTGATGAAGTGCATTGCTGAGGCCCCGTATTTCACATACTAGAGATCAGAGGCAAGGAGGACCCAAACAGCCAAACCACAGCTCAGGATTCAAGTTGGGAGCTGACATATCTACTCTGGACTTTGAGGTTGAATCAGAGCTTCTTTCGTGGAGCCATACATTTAGGGACGAAGGGGTAAAATTGAAGGGAAGAGTTGAAGGAATACAGAGTATTATATCTTGAAAAGTTTTGTGTGCCCGGTTTTCCTGTGGTTAATCGCCTAAACCCCAGGTCAAGAGGAAATGCACCTAAGACCCAGATATGTCTCACTAAACTTACCTAATACTCTGAACGTGTCAGGAGTGCCATTTACCTTTGCAAGCCAAGTCCTGAATCTGGGTAGATCTGGTCCTTTTGAGCCTCTCCCAAGCAGAATGTCCCAAGAACGGAAATGAGTGGTGTCTTGGCAATGGAGTGTGAAAGAAGTTTTCAGTATTTGCCCAGGTCCTGCAGTCACCTCACTTTTAGGAAGAAGCGAGTCAGTCATACCTGATCAAAAGAAATGTGGCTTTGTTTCCTAGATCCCTGGGGCCTTCTATAGTGTGGCTTGCCTTGTTCTCATAGGGTGTGCCCCCCCCTGCCCCGCCCCGCCCGGCAGAGGTCTGCACTGTAGGTCCTTCTATAGTGTGGCTTGCCTTGTTCTCATAGGGTGCCCCCCACCCCGCGTGCCCGGCAGAGGTCTGCACTGTAGGATAGCTTCTGATGCTCTTGCTGTCCTTCTTCAGGAAACAGCATCCTTCATTCAGCGGCTGATAGTGTGACCAGCGCTGTACAGAAAGCAAGTCAGGCCTTGAATGAGCGTGGGGAGCGGTTAGGCCGAGCAGAGGAGAAGACAGAGGACCTGAAGAACAGCGCCCAGCAGTTTGCCGAAACTGCACACAAGGTGGGTCCAGCAGAAGAGCAGAGGTCTCAGCTCTGGGTCGTCAAGGAGCTTTTGTGCCAAGAAACTTTATTTCTGTATGTTTCCTGTGATGGCAGATACAAAATCAAGCCTTTTTCACCACCTCATACAATTTCCATCTGCGATTTATTAAGTACCAGAGTCACAAAAGATTCCCTCCTGTACCTGTTTCTTTGGGTATCTCCTTTCTGACATTTTCATTCCTGTGTCTAACCTTGGACTTGGGAAATGTGGGCCATCTTTAATACCTGCCCAGAAGTTTAGGACTCGGGTTTCAGGGAATAGTATGGGAGAGAGGGGAAGAGGTCAGGTCCCAGAATATCCCTCCTCCCTTGGCCAGTGCTTGAAAGAGCTTTGGGCTGCTCGTGCTTCCTTTTCCTTGCTGTCCCTTTCTGGTCGTGAGCTTAGCATCCTGTGTTCTTTTCACCATACAAAAAGCAAACACTGATCCCAGGGCACAGCGTACCTCAGAGCTGGTCTCCCTTCTGCAAAAGGCTGTGGACCTCTCAGGCTGACCGGACTAGTGCAGAGCTGCCTGCAAGGTTCCCACGTGACCATGACCATAGGTACACATATCCACATTCACACACTCCCTAAGAATGTGCCTTTCAGAAGGGGAAAGGGGAGTTTTTGTTGGCGCCCAGCTATCTAAGGCAGTCACAAACCAAAAGGAAGATGAGGCCCTGTTGGTCAGGTGATAGAGGGTTCACTGATGTTTCGTGCTTCAGATCAAAGGGCAGTTCTTCTCTGGCTAGTGATTCGCATTGAGGTTTCCAGAAACAACTTCCTCTGATAACTGCTGGCATCTCAGACTCATGATCTGGCCCTACAGATACACTTTTCCAGTGACCTTTGGGGGAAAAAATTAATTTGCTTCAACAGAAAACCCCACTTCCGCTGAGGAACCAAGAATGGACAACCTAAAAAATAACAAGAAAAATCTCCCCAACTGAGCCAAGCTTGCCTCTCCTTGAAGCTCAAGCTTGGGCCAGACCATGGATCCAATTCTGAGTGGATGCTTCCTGCCTTTCTTTCCTGCATGCCCTTTGCACAGACCTGTTTCAGTATCATCAGTTCTCTATCTCAGGACAGGGTCTTATTGCAGTGCTGTCTTGGGGGCCCTGTTTGGGGTTCCCTGGAGGAAAATTGGCCAGATTTGTCTGAAAATGCAGGCCGCCCTAGTAGAAACCTCAAGTGCCAGAGCTTCCCTCAGCTTGCCACGCTTTTGCAAAGGGAGAGAGAGAGCATCCCTTTGTCCGCTCCCCAGCTTTCATGATGTAGAAATGGTGGTGAGATGGAAATGCTGGGGTTCCAGCCTCAGTTTGATTTGTAACAATGGTAACTTTAGTGATTCAAATGCGGGGGTTGAAGTTGTGGACAGAGGAAGTCTGGGGAAACATTTATAAGTGTTGATTTGGGGAAGAGAAGGCTAAAGGGAATAATTTGTAATTGTCTTCAAGTCCAGGAAGGGTGATAGTACAGGCAATTCTCTTTTATGCCTCACCACACAGAGCAATCAATAGTGTACTGATAAAATTCTACTAAAACAAGAGTTTTGGTTAATGATTAAACCATGAGCCAAGTTACCAAGGAAGTCTGTGAAATCGCTCTTCCTAAGGTGGAGTAGACAATACCTGGAGGTCATCCATATGGGCGTCCCCCTCAGAGGAGCTTGTGCAAACACTGGACTGGACAACCTAACCAGATGGCCAGAATTCTTGGCCCCGGGAGCCCCATTTCCCAGATACTGTGGCCAAGTTTGCTAAGTGTTTGGGAGGGCGGTATGATACAGTAGTTAACATCTTGTGTTTGATTTACCATTTCAGTGACCTTGGGCAAGTGCTTCATTTCTCTAAGCCCCAGTTTTCTCATCAGTAAAATGAGGTTAATTAATAATAGTGCCTATCTTCTAGGGAACTGAGAGAATTGAATGAATTTAAACCTATAAATATATTAGCACAATACCTGGCAAATATAAGTCTAAATTAGTATTAGTTATAATTATGTCCATAAAAAACGATTTCTGCGGAACCTGCCCTATTCGGCTGCATAACGAGCACAGCAGTGGGGTGCGAGCGGGGAGTTGGAGAAATGTAATTGATCTTTGCAACACAGGAGTGGGAGGGATTGGAGAAGATACGCCCTCCAAAAAGGGGTGGGAATGCCTCCTGCTAAGTGCTGATGCTTTCTAAACACAGAGAGGCCCTTGAAACAAGATCCATCAGATCAGGAAAAGAGTAGGCCGCCAAAGGCAAAGGGGCCTCTGCTTTGACCAACAGGAAGATTGTTGCCAGCCAGTGACTTCCCCTCCTGTGTTCTGAGGGGGAGGGGAAGGGACTGCCAGTGTCTGTTAGTGCATTCGAGGGAGTGTGAGAGCCAGACTTGCTGGTGTGTGTGTGTGTGTGTGTGTGTTTGTGTATGTGTTTTAACTGGGATGTGTGCTTATGAATCACTGGCACTGGCAGTATTCCTAATGAGAAGATTGACCTCTTTAGATAAGGTGTGGCTATTTTTCCAGAGACTAGGACTTCCTGATTTGAACCTACTGGTATAGGCTGACCACGAAGATGTCATTTCACTGGCCAAGCCCCCACCAGGTCAGACTTGCTGGTGAGGAGACAGTTCAGAAATAGAAGCCAGGCCTTCCACCCCCCAGACAAATGTGGCTATGTTGACTCATAAAGAGTGGGCTGTATTTACAAGTTGAGACTCAGTGCACATTGTCAAAGCCCTGAGCAGAAGACAGCAATTGCAGGTGACAGTTCTTCCATATTTCCTGATTGAACAAGGGCACACAACTGCAGCTGGAGAGTATGGCCCACCTTTCTAGATTGCAGTAGAAAAGAATGTCCAGCTTTCTAACTTTCTCTAGGACTCCTGCAATGACCCAGGTATGTTAGTGAGTGGATCACCTTTGCACGACCCTGCCATCAAGATATGTGGGTGCTTGTCTCCTGTAAAGCAGATGGAAAATGTTCCTGCACCCCTTCTCCCCCAGCTCAGTTCAGCCTGGCTTAAGGAAGCATGGTTCCTTCCTGAGCTGTGGGCTTGGCACAGTCTCAGCCCTTAGGAAAATGCAACTCAGCCACAGAGCAGGCCCGCTCACTTTCCCCTGCCCCCAAAAAAACACAACGTTGCAGTGTGTGCAGCACTCTGACACCCGCCATGGGCGGTGAGTCAGCAAGCTCCAGCAGGACCCACACCTCGACATCCTCAGATGGCATTTTTCATGGAGAAGAATGGTGTATGCTCTGTTTTGCACAAGCCCACGTTTGTCGGGAAGGGGGCGGTGAGTGGCATTTCTCTGACTGACAGAGAATGGCTGCCTCTGTCCTTCCTCTGTGTGTTTTATTTAGGTCTCTGAGCCAGAAGGCACCTCAAGAGTCCAGGCTCTTAAAGAATCCCCCCAGTATGAATAATGATTTATCATTAATTATTATTGTCACTAGTATTATTTATATAGGAGTAGTTTACCCAGCTTGGAAAGAGAAAGCTTTCTACAGACATTAAGAAAACAAAATATGTCAAAAGGAAATTTTAAACTCCTCTTCTATAGAAATTGTGACTTCTAAATTGGTCTGTAAGCATTTGAGTTGGAGATGATATTTATAGACACGAGATACAGAGCAATTGTGACTTTAGAGCTCAAGGTCATTCGACGGATTTGTAACTGGGAAGCAACAGTACCCTGCCTTTCATATTCTAATGCTCTTGACAACCAGGGAATTTAAAAAATCAAAAAACCCTAGGTAGCATGAAAATGATTTCACTTTCTGTAAAAATACCTCAACTGTCCAATCCGGTTGCATTTCTGCGAAGCTGAGCTGGCCACACCCGGCCCGGCTGGGCCCCCTTCATGTGGAGTCCGACGCTGTAGGGTAACTAGGGCCTGATGTGAGCAGCAGCACTATCACTGCTGAGGATTCGTGACTGGGTGAATTGGCACGAGCTCATTAGTTGAAAGTTAACAGCTCAGTGGATAACAGGACCGCAGCACCGATCAAATATTTATGATTATTATTCATTATGTACAACTCTTAACAGCTCTGTGTTGATTCGAATGTTCCACGTTGCTAAATAATGTAGAAAAACTAGAGACAGAGAGCAAGAAGTGGAGCCACACAGCAGAGGGGCTCAGGGTGGCCGAGGAGTGGGACAGATCAGAGGGAGAGCCCTGGCCCTGCCATTTTTACCCACCATGTTTCCAGGACTATAAGCTCTTTGAGGTCAGCAGTTATTAGCCACCTGGCCATACTCAGGACTTCACAAACACTGTCTGACAGTTTACTGACTGTTGGAGTCAGCACCGCAGGCCTGTAGAGGTCCTCACTTAGGCTGTCCTCACTAGGCAGAGGCACCACGCTGAGGTTGCCCAAGCAGAGATTAGTGTAGCAACAGAAGGGCTAGACCCACCGTCCCCTCTCCATCACATGCTGATTCTGCCCAGGTGCACCAGCTGCAAGAGAAATGTCGGTGCTGCTTTTGCGTTGGCCTAGCCGAGGTGGCAACCTCCCTCCCAGTTGTAACTCCCTGTTGAAGACATCAAGAAGGAGAGGGGAGGCCTAGAGTTGCCCCAGGTTACACTGGAGAAGTGGATTATCAACATCTTCCAGCGTGATGCAGAGGACCACTGGGTGGAATCACAGTAATTCCCCTTGCTACTTCAAGGGCAGATAACCTGGTCATGACGCAGATGTCAGGGCTTTCTACAAAGTTATTGCCTGCAGAGAATCATCTGCTCCTTGCTCAAAAAACATTCTCAAATGTAGAATTCTGCCACCTACCTACCCACCCTCCCTCTAGCCGCAACCTCAGGGATTAATCCCTGATATCGCACTCTGGGCACGTGAGGAATTACAATTCAACCTCAGCCTCTGCCTTCTGATCCACATCAGTGTGTGGGCTCCACGGAAAGGATCTGACTAAGGAGAGCAATGTCAGATGTTTATGTTCTGTACCTGCATACATTGCCTTAAATATATCATCGGGGCTCCAGTTGGGCCTGGGAAGCTGTTGAATGATACAGTGATAGTTGTTGTTTCCATTTATAAACCACATTTCTCAAATACCAGTGGGAGGAGAAGTAAACCAAGGTCTGGACTTGGTCCGTTGTTCAGCCCTGGTCAGGAACACGGTTTAATCAAGTGTTTTGGACTTGGGCAAATGTCCAGGCTGGATATTGAGTGGATTATTGAAGATGGTTTCTCTACAGTTATTGGTTTTTAATACTTTACGGGATGTCAGGAAATACATACATTCGAGGAGTGTTGGGTTTCCTAGATGACTAGTAACCTGGGAGCCCAGAGGCCTTTGCTCTTCTATCCCCACCTGTCCCCTAGGGTCGGTCATTCATTTTGCCTGTGTGTTGGCTTTTCCATTTGTTCCTTCCTTCAGTGGGATGAAGGAACACCACCATGCAGCACTCTTCCCCACTTGGATACAGACACTAACAAAAACACTGTAAGGAGTAACAAACGTGGCACTCCATGGAAGATTTGGGGGGAAATTGCATGGTTACTGGATGCCACTGTGATCCACCCCAGCAAGCAGAATCTTGGTGCCGCTTCTCATCGTGGACGTGGGGAAGGAGCAGCCCAGTGAATTCTCTCTCCCCTCTGCTAATAACGTCTCCCTCTTCTCATGCCTCTTTCTCCTTAGCTTGCCATGAAGCACAAATGTTGAGGAACTGCCTATCCTGGTGACCCTCTTAAGAGAAATGGAAGAGTTTGTTCAGCAGTTTTTCCAAGAATTCTGGACCTCCACTTGCTTCTTTTATCCAATATATGGACATTTAGATTTTTTGTTTTTCCTTTTCAGATGTTAATATAAAAAAAAGATGTTGTATTTAGACATTTCCCTAATGATCCTGCTAAGAGTGCTGCAATAGCAATGGCTTCATTTTGTTTTGTCTTTTCTCACCGTGTGAATGTGTATGTTTTCATATGTTTTCCCTTTTCTTAAGATTTTTTGGGGGTGGGGGTAGTTTGAATATGAAATTCGGACCAAATGTTATACTGAGTTGGGTCTAAACTGTCATCATGAATTTTTTTTCTTGATATTAAGCGGGAAGACATTTTAATATGGTGACATCATATGTTATTGTCCCTGGTTGGAAATAAAAGTCAAGCAGTGATTGATTGGTTTCACTCAGCCTCCTGGCTACTCTTAATTTGAAGGTTAAGATTCTGTATCCTGAGACATAAATCTATATTATGGAAAACAATTGGGTTTATCAGGGGAAACAGCAGTCTTAGATTTTGCTTTTTATATAGTAATCTTTTGCATGAGCCATCATCAGCATTCAAAAAAAACAAATCAGAATCACAGATAGAAATCTCTTTTCTGAGCTACAGTTTAAATATTTTCACTACCTGTTTCCAGGCTGATTATTTGGAATTATCATATGAAGATTTAAAATTTGAGATTAAAGACCTAAGGAAAAGCCTATTTAAAAACCTGTACACTCATGGCTGTTTATTTCTTTTGTCATTGTCCCAAATTCCAGTAGCTGGTATTGAAAAGAGCTTGGATTTTCATCAAGAATTGATTTGTCCAGATAAAGGTCTGTGTAGATGATAATGTGAAAAGATACTACATTTAAAATCTTTCTTCTTTTTCTTTTTTACAAAGTCATGTCTATTTTAGACATAACGTCCTTGGGAAATGGCTTTTAGTTTCTTGGTATCTGATTTTTGGAACTTTTGATGTTGTTATTGATATCTATTTATTTAATGTAATTTAAAGTGTGGGTTTCTTGACAAATTGTAGTTCATGGCAATTGAAGCTTGCCCAGCCTGACATAAAATAGTATACTCTTGAAGCCTTTACACTGTAGTCAGATTGAAAAACATTGGTTTACACACCCAATTTTGTATTACTCACAGTAGTCTTGGGTTTAAAGTCTAGGAGTTTGTTTCTTAGAAGATTAAAATGGTAGACATAAGAGCTATGCTTTTGTATTCTTGAAACAGAAGGCAAGCTGCACACCCAGGCACATTGCCAGCCTCCCACTATAGCGCCTTGATTCTTAAGCTGCTTGAATCTTCAGGATCCTTTCTGTCCCTTCCTACTCATTGAGCCAATTGAGTCTACATGTATTATAGCCTCTTACATAGCAGTGTAAAATGACTTTGGGATTATTTATGCTCATTTAAATAGCTTAAATTCTCCTGATAAAGTGGTTCCCAGGGAGATAGGAAGTTGGGCTATTGGGGAAAAAAATTATCTTAGGCACTACATATCAAAAGGGTATGGGATTTGCTGGAGACAAATTTCTGAATCCTCTTAGGGAGATGATCCAATTCAAGAGAACTCTGTAAAATTTATTGGAAAACTATATAAGTTTACTATATTATTTTGTACTTTTCTTTTGGTGCCCAAAAAGTTTAAAGAAAAAAAAAAACTTGTTATCTGGTGAGTGCCATTACAGGCATTTATAATTTCTAAGGAAAGCCCAAAATATCATTCCAAATAGGTTTTGTTTGCAGACCTCAATTCAGAAAACAGAGAGAGAGGGAGAGAAGGAGGGAGGGAGGGAGGGAGGGGAAAGAAGAAGGGAGGGAGAGACAGACAGATTGAGATTCATCTTCCCAAATTGGATTCTAGCTTCAGAGATAGTTGATATAAATAATTGAAAAGGTAAATCAAAAACCCCTGACAATAGGCCAAACTCAAAAATACAATTTATTGCCAACTATCTCACATTAGTGTTTGCAGAGCTGCTTCTAGAGTAGCAGAGGATGAGGTCATAAGCATACTAATACTATGAAATTTGAGTTTCTTCCTCCCCGGTCGAATTATGGTAGTTACTCTTCGTAAATATAAGTATTCCACATCTTGCCTGCTTTCCTCACTCTCTGTTTATCCTTTTAGACTTGTCTTATTGGAAATAGGCTGGATTAGAAGAAAGCATATCTGAATATTTATTAGCTTCTTCTATTAATTTACTTTCAGGCTGTGGTCATGCCCCTGACCTCCCAGTGTCAGTCCTACGTAGGCCTCCACCCCACAGAGAGGCCAGAACAGCAATCCCTGTACCCTCCTAGACTTCCTGACCTCTTGCACAGGAGCCCTGTGATGACACCTGAAGTTCTTTGCAGCACCCTTTGTAGAAGGTGCTGCAATACAAAATATTGATACAATCTAACCTAGAGAAAATTGCTAAAATGACTCACATTTTTTAGGACCAATCCATTTGGTTTAGCTTTGCTAGAAGACATTTAATTTCCATTCCTTTTATTTCTGCACTTCACTATGGGTTTTCAGGATACTATATTTCTGTGGAGAACTCCTTAAATTGTATTGACAATGCATAAAGAAAAGAAATTTCCCAGTGTTATCACTTCCTGGAACGTAGTTGTAGTATTCTTCACTAGTATTATTAGATTTCTGTGTACAGGAAGTATACAGTTATTCAGGTTAATGTTTCATATTAAAGAATGTATTTGTAAAATGTAACAAGATCAGTAGTTAACTTTTTTTAAGCTCTGAAAAAATTAAGTTGATGTGTTAGACTTCAAATTACAGTGAAATCTGTTTTAATACTACTTTTGTGGCTAGCAAAGGTTGTGCATTTATGTAAAAATATTTACAGAATGCCCTAAATATGGCATATTAAAGATAGATTTCTCTTTTAATTTTTAGAATTGTGACACTGCTGATGTCTGTTGTACAGTTATTCTTCAGAAGCTCTCAAAGGTGTCAAATAATTTTTGTTTCTTTCAGAGACAAGTAACACCTGCTCATGATTCAGTATAACAGCAAACTAATTTTGTCATTAAATATTTTAACTCTGTGATGAAAGTTTGTTTCTCAGTTTCTTATGAAATGTATAAAACACCAAATAGGTAGGCATCGTTGCACTTTTGTTGCTAATGGGAAGATCTTGTGTGCTTTCAGGAGACCAAGAATTAGGATTAGCATTATAATAAAGTTGGGTAGCATTATGATAATGAGATTCTATCCAGCAAGAGTTAAATTTTTTCTTCGCCTGGGTGAAGCAGTTAAGCCAATTAATAGTTTACCTTTCTGCCGATGTTAGTGAAGTGCTCAACTCGAGTACTTATAAAAGCATCCACCCTTATCCCTCACTTTTATAAGGCTAGTTTCTGTTAAATTGGAAAGAAGACTTGATCAAATTATGTTGATTTATTTTTATTAAAAACAAATGCAACTTATTGCACCACTCCATCTGTTTTCAAGGGAACTAACTTAGGTGGCTACTATAGCATAATAGCCATCTCTGTGTTGGCATGGACACTGAACCAGGCAGGACTTTGAAATATTCCTGGGAGGACTGCAGGTGGAAGGCAAGACCGCAGTCTACTTTTCAGAGACAAAATGTATAGAGAGATGATTTGGTTAGATGAGGACCAGCCTTAAGTTAACTATGTATTTAAAGGCATCAGTTCTTGTGAACTAATTATAAACCAATTGCCTTACAAAGATGATCTTTTTCTTAATATAATTTTTATTAGCAATTACACCACAACCAACTCTCAATTTTTATGGGTGGATTAACATGATAAGTGTTTTGAGAAAAATCAATGATGCCTTTTCCACTTGTTGTCAATGAGAACATGCTTAAGAAAACTATTGACATTATAATCATCATCTGCCTAAACAAGCAGATTAAGGTGAGGGTGGTATAGAAAGAAGAAGTGGAGAGGGCCAGGGGTAGGGGTGGAGGGGTAAATACCAAAAATAAATTCCGAACAGAATTGCAAATATTTGAGTGTTATTGTTATCGAACCGCAATATTTTAGTCCATCCACCTGCACACGCTGGCAGAAAGAAATGCACAAGTAGGAATTTGCAGTGAAGAAAAGAAGTCGTTTATTATAAAATTAGTTAATCAAGAATATGGGCAAACTCATGCTCTGAAAGACCCAAGTCCCTCCACAGTGGTGTGTGGGTTACAGATTATATAGGGTAAAATCATAAGATTTGTGGGTTAGGGTTTGGGATCCTCCTAGGAGCTAATTGGTCGGAAGTGATGTAAGGGTAATAAATTATTTC
This sequence comes from Pteropus alecto, assembly GCF_000325575.1. Taxonomy (NCBI): domain Eukaryota; kingdom Metazoa; phylum Chordata; class Mammalia; order Chiroptera; family Pteropodidae; genus Pteropus; species Pteropus alecto. The sequence continues at coordinate 160,210 of NW_006431925.1, read as the reverse complement.
TTCAGGCCTTGAGGACAGTTCTGAGGTCAGATATGGTGTCCCTCTGTCTGGTTTCAAGAGGGTCATTCCACCTTAGGGCTCAGGAGCTGAAACATAAGAGATCTAGAGAAAGAGAGAGAGGGAGAGAAGAAAATAAATGATTTCTAAAGTTCTAGTCACAAATCAAAATCATGAAGACCCTCAGTTTCATTATTCCCTGTTGATATTGTTCTCTGTGCATCTTCACCTGCCATGGGCAAGCCTAGGTGGTATCTTCACATATGGACATTCACATGCAAATGCACATAGCTGGCATCAAGAAAAGGGCTGAGCTATGCCCTTGGATGCCCCATGAGTCACTTTGTGACATCTTCTTGCCCTTCTAGACACGGTTAGGCAGGTGACAGTATTTCCAGGGGTCAGTGAGACTAGAAAATGCCTCATGTGGGCCATTTTCAGAGCATGAGAAATATAAAGACTTGAGACATGAGAAATTGCTGGTTCAAAGCTCCTGAAGCTTTTAGAATTTCCTAAGTGTTGAGAGTGGGAAAGTTGTCTCTTATGTTAGCGAGCTGACTTTTGGAAAGCACCTAAGGATGGGGCTCCGGTTGCCAGTGGAACCAACCACATGATTAGAGGATTAGTTCAGCCCCAGCACCTGCACACCTCTGGGGAGGGGAGAGGGGATGGAGGTTGAATCAATTGCCGAAGGCCAATGATTAATCAATCATGACCATGTAACAAAGCATCCACAAAACCAATGAGGATGAGGTGAGTTCTGTGAGTCTTTCTAGTAAATTAATCAAACCCAAGGAGTGGGTTATGGGAACCTCTGATTTGGAGCCAGCTAGTCAGAAATATAAGTGTCAACTTAGATTTGTGATTGGTATTCTGAGTTGAAGGGGTTTATTGAAACCTTCGGTCAAAAGCACAGGTAATCTGGTCTTGCTTCTGGCATCTGAAATATGGGGCGGAATTGGGGGTCGTGGGGGGGCGGGGACGGTCAGTCTTGTAGGACTGAACCTTTAACCTGTGGAATCTGAGGCTATATCTCCAGTGGATAGTGTCAGAGTTGAGTTGAATTCTCTGACACCCTGCTAGTGTCTGAGCATTGTTCGTAGGTGTCGGGGACCCCTCTGCCATACTGGAATAGGGTCAAGGAACCCAATTTACCCACCTACAAGGAAAGTCTCACTTTATTTCTCTAAATGTGAATGTGCTAACGGTCCTCTTTTAAGATGATGTTGCAAAAGATGGATTTTCTTTGGGTTTGCTTTTCGAAAATCCAGAAATTTCACAGAAAAAGATTTTGTATAGCCAAAGCCAGCCTGACACAAAATCGAACTTCATTTATACCTCCCACCCCCAACCTTTTGAGAGGTCACCTTTCTCCCTTCTGTGCCCTTTTGTTTTCTGCCTCTTCTGAAATCCTACTTTAGTTACCCTTCTAAGGTGTTACCTACACATAAAGCACAGCTCTATAGCAGCTTATGGCAGTTCCTCCATCCTGGCTGCTGTCTGTCACTTGAGAAGCTTTTCGAAATCCACACATTTTATTCCCAAATTTGCCTTTTTGGTATCTCTGATCATCTTGTGTTTTGCAAAGAAAAAAATAACTCAACAGGCCACGGGTGGTGGGGCATCTGGTTTCCCTAGATGCTTACTAGATTTAAACCAGCAAATCGAAGCTGTCAAGGAAATTAAATACGTGCATTTAAACTCAACGACTGCTATAATGTAACCTTCTGCCTTGACCCCCATTATATTTTCTCCCTTGAGCTTCATCTGGAGCCTCAGGATTTCCTGAGTCATAATTTCACTTCCCACCCACCTCCCACCCCTGAAGTTTTCTGCCACATTTTCTTCTTTCTGCTGATGAGTCATGGTCCTGGGCATCACAGGTCTTCAGGGGGTGGGTCTGCTTGGGTGGTCCATCCCACTGGACACTGGTGGATGCAGGCTGGTAGGCAAAACTGCCTTGCCTCCCCAGTCCCCCAGGAACCAGTGGCCAGACCTAAGAGATTTGAGTCAGCTGCTGAGGTGTGTGGTCACTGTTCTCACATTGTGTCTGATAGACATTTTGGATCCTATTGATTCTCTCTGATGGAGTGAAGTTTTTTTTTAATAGAACATATATTTTTTCTTGTTTTCATGTGCTCAATCAGCTCAAGGATGGCTGTTTAAATGGGGCCTGGCCTCATCACACATTCATACTTAGATGTGTCAGAGGCTGGACAAGAATCGCCAGTCCTGTGAGTCCCAGGAGTCACTTGTCAACATTAGATATGAGCCCTTGTCCTATGACATTGTATCGAAAGATGACATGGAAAGAAGAAAAGCAAGCCTGTTGAATTCTCAGTTTTACCCTGAGACCTGAAACATAACTAGGATGATGCACAATTTCTGAAGAAAATTCCTATTACATGCTCAGACCATATGCGCCAAATACTCTAATTAAAATACATCCTCGGCGACTGAAGCCTGAAACTTTCTGTTACTTTTCCTTAAAACCGATCCTTTCTTTTACTGCCCCAGGAAGAAAAAATCGGTTCCAACTATTGAACACACTTTTTTATTCATAGTACGGTGGCTTCCTTTGGGGAGTTTTGCTCTTTTAGACCTGGAATTACAGTGACTGATACTGATGGACATGTTTACATCGGTCTGAAATTCTCCGATATTGAAGGAGCCTCGGCATTTGGACAGGAAGAAACTGTGAAGAAAAAAAAAAGAGCATGTGAACTGTGCTCCACCCCAGCCCTAGGAGGAAAAATAAAACACAACACCTTTAACTGGAGTGAGCATGAGCAGGGTGCCCTCTGGTGTGGTTTACTGGAGGCAGCATTGCATTATGGTTAATCAGAGTAGTCCAAGGAGTGCCTGCCCTGCTTTGAATTCCAGCTCCAGTATTACTGGGCGGGTGGCCTCCAGCAAGTTACTGACTCTCTGTGCCTGTTTTCTTAGCTTTAAAATGGGAGTGGTTATCTACTTAATAGGTTATTGTAAGGATTAAATGAAATAACGAATGTGAAGCCTTCAGCCTTGTGCCTGGCACATGAAGGCTCCATGTGTGTCAGCTCTGCAGTGGGCTACTTCTTGTTATGGATCTGAAATAAAGTAGTAAACCTGACAGGCTTGCGATGCCTGCAAGACATTATCCTTGGGCAGACATTATCCAGGCCTCTTCGGGCATTTTTATGGCCCAGGGACATAAATCCTTGGACATTTCATATATCCCAGCTCTGGGATAAAGGAGAGGTTCCTGGCCTAAAGGCTCTCAGTTGTGGCCATTTTCTGGAGGAAATTTCCAAAAAGACTAACTCCACAAGAGAGAAGAGTGAAAAGATGTGTTCTTTGGGCAATAATTCATGCCCCTCTTTTAAAAAATTCAAGGTTGGTCTACAGATGTATTAGTGTGATTCCAAGGGTACTGCTACTCAAACCATTCCTAGATAACTTAAAATGGGACTAACTTAAAGAGAACCATTTACTCCACAAAATGAACCTGGGCCTAAAGTAAAAATACCCCTAAGACAAAAAACAAAGTAATTAAGACCCACCAAAGTGTGAATCGATGATAGTACACTTTCCTGGAGCATCTTTAGGCATTTAGCTAAAAGATGAAAAGAAGACCCCAGAAAAACAATGCTGTCAGCATACTGTTTTCCCTTCATTGTCATGGTGCTATTATTTATGATGTCCAAGTAAACTCAACATTATTTGGGAAATAGCTCATTTGTAAAGAACTGTCCGGGCAAAAAGGGCCTGGCTAGTTATAATAGTGAACCTGTTCCACGCAAAACCCCAAACTCTACTGTCTAAAAATTGCACTATGCATTATTTTTTAACAAATTGCAAACCAGACAAATTTTTTTAATGTAAATTAACTAGAATCCTTCCTAGCAGACAGCCTCCTGGCTTTGTCATTGGCTTTTTGTCCTCGGGCAAATTACATAAAATTTCTGTAAATGGTTTTTCATGTTTCAAAAGAAAATAATCTACACCCTGCCCGCCTCAGTGTCCTGGTGAGTGAAGTGAAATGTGGAATGTGAAAGAGCTCTGAGAAGTACAAAATGCTGAAGAGGTGTGGGTTGCTCACTAAAGACTTGGTCTTGAACTGCCCCCTTCCGAAGCCTAAGGGTTTCTTTTAACTACCACGTCCTCTTCCCCTACAGGTCTGACCCTGTAGTACTAGCTGGTATCCTCACCCTACCCCTCTTCCCCTCTCCCAAGAAGAAGGATCCCCCACTTACAGTTTAATGCCACTTGCCATCATGGGAAGTAGAACAAAAGCAATAGTAAGAGAGAGTCCCAATCTGCTCAGGGCAGGGGACAGCTGGGCTTAGAGGCAATCCCCCACCCCTACCCCAAGGAAAAGATGCAGAGCATTCCAGGAGCCAAGGGAGAGCACTGTGATGGGTAAGTTGGCCTGGATGCAGCTCACCCCAGGACCACAGGTAGCTCTTGAGAGTTCTGACTTCCTAATGGAGAAATTGGTCTCCACTCACTTTGGAAGACTTGTTAAAAAGAAGGAAAACAAAATTTCAGAAACCGGTCAGAAAGGTCATTCTCTCCCCATGTACAGGGGCTGGACAGAGGCACATTCAGGTCCTTACAGTGTCTGACTGTCCTAACACAATATTAACATGGAGAGACACATTCAGGTCCTTACAGTGTCTGGCTGTCCTAACACAATATTAACATGGGTCACAGAAATGGCCAAAGTCTTGGGAAATCACAAAGTAAAAAGGAATGATAATTAGTCATTCCAGGGAGGCAGGATCCCGATCAAAGGATGCAATCCAAGGACATTCTTTCAAACACAAGAAGGAAGCAACAGTCCTCAGCTCCACTCACGGGAAGCTGCATTATTCCCCCAATGAGGGGAGACCCGGCACCAGTTCTGTACACCTCCTTGGGGTTCCCTCACCAGGCCTCACTTTCTCCGTGGAAACAGCAGGTAAAAGGGCTGGAAGGAGGCATAACTGTCTCCCCTCAAGCCTAATGCTGAGCTGGTCTAAGCCACCTATTCATGCTTCCGTTTCTCTGGGCTCCACCAGATTCTCTGTGGTGGGTGCCAAAAACACACACACACACACACACACACACACAGCTGCCCTCCTGCATATGATACTCACCAGCTATGTTAAATGAGAGAGCTTGAGGATGCTGCAAAAAGGAAGGGAATTGGAACTATAGTCCTCCCTATTGGGCTTCCTTCAAGTCCTTATTCTGTTTTCCCTCTTATTCAGTTCCTCCTCCCTGAGGTGGAATAAAAGTGACTGCTGCACCTAAAGGAGATCCATGTGCTTTTTTCTGTCACAGCATCTCTTCTTTTCTTTTGTAGAACATATTGAAACGTGTATTTATATATTTTTCTTCTTTATTGTCCCACCCATGACACGTTCAGCTCTGAGAGGTCAGGAATTGTGTCTATTCTGCTCACCGGGTTGCATCAGGACCTAGGATTTACTAGGCACTTAGGACACTCTTACTACATAGGTAGAACCTGTCCTGCGTTTAAAGCCTTATGCAGGACACCAATGGGAGTTCACAGAAAAAATCCAAATAGTTAAACATATCAAAAGATACTTAGCCTCGCTCATAGTTAGAGAAATGTAAATTTTTAAAAAGGTAGCGTTCAAAAGCTTTATGACGCATGATAATCAAATACCATTGAATGGGAATATAAATCCAAACCGCATTTTTGAAAGCAAATTGTCAATTTTTATCAAGATTCAAATTTGTCGTACCTGCATCCCTAACTCAGCCCCCACCCCTGGGCTTATGACCTGCTAACCTTCAACCACCACCTCTGGCCACCACTCCACACTGAACCACACTCAGGTCCTGCCTCTCAGTTCACCCTCATCAGAGCAGCTGAATCACAGTAAGTTTCTCCAGCCTCTAGAAGGCAAAAAGCAGTTATCAAGAGTCACTTTATTTCCCAAAACAAATATAACAAATAAGCTCTGCTTTTTCTTTTCCTGCTTTATATTTGATCCTGGCAGTTCCTTTCATGGCGCCCATCTGACTTCTGCAGCAATGCCTTTTCCTTGACTCTTCAGTACTTTCTCTGGGATCTTGAATCTGGAAAGGAAAGGAGTAATGGTTTTCTAAGCTATAAAACTTTTTATCTACTTTATTGGACAACCCTTTCATTCATCTACACCAGTTATCAATTTGTTATCTCTCAGTTCCAAACCCACCCTTTTTTTTTTTTTTGTCCTGCTTTGTGACGCTGGAGCTGGATTCTGACCATTGCACCTGCTGCTTCTGAACCCCTATTGGTTAATTACTTTTTACTAATTAACATTTATTTATGTTAAATTCTTCTTGTTCCAATAACTGGCATCATTTCTTTATCGTTCCTGGACCCTGCTTGACATATTATCTCGGGCAATTTGGCACAGCATCTGTTCCAGACCTTGACCATTCTCCCCAAGTCTCCTGGCAAATCCCTTACTTCTGACAAATGACCTAATCTTCTACTTTGCTAAGATCAGGACTATGATATTTAAAACAATTTCACTTTCCCCACCTCCTTCTCTAAGTCCTTTTGCCTCACTTATACTCCCAATCTTAATACACTTCCACCTGTTAAAGGAGGACCCCTCTTCTAGAGCCTTTGATCCCCACCTCCTCTGCTTCTTCAAGGGCCTTGTTTCATCAACAATTACCTCATTTTCTTGTGTCTTTAGTCTCTCCATCTCCATTTTTCCTTCTATCAGAGGACATGTGTGCCTCCTCTATCTTGAAGTCTGTTAAAACTTTTTCTTGCCCTCGCTATCCTTAAGATACCACCTTCTCTCCATCCCTGCACAGCAAACTTCATGGTCTCAACTCGCGAGTCCTTACGAGTCTGGTTTCTTTCCCCTTCACACTGCTGTGACTGCTGTCTCAGGGATGTCCCAATCAAAAGTCCACTGCCCATTTCTCTGGAGTCTTCTAGTTTCTCACTTTCTGACCTGCCTTCTTCCCAAGCCCTAAAAGCATATTTTCCCAAACACCGTCCTGCCCCCATTCTCTGTTTGCCCTTTTTCCAAGTCATTGAATTCATTCCACAAACCGACTTATTTTTTTACTTTTGTGCAATAATACTGCTCTAGCCTTGACCTTTCTCCTGAATTCCAGAACTGAGTTTCTGAGTTCCTGCTGGAAATTTCCACATAGCTCAATAGATCCAAATCTGAATTCATCTTCTCTCGTCACAAGCCTCTTTTCCTTCTCTTAACATCCTACTCAGACTTAAAACCTAGCTCTTCTTAATTTTTTCTTCCTTTCCACAATTATAAACTAGGAATAATAATAGTGCATATCTCATGGGATTGTGCAGGGATAAAATTTTATCGTAAAACCATGAAGAGAGTTAATATTTAGTATTAACATAATTCATTCAAGTAGTAGAAGTCTGCCAATTACATTTCATATACACGACTATTGCTGCATGTGTTTTTCCATCGCTGCCACAGACCAAGCTCTAACCCTCGTCCATGTTTACCTGAACTTCTCAAATTGGTCAACATTTATCAACAGTCTTCTGTATGCAATAGTCTACTGTTTTGCACACACCGTTACAAGGATATTCCCAGGAAAGAGGGACAATAGGATAATTCATACCAGTCTCAAATATTTCTACTTTCTACTCTGGTAGAAAAGGCAAACATATAAATCAAATACAATCCAAAATGAATTGAAGGCTGCACCAGAGATTAGAGATTACAAGAGCATTTTCCTGCCTCCCCTGTCCAAAGTTGCCAATAAGTACTATCGGATTCGCCTTTAGAAGAACAGACTTAATCATTTATGTCAGAGCTCACAAATCCATATGCCAATAGAAGCCGAGCAGAGAATAAAATTGAACAAAATAGATTTGTAGAAGGCAATAAGGAATGGTGTAGACTGTGGCTAACTGAAAGTACATGAGTGTATGCCCTAAAAGGGCATGTTGCTACTCATTGTGGTCATATGGGATGCGGGTTACTGTTGCCAGATCCTTAAGCTTTTTAAAAGAGATATAGGCATTTTTATGTGAAATATCTCATTTGATCCAAACAAAACACATCAGTAGGTAACATCTGGCTTTTTGGCTACCATTTTTGGAGCCATTATTTATGTCACTTTTTTGCTCAAAACTTTTTAAGACATCCTCATCTGCAAAATAAAATCTGAATTCCACAATCTGGCATTCAAGTTCTTATGTGATCTAACCCCAACCATCTTTCCAACCTACTCCTCATTTTCACATAATTCTACTACAAGAGGCCATTGCTTTTCTCACCTCCATGCCTTTGGTCACACTGTATGCTGGGCCTAGATCATCCCCCACAGATCCATTCAAATTCTGTATATCTTTCAGGGCTTCATTCAGTCTCTTTTTCCTTAAAATTTCCCTCAACTTTTTGCCAGGCTGAAGTAATTATTACTTCTTCCCATGCACACCTGTTGCTTTTTTGATACTCTGACACATTCTGTGATTTGCCTTTCTTGCTAGACAGGTAGCCCCCGGAAAACTGAGACTGAATCTCAATCATGTCTGCATATCTAAGAGCACACATTAGTAAATACTCAGTAAATGTATATTCATATATTAAATGAACACATTGTCTTAGTCAGCTTGGGCTGCATAACAAGTACTGGTACAGGTTTCTTTCTTGGTGAGGGCCCTCTTCCTGGCTTATGGAAGGCCACCTTCTTGCCATAACCTCACGCGGCAGAGAAAGTAAGCTCTTGTGTCTCTTTCCCTTTTTTAGGGCATTAATTTCATGATGAGGGCCTGACCCTCATGACCTAATCTAACCTGAATTACCTCCCAAAGATCCCCTCCTTGAAATACCATCACATTGGGGATTGGGGCTTCAACACATAAATGGGAGGTGGGAACACAAACATTCAGTTCATAGCATATGTAAATGACAACATGCTACTGTGATGCTCTATCACATCTTCCTCCACTCCAGAAAAGACAAATCCATTTTTATTTTCCTTTAATATTCTTCGACTGCTCTATTTAGTCTCTATTTATTTAATCTTTGAATATTTTTTTCTGCAATGAGAACTGTGTGTATACCTGCATTTGCACACGTGTGTATGTGTGTGTGTGTGCATGTACACATGCATTGGACAGGTCATTTCTCTAAACCTTAGATTCCTTACTTGTAGTATTAGAAAATAATACTCCTTTCATAGGGTTATTTTAAGCATTAAATGAGATTGTACTTGTAAAGTACTTAGCATGGCAATTTGCATACCGTAGGCATTCAACACATGTTAACATTATTGTGGTGGTGGTTGTTTGTTTGGCTATGAGAAAGCTGAGATCTTCTTTTTCACAGTACAATAGATCTGAAAGACTACTGAAACCACAGGCACCTGTGAGCTGTGTTAATGCACGTTGTGCAAAGACTAATATAAGCCCATAACTGGTCGTGAATAAAAAAGAGGGTGACAGCATAACATCCCTGGAACAGAAGGCAAGAGTAAGAGCCTAAGACAGAGGAGACATCAACACTCTTGGCCAGTAAAACTCTGTATGTTAGTGGTTGGGGTGAGGTGGGGTGGAACGTAGTAATTTTTTTACACTGAAATGTAGATATAAGCAGCACAGTTGGTGTTTCCTGTCAAGTCAGGTGGAGTTGGGGGTGAAGGTGAGGCAAAAAGTGGAGAGAGACCTGGTCCTTCCCAAGGAAACTTAGGCCTGGGGAGATGGTGCTGGAGATGAACTTTTACATACCAGGTATCCCTACTGATTTCTGAAGATTTCCTCCCAGACCCTTCTCAGAAAAAGTATGTATGTAGACAATGCATGTTAGATACACCAAGGTGTGCAAACCAAGGGCCAGAAGAGACCTTGACTGCGTGTACTCGGCCCCAGCAGGTGAATGTCTAAGCCCCCTAGGGAAGAATTTCTTTTCTTTTCTTTCAACTTATTTTGCGAGCTCCATGGCACTTTTATAGCCTACCCCACACACTGGAGTTCTCAATTCCCCTGGCTATCTTACAAGGAATGTGTTTCCTCTCTTCAGATGAACTGAAAACAGACCAGGCCATGACCTTCAGATAGATAACAAAGTACCTAATGAAACAACCTAAGGATCTTGCTTGAGAATGTCCTTGTGGTAAGCTAAAGAATGAACCCCAGAGGTGAGCACTTCTCAATCTCTAGAACCTGTAAATATGTTACCTTACATGGCAGAAGGGATTTACAGATATGATTAAGTTAAGGGTCATGAGATGGGGAAATTATCCTGAATTATCCAGGTTGAGCCCAGTGTAATCATAAGGGTCCTTATAAGAAAGAAGCAAGTGGGTTAGAGTCAGAAAAAAGCAGTGTGGAGATGAACACCGAGAGAGAAATTAAAAATGCTAAACTACTGACTTTGAAAATGGAGGAAGGAACCCCAAACCAAGAGAAGCAGGCAGCCCCCAGAAGCTAGAAAGGAAACAGATTTTGCCCTAGAGCTTCCAGAAAGACTCCAACCCTGCCAACATCTTGATCTGAAGGCTTCTGACTTCCAAAACTGTAAAATAATAAATTTGTTTTGGTGTAAGGCACCGGGTTTGTGGTAATTTGTTATAGAAGCAATAGGAAACTAATCTAGCCCTTAGCCCCCAAGGTGAGATGTATGAGTCCTCAGGAGGAATTTCCCACATAGTGGGAGGGGGTGGGGCGTGTCCCTCCAAAAGAAAGCAGAGGCAATAACTTCTCTCAGGCTAAACTTGTTTGTGATCAACAACATATATTGAAACTTCTGGATCTCTCCTTGGGGATGGAAACAGAAATTCAGACCCCAAAATCCAGGACAAATTCATATAAAGAGAAATAAAATTTTAAGGCAGAATACAGCATACTAAATGCCAAATGGGTGACAGGTTCAGTTATGGTTTTAGGCTTTCAGAAGAGATAGCCATCCTTGCTCTCAATAAAATGCTTCTCCTATTTAGCTTTTCCATGATGGGCAGAGACTGTGCACCCAGGTTTGTCCAGGACAGTCCAGGTTCATATCTGTTGTCCTGCTATAATCATGAAAAGGGACTCCTTTCACTCTCCAAAGTGTCCAGCTTCATGATAAATCACATGATCACTCAAATGATAGGGCATTAGACAGAAGTCACTGGACAGTTCATACCTTGCTAGTAATAGCTTTGAGCTTGAATCTCAATGCTTTTATACCACCAAATCATAGTAGAGAACACTTTTGGTTGATTGACAGTGAGTAAAACATATTTCAACAATACTTGACATAGTGTACTCAGATTCTCTTCTTGGCAAAGCTGAAGTGAGGAAACTTAAAGTACATCGTCTAATGAGATCCAGTAATTTTAATATATGACACTTCCTGCTGCTGAAGCAGCTGAGGAGATGTTTTGTTTTGTTTTGTTTTGTTTTGTTTTGTTTTGTTTTGTTTTGTTTTGAAGCATTGCTTCCAAGCATGATGATGGTAGGTATGGAGAGTTGGGGAAGGGGAGAGGAAGAAGAGTTAGATAGGAAGAATATAAGCAAGGTTGGAGGGGAAAGGCAGTGAGTTCTAGTTTTCTTGCCATATTCATTAGGCTTAAAGAACAATCATTTGATTCCACCCTTGAACTTGATTCTGAAGGTGCTATCCTTTCAAAGCCATTTCCTGCTCCAGATGGGAGGTGGGGCAGTGAGGCCCTACTCAGCTCTGAGTCTGTGCCAGGAGGTGCTTTGCAGTGCAGAGGTGAAAGCTACATGTGGAGTTTTGAATCCATCTGTCATGTCAAACCAGGTGTGGGCTGAATCATGACACTCAAATTGGTCCGTAAAGAGATGAAAATGAAAATGCTGATAAATGAGCACATTTATGAAATTATAAGAAGCTATGTAGTGTGCTCAAGTTCACACCTACCTTTGGGGGATGTTGATGAGACTCTGTCTTCTAGCTGGTTTTTCTAATCTTCTGGCCTACTTGTTAGGCAAGATCAACACAATATTTAATGCTGTGTGTCTTTTTCTGGCATCTCTTCTCTGCATTTTTAGATTCCTCTTTGTATCTCTCCTTCTCCGGGAGAATCCACCAGGATTCCAGAGCTGACTACTGGTTGAGCTGCAGTGGTTTTAGTTTCCTTGCACAATTCTGCCTCCACACTCCCACCTCTTTACACCAAGCCTCCTGCAGCCAACAGTAAATTTTCTCCCAAGGTGTCTTTGTAGTTTTGTGAGAAGAGGAAAAAAAATAGTAAGGAAGAGAAGGGTGAGAAAAGGAAGCCTGGGGTGAAGGGCATGAGGAGGAGTGGGGAGGAGGGAAATATGGAAGGAGGGGTAGAGTGGCCAAGGTGAGTGGAAAAGACACTGAAAGTCTGGGTCACTCACAGGCCCTGTGTCCCCAACATGTATTAATGACTCAGACAAGCTGAAAACAGGTCTTTGGGAAGTCGTAACACTCACCAAACCCTTGACAGCCACTATTCTTCACAGAATCTGTGAACAATTGCCCGCCTGCCAGTGTCTGACTGAAATAATAGCTGTACCTACAGGATCATTTGGAAGACAGATGGTGGAGGCAATCCCCATTCATCTGCCAGCGGCCATTTCATAATTCTCACTGTGTGTCAGGCCCAGGATGGGAAGGCAGAATGCAGCCTTGTTAATTATCCAAGCTCGTTAGGTAGTTGTTGTTTTAAAGACAGTTCCCCTCCCCACCCTTGCCCTACTTCTCCGCCCCAGCCCCACCACGCTGACCCTGCTCCAAGGTGCTTTCAGAATGCCTTGGGCACCCTTAGAAAAAGCAGGTCTCCAAAACCTAAAAGCCTTGATATTTGCTAGGAAGGGGTTATTTATTCTTTCTTTTTCTTTTACTCTCTCCTCTTTCCCAACAAGATATTGATCGCAGGTCCAAAAGAGGTACCTTACCTTCCCTATAATTTGCGGCTTCCGTATTTCAAAGTCTGAGTGATTTTTCCTATACTGAATTGCCATTTTGTACTTAAAGTACTAGACACCTGTGTTATCGTTTTTATAGCATGCATTAAACTGAAGGCCTCCTCGCAATGAGATATTTCTGGATTTAGAGAGTTTTCAAGAGTTCCAAATCATTTCAGTTCATCAGAGATCCTTGGTTGTCATTCAAAAGCATTTTTTAAGAATTAACCACGTGGATTTGAACAGGCGTGAGATGGGGAGAAACGGGGAGGCCTTACGGGTTGCAGCTAGCTTATCAAGCATTGACCTGTGCAGTGACACAGGGCCCCATATGCGTTTCAATGTTCTACAGTCACCATCTTGAAATTCTTAACAATTTTTTAAGCAAGAGCCCCACATTTTCATTTTGCACTGGGCTCCACTATTTAGTAGCTAGTACTGCTACAATTATTGGAAAAAGGGAAACATTCACTAGGGACCAGGAGGGAGTACCTCTTGAGCCAAAGTTGAGACTCTGGAAACCCCAGACGTAACAGATTAGCCAGTGGAGAAAAGACTAAGATCAGTACATACAGGAAGGAAAACATAGACAGTGAATATTATCAGTGTCTATGTGAGCCCTACCCCAGGTCTGTTTTGAGATGCTGGCAAAATCAAGTGACCCCAGGTCACTGTAAATTCACCAAGGTGACAGAGACACCTGTGGTTCTTTTGGGAAGCAATTGGCTGGCATGGATCCTTTCACTATCCTACTAATTTCACTACGTACCAGTTCCACTGAAACTTCAGCAGAAGATGCATTAGAAAGATTTGTGAGAAGTATGACTAGAATGTAAGTGGGAGCCAAAAAAAAGGAAAGGTTTGGATGCCAGACTGAGGAGTATGGGAAAGCTTTTGAATGTTGGTAGGAGGGTGATGGCTAGAGCTCTGGTTGCCCCAAGAAAGGAAATATTCTTTCAAAACCCATCGGGCTGTTTGTTCAAAAGGCTTGTATAAAAACAAACAACCTGCCAACCCTTTCCCCTTGTGGCACGTCTCCCTCCCCCTACTCTTTCCTCACACTGCCTCTCCCACTCCACAAACACACAGCTGTTTTCTTCAATTTTAGCACCGCTGCTGCATTGACTTCTGTCAGATTCTAGTCACTGACTATGCTTCAGTCCATCACACTGTACGTGCCTGAATTCACACTTATGTGAGCAATCCCACGCGTGACCCTGTCTGTGGTAAGCAGAATTCTAAGAATAGCCCCAGTGACCCTCGGCCTTGTAAAATCTCGTGGTGGGAACCTGTAAATATGATGAGATACCATTATGTGATTATGCTCTGTATTGGCAACTCAATCTTAGAACATATTTATTGGGCAAAAAGCACTCAACTTATTATTATAAGGACTTAATAGATATGATCTCTATCCTGAAAGAATTAAAAGCTTATAATTAAAGATGGAACTAACATACAAAGAAAAGGACTATAAAATACATGTAAAATGAATATGCAAGGTTATTAAATATTGCCTTGGGATCGATATATCATCTTAGCCAGTAAAGAGTCCAGTGTCATTAAAAACAATTATTTATTAAAGATTTTAGCAGGACATTTGGCCCATTCTGTTGTTACATACTTTGAAGTTTATTTCTTGTCTTACTTCTGTCTTGGAAATGTAACGCATCACTGAGGTTGCTCTGAGTTTATGTTGTGTTCACTTTTAATGTGTGCTAAATAATTGGAAATGGGAAGCAGATGGACACTTGGCCCAAAGATTAAACTCCATCTCCTTAATTAGATGGTGTTGATTAAGGCTTCCATGGGGTCCTTCTCCTCACTGCCAAGTAAAAGAGCTCTCCAGTGGGGCTCCTCAAAGCGTTTGAGAACTAATGGTTTATTCATTTCCTCCTTTGCACTTTTTCACGGATACTGAACAAACAGGAGCCGAATTGTCTTTGTCTCTTTGGCTTTTCTCTAACAGTTTCGTTATTTGACTTTCCTTTCTGGCAGGAGTTGAAACAGAATAAAGGGAATTCTGAATAGCCCCTGGCTGAACTTTGCTTCCTATTTTGAGTTAGCAGAATTTAATGGGGGGAGGGGGGATGGTCTTCTGGATCGAGAGCTTCAGAGGAAGGTGCTGGATACTGACCTCAGCCTGTGGTTTCTAACACACGGAGACAGAGCAAGAGTTTGGAAACTGACAGATACGAGTTTGGATCTTGACTCAGCTGGTTATTAGCTGTAAACTGTGGTATGCTGGTAAATTCTTAACAACACACTCTTAGAGTAAATAAATAAGGCCCCGATTTGTCACATGTGCTAATTTTTGTGGTGTAAATACTCCCACCACGACTGATTTTAAGCTACCAATGTGATGTCACTGAAAGATATTTGTACTGTTGGCTCTCATAGCTAATATAAGCTGACACCAGCACACCACTGGCTGTTAGTACCAGTTTCATCATCTGTATGGAAGGAATAAGGTACTTTGCAGGGTCATTATTAAAATTAAAGTAATAACTGCAAAGTGACCACAACGAAGATTGACCCAAACTAGGAACTCAATAAATTGTCACTACATATTATCATTTTAAACTGGTCTTTAGGAAGCGACTTCACATTGCTGAGCACTCTAAGAAGTCAGAGCCTCAGCCTTGAAAAACTTAACATCTAAATTCTTTACACAGGTATTGGGGAATTGATTCACACTAATCAAACACATAAAGAGCAATTATATAAATTACAATGCCAATTTACTACTTTGATTTAGTGTGTATACAAAATAATAATTTTCCAAACCCAAATTGGATCTCATGGTCTAATAAAGGATTTCTTTCTGTGGTTAAGGAATTTGTTTATATGCAAAGTGCTACAAAAGCATAAGTACTAGTTATATTTAAATATGCTTAATTAATCATCTGAATTAAAAAATTAAATTGGGGTTGCCGCAGAAAATCGCTGGCCTGTGCAGACATTACTATATCCCCTGGTCTGAGAACCAAGACTGGTGTTCTGCACTGGTCTCCTTGCAGGCAGCCAGCACTCATGTCAACCCTGCAGAAGCTGGGAGGGTGGACATTGTTAAGTGGAGAGTATATTTAACCACCCCTGAAGATGGTTTCCTCAACCACGACTGTAAGTATAGATTTTAAACTTGCTGGGTAAAGGAGGAAGGATGGAGATTACCAGTTCCATTTTACTGTTATGCAAATTGACACACCAAGAGGTAAAGGTACGTAGAAAATTACTAGGAGAGCAGAGACTAGAATTCAGATATCTGATGCCTACTTTAGTGCTCTTTCTTCTACCCCTACAATAATCAGTTGAGCAACACAAAAAATACACAGTCCATTGCAGAAGAAAACCACAGGCATAGATAAATATTGAGAAGGAGAGAGAGAATGTCTGTGAAGGAGGTGGTGGAACCATATACAGGATACTATAGGAACACCAACAAAAGACAACTAACCCAGTCTGGAAGGGGAGATAGAATATGGGTATAGTTAGAAGAAGTTCTAAATGTGGAACCTCTGAGATGAGTTCTTAAAGGATAAGAATTACCTTGGAAAAGAGGGACATTGCAGGTTGAGTGTACCAGAAAGCAGATTCTAAGATGGAGATTAGCACATGATACATTTATTGGAGAATGCTCTTGGGAGGGAAGGGCACATGATTGAGGAGAGGAAGTTGAGTGGTGAAGCGATCCAAACAAAAGCCTCAGCCAATTCCAGAAACACTCTGGAATTGAAATGGTCCCTTCCGAGTTTTTCCAGCTAGGAGTGAGGGAGCCAAGCCATTATACCAACATGTGGATCAGTCATTGGCTGCAGGCTGGCTCTAGAAAGGGGTGTGACTTTGGATGAGTAATCTTCAAAAGAGAGCTGTTGCAGCAATCCCAGGTGCTGAGGAAATAAGTCCTTCGTTCCTGAAGGGGATGTGGGCAATAGATCACAGCATCCACCAAAACGGGGAGAGGGTTTTCTACAGAGAGGAATGCACTGAGGAAAGAAACAGCAACGTCGGTGGGTGTCATGCAAGTGGTTCAGCGTTTGTCATGGAAAGGGTTCCCAGGGAAGCAGATTGTGAGAGAGACAGAGATTTGCATACAGGTGGTTTATTGGAGACTGGTCTCAGGAACAATATATTTAAAGGAGTGAGGGAAGCAGGATTGGGTAAAGGAAGAAGTTGAACTGCAATACAGTTACAGTAGAAAGTTTAGCCAATTCCACAATGCTGGCCCTTCAGTGACATCCTGAATCAAGATAAGTGAGATGGACCTTATGCCACTGCAGTGACCAGTCACTAGGGATTGGTTGACCCTAAGGAGACGTGCATAACCTTTTACAAGACAAGTCTCTTCAGTGAAATGCAAGTCCTTGGAGAGACTCAGCTGTGAGCCATCAGCAATCAACGATCCTGACAGCTGGAGCTGTACCCTGTTCCTAAGGACCTTAAATGTATACTATTGTCCATATCATGTAAATGTGAATGGTTTCTGGTTCTCCTTCTTGGTGGAGATGGAAAAGAACACACTTCCCAAATTGATGGCCACATAACATGTACTTAAAGATGTGTTAATCTATTAGCAAAGATACCACATCAAGCATGGCAGCAGTAATTGGGGTTACCACTTAGTTGGGTTCACAATACTCAAGTGTCATTCTTCAAGATCTGTCTGATTTTTGTCAGGACTAGACCTGTGAATTGAATGGGAACCATCAACCCTGCTTTCTTTAGTCCTTTAAGAGTGTACTAATCTCTGCCATTCACCTTGGAAATAATATGTTTTATTTTATATCTTGACTAAGGGAGGGGTTAGTTTAAAGGGATTAGTTTAAATGTGAGGGTTCTTCCAACTACCACATATGTACATCTGATTATTTTTGGAGAGTTGGGTAATGACCACTGGATGGCTCCATGGACCCAGTAGACTCATCATGAGGTGGACCTGGGCTAAAGTTCTATTGATTACCTGGCTCCCAGATGCCCCCGCTCTAAAAGGGGGTCCATCGTAATACTTTGAATCTCTGAATCAATGTAAACATAGATTCTATGTACAGCATTCCCATTACAGAATGACTGTATTCTCATGTTTCTAGTACCCAAATAAACATCCACAGGGAACCCAACCTTTCCTTCCCTTAGTGGATTTTGGATCTAAAAATAACCCAGGTATGGAAATAAGGCAAAATATCTTGAATCGAAGCAGCTGCCTTTAGCCTCCTGATCATTTGTCCTTGATTATTTTGATTCTATAGACTGAGCAATATCCTTGTCTACTGTTCATCAATCTTGTTCCATTAACCATTTTTTAAAATGTTAAGTATTTTTTTCCAGCTTTACTGAGATTTAATTCACATATAACATTATATAAGTTTAAGGTGTACAATGTGATGATTTAATACATATATATATTATGAAATGATTACCACAATAAGGTTGGTTAACACCTTCATCACCTTACATAATTATCTTTTTTGTTTGTGTGGTAAGCACATTTAAAATCTACTCTCTTAGAAACTTTCAAGTATGTAATATGATATTGTCAACTATAGTCACCGTGCTGTACATTAGATTCCCAGAAATTATTCATCTTATGACTGGAAATTTGTACTCATTTCTATGGGGGCCTCTGGGTTTATATTTTGCCTTAAATTAGTGATTAATTACCCTCAATTTTTCATGTATTTCTTCAATGCATTGATAGCTCTCAGCAACAGCCATCTGATTCCATAGTTCTTATAATTACTTCTTCCCTCTAACCTCTCAAATGCCTGAGGCATTGCACCCATCTGTGCATTCTCTCCCATTGTTAAATCATTCTGTTCACTATAGGTGAAAATTTTAACAACTGCCCCACCATTGCATGCCAGAGTCTATTGGTGCTCTATCTACCACTAGTGATGGGGCCCCTCACTGCCAGTAGGCCAGTAAAAAAATCTGTCTCCAAAATTTCATTATAGAGTCTGGCTCCTTGGATCTCTTAGGGTTCCAATTTTCCTAAGTAGGATCACCAGAGAACTGACTATAACATGGAGGTTTATATGCAGGCGACTTACTGAAAAGTGTGCTCAGGAACTGCACCTGTCAGTAAGTAAGAGCAGGAGGATTGAGATTTAGTTCCATGGGAGCTCTGCAACTTAAAATGTCCCTTCAGTGACAGAGTAGAGAAATTTTTAGAAGAAAAAAAATTTAAAAGGATATTGTGATTGATTAGATATGAGAAGTGAGAAAGAGAAAAGAATCAGTTTTCTACTAGAATTCTAGTTTGGAGGCCTGAATGAATGGAGGTTTAAAAAAAATAATCATAATAAGAGAGAATTTTGGAATGACAACCAGCTTAGGAAAGATGTTGATGGCACCTTTTTAGACATCTTGAATTTGAGTTGAAAATGTCCAGAAGACAGTTGGGTTTATGATGATGAAGATGTGAAGAGCAACCTAACCTAGAGATGGTGGTTGACTCATGACAGCAGATGAGATCACCTGGGGACAATGAGTACAATGGGAAGATGAGAGACCAAGAATGGCACCAAGGAGCAGCAAAATTCAAGACTCAGCAAAGGAAAAGGAACTTCTTAAAGGAGACATAGAAATGATCTTAGGTATTGAGAGAAGGGGTTTGAGAAAGCCAAGAGAAGAGTTTAGGTGAGTAGTGTCAAATTCTGTAAAGAAGTTCAGAAAGAAAAATGTGGCTTTTTTGTATTTGGTATATTTTAGGGTCATGGTGATCTTAAAAATCATTTAGCATATCTTAAAATTGTTTATTAATGGGACTAGGGAAGGAGATAAGTCAGACTGCAGTGAAGTGAGAAATTTGTGAGAGTGAGGATTTATGGGAGGTCAGCATGAAAATTACCTCAGCCACAGCGTAGGTGGGTGGATAAAGTGGTTGGGCCTCTCCTTAACTTTTAACATTAACATTTAACTTTTAACTTTACCACCGCAGTAACACCATAGAGGAAAAAAATTATTGAAGTTTCCTGGTCTCCCTCTCAATTGAATCAATCAATGGGAAACAGCTCATTATTGTTTCTGAATGAGAAAGTATCTCTTTTCATTATGGAGACATTTAGATGTTCTGCTAATTCAACTGCTTAAACTGGTTGAACATCTGTGGGCGCTTTATCTTGGTTAATGGGGATGTTTCTGAGGCCCAGCTTAAGGGAATTTTATGACTGGGCAAGTTTTATTCATTTCTGGGTTTGCTAACTCCTACTCCCTTTCCTCCCCATCCTCCTCTCCCCAATTCAGCCTTTCCTCCACTCTCTGCTGTTGGAAAATACTTCAGGCTATCTGGATACAAAACTATCTGTACTTATATTTTCATCTCTTTCAATGTCTGTTTTATTTATATTGTTCTTTATTTATGTAAATTATATTTATTTATTTATTGGTTATTAATTTTGACTAATCAAGTTATGATTTAATTGGCATCTTAGAAATGGGAAGGGTTGGCAATATCTCTTAAAGGGGAAGGGGAAATATAGACACGGCTATTAGTTGCGAGTTTGTGATTCAGATCAAGTGGAATCACAGAAGGGCTCTCTCTCTGAGCTTTTAAAAGTACAGACTTCCGTGTCAGTCACTTTTCCTTTCTGCAGTATTCAGTAGGACATCTCAGTGTGTGAACTTTTAATACATTTTGGCTGGCGCTGGTGTTGCTGCCACCAAGACCACTAATGCTGATGATACTACAGGAGGAGGATGCATTGATATCCTTCCTTACACTTTTCTTTGACTTCTTGCCTGCTTTAATTTCCTGTCTTTCTTAATGATCATGGTTTTTAGGGGCTGAGATTATGTCCGACTCTTCTCAAGTGTCAGGGGCTGAAAGAATTTCATTGATGTTTAGCAGGCAGCAGATCCATATCCTTCCAAATGGCTCAAGAAAGCTATTCACTCCTAAAGATCCCTCTTGGGTGGGGATGTTTCACCTGGCATAGACTCTCATAAATTTCTCTATAATAGACTTTCCTATAGCTCTCCTCCTTTTTGCATCCACTCACTTCCTCATTTATTCATTTGGTCAAGAATATTATTGAGCAGCCACTACTTTCCAGACACTGGAAAACAGTCCTGGAGATACAGCAGTGAACAAAATAGATATTGTCCCTGCCCTCACGGACATCATACTCTACTCACTTTGTTTAATCTCTGGTTGCCCCTACTCACAAGTACTCCTTTCTTAGGAGAGAGAACATAGTATTCTAGAAAGTTTTTACACACACACACACAAAAAAAGCTGTGCTCAAAAGATGTTATAATAACTGTCTTTGTTTGAATACCAATGGAAGCAAGGATGGTAACATTAAGTGGACTGGATGGTGACATTGGGGTGGAAGAGAGATATGCACTAGTGTCAGAGCCTGAGAAAACTGAGGAACCCTTTACTTCCCCACCAATCAAGTGGATTGTAAAGGAATGTAAAATGATAAAAGAAATGAAGAAGAGTTATGCTTATAACTTAAAAGTACAAAATAGCACTCTTAATCTTTCTTTGTTTTTCTTTTCTATCCTTGTGAAGACTTGATTTATGCAGTCATAGGATAAACAGAATTGTGACTTCTATTTCACACGTCATCTGATTTTACGTGCTTTTGATTGTCGTATCCAGTTTTCAACAGAACATTCTTCTGGGAAACTGGGGTAACACATCTGCCCCCTCTCCCTAACTCCTCTCACCTGTCTCAACTTTTTGATGCTGCACATATGCAAAATCAAATTCACTGGGGAGGCTCAGTCCCTGATTCGAACCTCATCTATCCCAATAAGCAAACATAGGTCCAAAGCAGCCCATTATCTGCCAGTCTCCTTTGATCTCTGACCTACTTCATGAGGCCTTTCCTTTTCATGCCTAACACAGACACAGAAGAGGCACAACAAATATTTATTCAATAAATAAATTTTATTTCCACTTTCGTACTCTTTCTCAGGTAAGAGGTGCTTACTACTCTCAGGCAAGAAGCACCCAAATAAATGAAAGAGCAAGTCAAGTCTCCATTTCAATGTGTCCAGCTTAGAGAGAAAAGAAAGTTTGTTTTCTACTCCTGTGCTGACTGGTTCTAAACCTAAAAAGACAGATTGACTTGTGGGCTCAGATTATCTTCAGCACTGCTGGAAACAAGAGCAAATGGTTTGCTAAATCCAGGAATTCCCATGAGCTTATTTTCATTAATCTGGAGCTTCAAACCCATAAATTAGCACCAAGACCCCTAAACCGAAGAGATTGGTAATGATTAGGTTTCTCACCATCAATAAACTCAAAACAAAAGCTCAAGAACAAAAGCTTTTTCACAATCTGCACCCTCAATATCTTGACCTGTCTCTAGGCCCCCATTTTTTCCCTTCTCTTTCCCCACTCTCGTCCCAACCCTGTACACTAACCTGAAATCTCAGCTCCCAAGCGGATCATTCTTGTCATCCCTACTCACTCTGTGGGGTAGTTCGTCCTGCACCAACTTCATTAAATTGTCCATTAAAACCCCTTCCTTACATGATTCTGGTTGAGAGTTGGCTGAAAGAGGAACTTGCTTAAGATTTGAAAGACAGAATTGAGAAGCATCTGTTACTTGCTGAAGGTCATCAAGATTAGATGCTGTGACTGAGGAATGCGGATGTGCCAGTAGTTCCAGCTCATCCTCACTCTCCTCTCCTCTGCGTCCAGCTCTTCTGACTTGATCCTGTTGACAAAGACAGCTCCAGGTTTCTCCCTAGACACTTGCCAGCAGACCCACAGAGGCACAGCTGCCCACAGACTTCCTATGACCTTTTCCTTTGCTAGGTCCCATTTTGAGGGCCAGACACACTTGGTGTCTTATGCAGACTGGATACTGACTCCTCTGTTTCCCTAACTTCCTCCTGGACCTTCACCTCTCTCTATCCACCCACAATTAGATTAAGTCTAGATCCTATAATAAACCTTTTATCCCATAATGAACAGTGGTCCTGTTTCTCTAATCGAACCCTGTTATCTGGTACCCAAGAGATAATAAAGAACTGGGTGATAAATATTTGACATATCAAGATTTCACCTGAGCATCTTTGTCCTGGACGATGGAGTGGTGAAATCAGGCAAAGAAGATGGGATGGCACTTCTCCAAAAGGGAGAATACTGACTGCTACAGTCTGTAAATTTCCTTATTAGCTGATTTTATAGGTTCGAAACATCATTTTCATGTTCTGCTGCTTCTGTCCCATTCCCTCATACCACTTTATGCTCTGATTCACAAACTCCAGGCCGAGACAGAAGGGCCAAGCAGTCTTCTTCTCTCTGCTGCCTTCCACTCCCCAACACACCCCCATTTGCGTGCTTTGCATTCCTTTTTCTCCAGTGCTTGGGGCCAGCAGAAATCACACCACTCTCACACGCTCCAAAAAGAGCTGTTACCGAGTTGTCGTTTTTAAAGATGCCTCGCTGGTGCTGCAGAGTGGCACATCAGCTAAAAAATCAGTAACCTTCATCTTGGCACACATTTCTCACTCAGCTAGTACACCCCGGCAATTCCCATTTAGACTTTTTTACAGAACGATTTTGTAGCATTTCCATTTATTACACATTTAATTGCCTTTTAATTGGCGCAGCTGTTTCAGTATGTTTG
Source organism: Pteropus alecto (assembly GCF_000325575.1). Lineage (NCBI taxonomy): Eukaryota > Metazoa > Chordata > Mammalia > Chiroptera > Pteropodidae > Pteropus > Pteropus alecto. The sequence goes on along the minus strand of NW_006431925.1, from coordinate 136,759 downwards.
AGGCATATTGGAAGGATCTTCCTTCGAACCCGTTTCAGCCTCACTTCCTGCACCTGCTTACGTTACTGTCAGCCCAAACTTTGTGCTTGGACCGTTTGATCAAAATTTTACTTCTGAATGATTAAGAACATGCCCACTCTTGTCTTTCCTGGCCCTTTCTTCCTCCATTCTGCCTTCCTTTCTTCAGTGTTTATTCAGACAAAACTCTCATTTAGTTTTATTTTCTCACCCTTACCTTCACAGCCTTTGGTTTTGTTTCTTTCCCTGCTGAAAAAGTTCTTTTAATGATTTTCACAGTTTTTGTATGTTAAATCTCCTAGGGCCTGACATGTCTGAGAATATCTTTATTTTATACTCATATTTAAATGATTGGTTAGATATAAATTTTTGGACTGAAGTTCTCTTTTCCTAATACTTTAAAGGTATTATCAATTCTGTTATATCTAGGATTGTTGAGAATTTTGATGTCAATCTGCTTCCTTTTCCTTTGAAGATGATCTACTTTTTTCTCTCCAAAAGATTTTAGAATTTTCCCTTGCCTTTTATGTTCTTGTTCTAGGGTGTGTGTGTGTGTGTGTGTGTGTGTGTGTGTGTGTGTGTAAACTCCTGTCTAACCCACTTTTCAGTCTGGTTATTAACATACTCTATATCGGCTTTCTGTAGCTGTGTAATAAACACACGAAAACATGATGGCTTAAAGCATAAAATTTATCAGCTTATATTTTATAGGTTGGCAGTTTGGGCTGGGTTTTCCTGGTGGTTCCTATGTAGGCTGCTGCTAATCAGCTAAATGGTTCTACTTCTAGGTGTCAGCTGAGTGTCAGCTGGAAGAATAGGTCAACTGGACCGCATGTTTCCCATCATCCACCTGGCTAGCTCGGGCTTGTTTATACTGTAGCCCAGGCTTCTAAAAGCAACAAAAGATGACAAGCCCCAACGTGTAGCACTTTAAACTCCACTTGCATCAATTTTTCTCTTGTCTTGTTGGCTAACCAAGTCACTTGGCCAAGCTAGAATCAGTACGGAGAGGACTAAGAAAGGTCATGGCCATAGGGAGATGGAACAACTTAGGGACCATTCGTGTCAAATCTACCACATCATCTTTAATTCTGGAAAACTTTTTGATTGCTATTTTCAAGTATTTTCTCCCCTACATTTACTTTTGCTCTCTTTTTCTGAAATTCCTAACTTACAGATGTTAACTTCTATTTTTATCCTCCATCTCTCTTTTACTGTTATAGTTTCAACTGTTTTAATATTTCTTAGAATCTTCTGGGAATGTTTTTGACCTGATCCTTCACTTTATTTGTTCATTTTGTAGCTATATCCATTCTGTTATCCAAATGAGCCATTGAATTCCCTATTTTAACAATTAAATTTTTCATTACTATCATTTTCAGTCATTTTTTTTTTTTTACTGTTCCTTCTTGTTTCCAAAATCCTCCCTTATCCTATTGAGGGTATTTTTTATACTTATTTTAAAGTTGATTCTGTCTGGTTTAAGTCTGCATCCTTTTCTGCACAATTTCCCTTTGTCATTTTTCTTTGCGAGTGTAGATGTACTGTCGTCTTTTCTCTATGATTCACATTACCCTGGGAGTATCAATTCCCTTGGCTGACAGCGGGTATCTGGAAGAAATGGGGAAAGCTCAGGTCCTTGCTTGTGCCTCTTCTGCTGTGTTTTGGGAATAAGCAGTGTGTGAACAACATACTTATGGGCTCCACCATTTTCTATTTACTCCCCAGTTCTCAAAAAAGCAATACTGCCCCTCAAGGAAAACTTCCTCCAGTTTTTAAAATAACAACTAAAATTTCTTGAGCACCTAGTGTGTGTCAATCCGGCTTTAAGCACTTTTACATGTACTATATCTTTTAAATCATCCTAAGAGTTAGGTAGTATTATTATGTCCATTTTAGAGATGAGAAAACAAAGACAGAGCAGAAGAAAGTAACTTTCCCAAAGTCACAGAGCAGTGTTGGAAGCAAGATTAAAATCTAGGCTGTTGGCTTTAGAACTGATGCCCTTGACTTTGATGCTATGGGCCGGGGACGCCTGAGAAAGAGGGAACCTCAGGAACTAGGCCTTCGTTGCCTCAATTTATCATCTGCTTTCCACTCAGGTGGGCTCTAGTCCCTCCCTGACATTACCCTGATGGTTCTAGCTGGTGCTGGGCCAGTAAGGTGGTTTTTCTGCCTGGCAAGCAATTTCCTGCCCCTAATAATGTAAAAATGAGCAGGATGCAACTAGAAAACTCTTCTGTAATCTGCTTCCAATGTTGGTTCCAAATCCTCTCTCTCTCTTCATACTCTCTTCCCCTATCCCCTCCACACACACACACACACACACACACACACACACACACACACACACACACCCCACTGGGACCCAATCACATTCTATCTCTCCAAAATCTTTTTACTTTTTTTTTTTTTGCCATATTATTAGATACATGAAACTTGTTTAGATGATATCTTTGGGGATGGTTCAGTGGAGGCAGCCAGCATCTCATATTAGGTCATATTAGGCAGGAAACATCTGTATATGTAACTTCCGAAGTAATATCTTCACTAACCCAAGGCCCAAAGAACATCTAGCTCTATGAGTGCCAGCCTCTGCTCTTCACCAGATATTTCCTTCCAGTTTATATTCAGTCCCCAAAATCAACACAGAAATTCTGTTATCATATCAATCTTTAAAACGTTTTGGTCTCCTGCAGAAATGGATCTTGATACACTCATATACACATAAACACCCAGATTCAGGGCAAAAACCTAATCTTAGAACAGTGAACATTTTTGAGTTCTTACCACTGCCTCAGAAAATTGACTATCTCATTCTTGATACTGGCATTTAACTCCTGATGCTTTAAGCACTTTTAACTTTTTAATTTAATAATACAGGCATTTAGCTCTCTTCCTAGCCACATTTAAAAGGATGTCAGGCTTCATACGGTCCTTCTACACATGTCCGGGACTACACCTCTTGGCCAAGAGTAAGCTTGCTGGTTCTACTGTTGCTCCTCCTCTGAACTACAGCCATCCTTCGAAGTTCAGCTCAAATGCTTCTACCTCCAAGAAGCCTTTCCTTATTGCTCACCCCAAGTGATCACTCTGAACTTACATAGCAAAAAGGTTGTAAAGGCCACATACATGCAGGGTTTGCTCTCCTTCTCTGTGAATGTGTACATTCAGTTTCTCTAAACCATCTACTGGGCCATCCACAGTCCCTCACAAGGCTAACCACAGAGATCAGTGATAAAGACATTTGAGTTCTGACCTTCCCCCTACTCTCACATCCCCCTTCCTTTTACAGTTCATTTCACAATATACACACAGTTTAGATTTGCATTGCGAATATAATTATGGATATGAGTTGCATGTTGGATGCCAAACCTGATTCTCGTATCACTTAGTTTCATGACTTACTTATCTGATCTTTATTTTCCTCAACTACAATAAGAAGAGGCTGCTCTAGGTGATTTCTGAGTCTCAGTCTATGATTCAGGTTGTATATACCTTTAGGTTAGAGACCTAATGTCCTGATTTTCTGGGAGAAAGAGGGACTCCTACGGCACTGTGAGCAAATATTGGTGCTTAATATTGTTAGATTAATCAAGAAATCAGTGACTGTCTAGAGGGCCTCTGTATCCTAATTCTTTTGTAGGTGTTTTGCCCTAATCTAGTGGATTGCCATCCTGGGCATATTTTCAGAAATGATATCTGGAAAACAGGTGACATCGCAGCTGGCACTATTCTTTCAGGGGAGTCCAAGTTTCTCATGCCTCTCCAGTGCTGAGCAGTTTCCCTGAGAAAATGTCCTCTAGGTAACAGTAGATAAATTGAGATGTGCTGCAGGTAGCGTATTCCGGGACATAAATTACACAATTCGCACTTTTTCAGAAAGTAGAGACATGACCCTGAGGAAAACCAATTCCATCTAAGACATTTTATGTTTTCTGGCAAGGGCCTTCCTGAGAGTCACCACATGCTTAGGATGCGGTCTAAGGGTGGTGGGCCGAGGAAGAAATCGGCTCCTTCCTAATGTGGAAGCACTGGCCCCAGAGCCTGCCTCCCACGGAGGTCTGCAGAGAAGGGAGGGACACTGGTTTCAAAGGCAGGAGCCCAGACTTTCTCGAGGACTTCTGAAAACACGAGAAGCAGACAATCAACTAGAGTCAACCCAGAAAGAGAAAGCGGGAGCCCCCAGGACACCCCGGCCAGTAACTGTGGGACTCTACCCGTAAGCCAGTATTTCTAAGAGAGCCTAACAGGCCAAAATCTTCACAGCTCATTCCCCACATGGGCTCGCCATAGATGGGCTGCCTCTCCGCTGTCACATCAGTTAAAACCCAGCCAAGCAGTGGGAATTCTCTGTATTTTGTTCTATTTTTAGAATCCAATTACCATCTGGTGGTATGCTATAGGGAAGTGCTATTCTTCCACGTCAGCAAACACAAAATGTGGCAGTTTGGTGAGCAAGCTGGGAGCTTTCAGAGCTTAGAGCAAAAGGTAGAGAAATGATTTTATTTCTGCCCAAAGAATCTCATGCCCATTGCATTCCCCTGGCTTCAGGATACTGTTAGTTAAGGTTGGCCTTATAAAAGCAGAGAGCTCATTCTGGTGTCATGCTGACATTTAAGATGTGAAACCCTTTGCCCGGGCCCAAGCCCATGTATTCTGGCCTATTTTCTTTACTATGCCTACCTGTTTCCAATTCTCCTGAATGCAGCCCCAAAAACCACTAGATATCTTTCCTCATGAGATAAGAAGCTGCTACTTCTTCAAGAACTGCTATCTTGAGGCAAAACTGAACAGCCGCTGGCCCTAATGCTCATCTCTCTTCCCTTTCCTTGACTGATGCCCCCTGGTGTGGGAAGCCACAGGCTGCTTCATGGTAAGTGATTTGATGGATGTGGAAATAGTTTGATGAGTTTTTGACGACTATACATAGTCTGATGGATGTTCTGCCCAAAGGGTCTCTTAGCAAACTCCTGAGGAGATTTGTTCTACCAAGGTTGGAAAGAAGTGATGCCTAGAATCTCTCTTAGACAATCTGAAACTTCTTTGGATGCTTAAAGGAATTAGAATAAAGAGAAATATTGCTGGAGCCATGAAAAGGAGGAGCTAGAAGAGAAAGCAAGGGCAGAGCATCTTCAACTAAAAAACAGCACATATTTATCTAGATCTCCTAGATGCCTCTGAATTAAAAGGTTTTGTTTCTGTCCTTTTCAGCCATTGAAATTCCTAATTTAACTCTTTATGATTCACTCCATTCTGTCTTTTCCTTCATATAGACACACCAGATGCTGCAAATGAAAGACACTGAGTAAAATCAGAAAACAGACTCCAGGGTCCTTCAAGCCTACACTCAGGGGGCCACTGCCAAGCCCATACTCATCCCTTTGTGGCCATGAAATTCCTTTGTCTAGATTAGAGACAGATGTAGGGCCTGAAATAAAGCAGAACAAGGGGCTGCCATGTTCCCTTCTCCCTGAGCCTGCACCCAAATCTCAGCCCTCTTTATCCCATCTGTCTTGCGCTCAAACAAGAAGCAGCAAATGCAGGAAGGAGAGAGCACAGAGCGTTTGTCCCAGTGTCTGGAGCAGAGATAGTAGGAGGCTACCCATACAAGTGTCTTAGACCAGGGCAGCAGTCTTAGGCCATCTGATTTCACCTTGGACTTTGTGAATCATCCTTGGAAGCTCTTGGTTTTTTCTTTTACTTATGGTCAAAATAGTCTTATCTAATACAGCCAAGAATCACAGGAAACCAAAACATAGTTCAAAAGAATTGTAAATTTCAGACTTGCTTCTAATGAAGGTTTACAGCTGGGCCAAGAAAACCGGGTAAAGTTGGTGATTGGAACCTTCCATCCACCTGTTTTGGTCCTTGTCCACTTTTCTAAATCACGAGCTTTGGATGCATAGGATCTTCTGGTACATAGGATCTTCTGATGTTAGATCCTGCTCCCAGAAAATATTATCAACCCATAATGGTATGTTTTATAATCAATGGTGTCCTTCGTCAATGAAATATAATATTAAGCATGGGCTGTATATGAAGAATGTTACATATTATCTCACCTAATCATCACAAAGTTTTATAAGGTCAGTAATATTCCTATTTAAGAGATTTGGAAAGGGAGAACCGTAAGCATCAATTGAATTGTTCAGAATCATATATCTGATAAGCAACAGAACTGAGACTTGAACTCGGGTCTTTCAATTCCAAATTCCACAGTTTCTCCAAAACGGCCTGCTGTGTCTCAAAAATAAATAACACTTGCCCCCATGTAGAGTGTCAGCTCAAAATGAACAATAAGATAGCAGAGACTGTTATGTTGCAGATGCACACAGGCAGCACAACTGACAGCCTATCCACCAGCTCAAGGCAGACGGTGAAAGAGAGAGGAAGGCAGCATGGTTATCACCACGTGCAGGAGGGAAACGCCCTTGTAAGAATTTGTAGCAAGCATAGCAAATCTCTATTAACCAAAGAGTTATGCATTGAATACATCGAGGAGGGAATCTTCAAGTCCTCGAAACGTAAATAAAAAGAGGATGAGTATTAACAGTAATGCATAATAATAGAGAAGAGGGACATGAACACTTTACCAGGACACACCCAATAAAGAGCTACTGCCAGCCCTCTAGCTGGAGGAATTGGTGGTCATAATTAAACTCAAAATTGTTAAAAAGCCGATTTGAGGAATCCAGTAAAGCCATTTAGGATTACCCATTTGATATCTTGTTTTTAAAATAACCATCTTGGTTATAATTATATTTTAAGAAGCCCACTACAATTGTCAGTGTCACGTACATGTGTCCCTGGTGGAGGTTCACCATTCAGGTGTTCCCTGTGCTGATGCTCAAGTGAAGACAGTTATCTCTGCCTGTCCACACCCTCCACACACCTCAGAAAGAATACCATTAGGAGCTGGGACTCAGAAAGGACATTTGCATGATCATTGCCCTAAACTGAGTCTCTGTTAAAAGAAAAATGACCAGTTCTCCTGTTCTTGACAGGAATCACGTAAGGACAAAAGGAATAATTCATGTGCCTTCCTGGGTGTGGACTAGTAATCTTTGTAACATGAGAGTTAGTTAAGACAAGTCCTTTATAGTCAGCCCATGGGTAGTATTTATTTTAGAAAAAAAACTGTATAAATATTATGTAGGTCACCCAAGTTAAATGAATTGGGCAATAAAAGATTCGGTAAATACCTTTCTCTGCTGGGCACTGTACTAGGTGCTGTGTTTATTAAAGACTAATTGGGCATTTAGTTGGCTGGGGAATAGTAATTGCTCTGAAATGTAAGCTGTTTTGAATAATAGCTATCAGTTTAATAAGGATTTACTCTGCAGACTTTATGGGCACAGAGGGAAAGGGTTTTAGAAAAAGACTTGAGCTTATAGGGCTCATGTGATGCCATTAGGCAATGTTTTCCCATGAGCCCCTGGAAATGGGTATTGCTTTTCCCTATAGAGTAATAGGACTTGAGCTTGTTATTAACCAGGAAGAAATAAAATGTTCTGAAAACCCAACAATTGGCTACTCTGATCTTCCCAGGATTGTGTTAGCTTAAGATCTGGCCCCTCAGACTCATGGTGAGAAAGAAGCTAGTTTCAAGGTAGTAGAGCTAAACCAGGCGTCAATATTCCATAGAGAAAAAATGTATTTTAGTTCATCCCTTACTCTCCTCTGGATTTCTTATAAATTGATCATTAGATCTATAGGCTTGATCAGATTCAGATTCACTATTTTGCCAAGACCATTTCATCAATGATTTTATCTATTTCTACCAAGAGGTAAATAATACCTGCTCGTCTCCCTTTTTGTGATGTTAGCAGGCATCGATTATCAGTATCCAGATTCACTAATCCTCTAGGGCTCGTGGAGGTGACATTCTGATTCTATCATTCCTTTTCTATTTATTAGGTGGAACACTTCCATAGAGAAAATTTTCCCCTCAGCAACTACCTAGTTATCCTGAGGTACCCTGAGTTCATAGAAGAAAGGCAGGATTCAAACTCCAGAAGTCATAATGAAAATATTGATAAATGCAACTTTGCACACACACTGAGAACACACACACACACAAATTTCTGCATGATCAAAAACATCACAAGCAAGGTTAAAATACAAATGATAAACTGGATAACCAGTTGTGATGCATATCGCAAAGGGCTAATCTCTTTCATGTTTAAAGAACTCCTAGAAATGGGTAAGAAAAGAATAATCAGCTGCTAGAAAAATGAGCAAAGCATATGCACAGACAGTTCACAGAAGGGGAAATATAAATAAAATGTCACTTTAAGAAATGAAATGATGTTCAACTTCACTTACGATAAAAATCTAAGTTAAAAATACACTAAGATACATGTTTTTTCACCTATCAGGTTAACAAATACGGAACAATTTTGATAACAAACTCTTTTGGCATAGCTATGGAGAAACAGGCACTCATATATTGCTAGTGAGAGTGTAAATTTACTCTCTCCTACAGGAAGCAATTAGCCAATTTCTATCGGAATTACAAAAGCATACGCCCTTTGTGTCAGCATTCGATAACTGGGAATTTATCTTACAGAGACTTTGCACATATGCAGAATTACATCAGTATGAGTTGTTTGCTGCAGCATAATTTGTAAGAACAAAAGATTGGAAGCAACCATAAAGGCCACCAACTGCCAGTGATGGACTACATAAATAAATCGTTGCTCCTCTACATGATGGAATATTATGCGGCTGCAAAAACAGAAGTTTTCTCCTCTAATGTAGAAAGATCTGTACAATATTGAAAAAAATGGCATACTGAGAACAGGGTGGGGAGAGCATTATGCCACTGACAAAGGCAATCAGAGTTTCATTGTCTATAGAAATTGAAGAGCAATTTAAAATGGAGTAAAAATTTGTCCACTTTAAAAAAAAATGTGCCAATAATTCTAAACAATGAAGATTGACACCCCTTCTTCCAAAACTCTTTTGCCAATCTAAGTTCTAGACAATTGCTGACACCTCTGTGGGACACTTCCACTGTGTTTCCCTTGGCAGGCTATTGGTACATAACAGTGTATGATATGTTACCTTTTGGGTTAAAATGTGGGAAAATGAGAATATATATTAGTATCGGCTAGAATTTGAAGAAAGATATGCCAGAAAAATATAAACAAGCAATTACAGTGGTGACATGGGTGGTACGAATCTGAGGAGATGGGTAACAGAGGTTGGAGAGAGACATTTTACTGTATGCACACATGCATACACACACACATGTGCAATACATAAATACATGTATACACCTATATGTGATTTCTGAACCATGTGAATGTATTACCTATTAAAACTAAATTAAAACAATATGAAAAAAACAGGACAGATATGGGTAACTCAAGGGAATCTCCTTCCAATATGTTTTTGGGAATGCTTACCAATTTTCTTAGGTGTTTTTATAAATTTTTAATTTTTCTCATTCTTACAAAAGGGAGAAATAAAAATATATGAACTTTAACATCTGCACATGAGAGTTTTCTAAAAGTACTTCCTTCACAAGTATTCAGGCTTGGGAAGAAATTGCATATGCTTTAACTAAACTTTATCATTAAAGATTCTGATAATTCTGAATAGAGCATCTATTTGCCTCATTTGTCTCTCAGTTCCAGTCAGACTATGTGCTGCATAATGCATCAAAGTTATATTTATTTATAGCCTATTAGTCACACAAGCTCTTTACGAAGATGCTGGAAGAACTTTTTGAAAATTGAAGAATATATTTTATGGTCCGATTTTCCTCTTCTCTGTCTATGCCTATAACAGTGGGATATTCCAAGGTCATTTTCAACAATTGTATCTATAGTCAAGACTTGTAATGTTCCAGTTATAAGATCAGAAGCCAAATGGTTGTATTTTACATAAATATATAGTATCTGTGGGGAAAGAGGGTTTGAGCAACCTTCAACTAGAGACCAGGAGTCCTGAGGTTCTTGCCATTGAATCTATTATCTATATTCTAGGGGAGAAAAGCCTAAGGACTATGAAATAGCTGCTTAATAACACTGGAAACTGCTGTAAACAAATAGTATCAAGAAAAAAAATCAAATCAAAGCAAGTTATAGAAATAATCACCTAAGCCACTTCCCTCTTTTCCTCTCCAAAATACGGAGTGGGGAGTAGTCCCCAATGTTTCAGAATGACAGATGATCACAGAACACTGTAGATGGTGGCACTGACAGGTTCCCAACTTCCATCAGTCCTTGCTTCCTGATTTCTAGGAGGGAGAAAGTTAGCCTGCACCTGCATTGGTTCAGAAGAGTTACAGAGAATTCACGGGAGAGAGAGTGACCTTGCTGAGGTCCGGGAGGGACAGGCCCATAGAATACTTAATCCCATGAGGTAATTCTTTCTAAATTTGAGATGTCATATTTTTCATCTCTAGAGGTTCTATTTGGTTCTTGTTTTACATCTCCCATTGTACACAGTTTTCCTTAAAATCCTCGAGGCTGTACAACACCTCAAGTCCTTGCCTCCTTATTTAACCATCTCTACTATTTGTGGGTCTGTTTCTATTGACTGTTTATTTCTACTGATTATGTGTCACATTCCCCTGTGTCTTTGAATATCTGATAACTTTGGATGCTGAACATTTTAAATTTATGTGGTTAGCACTGAATTTGTTACACTCCTTTAAAGAGTGTTTGCAAAAAATAAAAAAATAAAAATAAATAAAGTGTTTGCCTTTTTCTGGCAAACAGTTAAGTAAAATTGTTTTTATTCACAGATGGCATGATCATATATAGAAAATACTAAGGAAGCTATAAAAAGGCTACTAGAACTACTAAATGAGTTCAGCAAGTTTACAGGCTACAGATTCAATGTAAAAAATAAATTGCGCCAACCAATATTAGACTCAGTTTATTTTGTGTAATGGCTATAATCAAAACTCATATAGAAGTAAAATCATTTAAATAGTCTTCATGTTTTTTTAATGGAATGCACAGCACACAACATATACAGTAAATAATCCAAGTGAAAATTAAGCTAAGAGGGTACTCTCATTCGACATGAAGTATTGAAAATTAGTTGTTAGTCGAACTTCAGAAAAAAGTCATCTATAGAAATAATAATTTATTTAAAAGAGAATAAAAATCAAACAATTTTCCCGTAACATTCTTACATCGTTGACTAGTACTTGAGTTCCTAAGGACAAAACACATTAAATTCCACTTTTTCAAATCAATTGAGAAATTTTTTTTTGTTTTCCTAAAATTTCAAATTGTTAATTTATTTAACTAATACTCGTTGATGCCAGCTTTGTGTAAGAATATATTATTATTAGGGGCTAGGAGGATAAATAAATAAATCAGACACCATTGTGGCCCTCAAGAAGGTTACAATTGAAAGAGGAGATGAGTAAGTAGACAAACAACTTTAATATAAGATTAAAGTTTTTATCATTTCTGCCCTACTCCTGCCTCTTTAATGCAATCTCCTCACTCCTCCCCCAGTTTAGCCTCAAATGTGGCATGGAGAGAGCAGACAAGCAGCGTTGGGTAACTGCTAGGCCTGCCCCTGGATTACCTTCTTTTCCTGTCACTGGTCTCTCTGGCCTGGTGTTCTGATTTTAGCTCTGCTTGTCTATCCTTGTCATGAACTGTTTAGACTCCATTCATTCGCTCATTAAAAATTATTGAGCATCCATGATCTGCCAGGCTCAGTCTGCTGCTGGGGACTGAGAGAGAAGGGCAGTGAACAAGACAAGATTCTATCCTCCAGACCTCACCCCTTCCCCTACTCTAAGCATGACTCTGCGTACTCCCTTCATCCAGGTCACCTGCACTCCAAGAAACACATATACCCTGCTGACTGCAACCCTGAAAGAGCCCTCTACCCAAGACAATAAAACTGATATAAGGAAAGGGCAATGAGTGGGGGTGGGTAGAAGGATTTCCTTTACTAAAGAACATAATCACGAAGGTCTAGAGAGATCTATGCATATGTGCATATATACACACATATGTTCATACGCATACATACTATTAAAAAAAGGTCGTGTTCATCTTTCTTTCTTTCCTCTTTCTAGACTCCTGTTTCCCTTTAGAGCCAGGAGGGAAATATAAAATGTGTTTGTAATTGTTTTTTTGGTTTGGAGGATTATCTGTTGCACTGAATCTCTACCTCCTGTATGTTCGTTCCTACCTCTTGGCAGGGTGGACCCCTGCAGCCTATAGATCCCTAACCCCTTCTACATTGATAACTGATCAAATCAGGGTGACCATCTAACTCAAGTAACATGTTAGCTTCTGCCCCTCAAGAATTTAGAATTGGTGCACAAAGACCATGATTCCACTCTGTTGGAGACTTTTAAAGCCAGGGCTGGAGGGACAATACTTCACCTGAGCACAGAAAGATGGTAGCAAAGAGAGAAATGAAAGGAACATTTACTCAGAGGCATATGGAGGCGAGGGACTATATGGCCCCAAAGGAACAGAGACAGCAGCAGCCCTGCCAACTGGGCCTGCTCTGGATCCTCCCAGAGCCCTGGCTACACTTCCTGCCCATGGGTTCTATGGCTATCACTTTATCTTTCCAATAACCTGTCTTTTCGTTGTTTTGTTTGTTTAAGTTATTTAATTGGGTTTCTTTTTCCCACAATCAAAGATTCTCTAAGAGATGATAGTTCACTGTACTGGCTAATATGATTTTCAAGTAATTTCTACTATCTCGCAATAACTAATCGATCTGAGAACTCAGGCTTAAACACAGAGTGAAGGCTAGAAAAATACTACTAAAAATAATTTAGCTGATATCTGCGCAGTAAAAAACTTGTCCCAGGATGTTATGGACTGCAATGTTTGTGTCTCCTCAAAATTCATATGTTAAAACCCTAACTTTCAGTAGGATGGCATTAAGACATGAGGCCTTTGGGAGGTATTAGGTTTAGAAGAGGTCATGAAGATGGAGTCCCTGTGATGGAACTAGTGTCCTTATAAGAAGAGAAAGAGACTAGAGCTTGCTCTCGCCTCATTTGAAGACACGTCTGCAAACCAGGAAGAGAGCCCTCATCAAGAAACCAACCAAGCTGGCCCCCTGACCTGGGATTTCCAGACTCTAGAATTGTGAGTAATAAATTTTTGTTGTTTAAGCCACCCAGTCTATGGTAATTTCTTATAGCAGCCCAAGCTGACCAAGACACAGGATGTCACGTCCGTGTCACATGAGAGATTACCCCCTCCCCCCCAGCAGGCACCTGAGCTCTTCCAGGGCTGGGGAGGGAAGGTGAAATTGGTTCTGTAGAGCTGTCTTTGCAGAGAGACACAGTCCCCAACAGAGCTCACCAGGAGAACACAGGCCCAGGAACATTCAGAGGGACAGAGGACCACACTGTAAGCACAGACATGTCAGCATCTGCTAGGATTCATTCTTCACCAGAAGCTGTGGGACTCTGGGGAAAATTCTAAACTCCTGTGAGCCTCATACTTTTCAACTTTACAAATGGAGAGGATCAAAATCAAATAATAGGGCATTTTCCTCATGCTTAAAGTCAGTAATCTATTTATGACTTTTCTGCAGGAAAGAACACCAAGCTCAATAGACAATCCCCCAAACCAAATAAACAATTACAAACACATTTTATATTTTCTTCTAAGCCTCTTTCTTATTATTTTAAATGGAAAACTTAGCAATATACTGAAATCAAAATGCCCATTCACTTTTATAAAGTGGAACTAAAACACCTCCATATTGTAAGTAACAAACTCTCGTGTTAGAATGGAAAACACTGAATACATCACTCCCTCATCACCAAATAATTAATAAAATTGCTGACAAATGGTGGTTTTGCAGCACTAGTGACTCGGCCTCTGAGTGCCAGCAACTGCACATAGAATATTGATATTCTATCAGCTTTATCTGGAATGTTAACGCAAGACTTCTTCATGTCATTTTGTTAAACATGGTGTACTGATTTGGGGGGGGGACATATTATAAGTTTTTAAGATGTAAACAGCCAAAAATGTTTTAAGGACTATGTATATTCTGTGAAGTTTGGGTTATTAAAGCCAAGAAGGGAAATTCTACTGAGAGATTGATAATGGAGTGTAGAGGGTAGGACTGTTTCCGTGAAAGCACTATTAAATGATAGAGCTTACCCATACAATCTTTACCTTGTCTCTAAAGAACATCGCCTAAAGCATATTGAAGAAGGAAGAGCAGACGAAGCAAGCAGAGGCTGAGAATATTAATGGAAGAATAAGAACGACAGTCTCTGATATCTGATTAGCAATTTTCAATTTACAAAGCACTTCCAAGCACATTATCTCCCGATTGCCATAAAATTCCTGTGAGGCATGAGGGATGTTTTTCTAATCTTTATTTATGAGGAACCTAGGCTCAGTCAGTCTAAGTGACTGGCCCAAAGTCACACAGCTGGTGTCTGAGGCAAGAACTTAGTCCCCTGACCCCCAGGCTCTTGACACTAGTTCGCAATTTGGAGTTCAGCTCTGGGCAGAGTCCCTCTCTTCATGGCTCGACAGCGGTAGTGGATGCCCAATTGACTTGTTCAGGCAGGAACCTCTACCTCCATCCATCTCTAGTTAATAGCCTTTGTATGGTACATGAGGCATAGCAGAAAATGGTCTCTTTGTCTCAAGTTCATAAAGAGATTTCTTTACCATAACTTTCCTGAAACAGCAAAGTTTCCTTATAAGTCCACAGGCCTGGGCCAAGACAAAACCGTGAGAAACTACAATCTGTTTGTGCCTTCCTCTCCAATGTTCCCTTGAGATCTTCGCATGCCATCATCTTCCCAGAACCGCACTGTAAGGACCCCTACTGCATTTGCCAAACAGTGAGACCCCCTCAATCCCTTTGTCTCCCTTCACAAAGGCACAGAATCACGGGTTTGAAAGAGACTGTAGGAATAGTATCAGTCAAGATAGAGTAGGTTATGCTCTGGAAACAAATCAACCCCAAATCTCTGTGGCTCAACACACAAAAATGATTTCTCTCTCTCACTACAAGTCTAATGCAGGTCAGCAGAGGGGCTCTGTTCCCTGGGGTCACTCAGGGCCTCGGACTAACAGAGGTATCACCTCGACACTGCTTCCACAATGACTAAAGCAGTAGGAATCTGCTTAGAAGTGATACACATCATTTCTGTTCATGTTCCGTTGGCCAAAATCAATCAGACACTGATATCTAACTTCAAAGAGGGTGGGACATGTGTGCCCAGTGGGAGAAGCAGAACACTGGTGACCAGAATAATGAAAACCACAGAGTCCAATCCCCATGTGATGCTGGACTCTCCCCAATAAGCCCTACGAAAGGGTCCAATCTTTACCTGAACTTCTGAAACAGGAAGTTCCCCATCTCTTAAACAGCTGGTTTCATTTGAAGTGAACTCTATTTGTTAGAAACAAAAGTTCTTAAAAATAACCCAAATTAACTTCCTGATAACTTTTGCTCCTTAGTGTTTACTCTTTCTTCGGGGCTTCAGGATAAATCATTAATTTGTTGAATAAATAAAAGGTCTTCAAACATTTGATGAGAGTTATTACACTCATTTACTCATTTAATTATGTTATATCCCTGCCCTCCAAGAGATCTTGTGCGTAAAATGGGTAAGCAAGAATGCAGTACCTTATGGCTTGGGATATGGCATAGATAATCCCCTAATGTCATTGGAGGAAAAATCAGAGGTCTCAAAATTGAAGGAGGTGTGAAGAAGGCTTTCTGGAGAAAAACGGTTGTTTAGCACAAGGAAGGAACCAGCCCAGAAGATAAGACTACACCAGGGAGATGAAAAAATTCATATTAGATAATCTAGGTGCAAAACTGTATAATGCATTCAGGGAATTATAAGGATGACTGGGATGCAGGATGTCTTTGGGGAAGGGACTTGGGATACAGTGAGCCTCAAATCATGGAGAGCCCCAGAGAAGTCTAGAATCATGAAAGTTATTGAAGAATTTTAAGCATAAAATTGACATGAGCTGATTCACATTTTAGCAGCGTTATTCTGGCAACAGGGGGCAGAATGGAGCAGAGGAGACCAGCCTGAGTCGGGCAGAGCTATTGCATTGAACCTAGATGGGGTGATGAGACCAGAGCTAAGGTGGTAATCCTGCAAAGAAGCGGGCAGATTTGGAAGGACAATATGAGATGGGCAGTACTTGGTAGTTAATTCCAAAAGATGATGTAGGACGTGGTGACAGGCTGGGATGCTTCTCATGTTGCTGGCTTGGGCACCCAGATGGTATAATTCACTAAATAAAGACATTCAAGAAGATCGAGGGGGAAGATTTTTGTAGAGTTAAGTTTTGGACAGGTTGAGTTGAAGTTGCACGCGTGACTTAGTGATGACACATTAGGCAGTGTGCTGTATCTTTCAAGAGAGGGCCAGCTCGAGATTGTAGATTAAGGAGTCATCAGCTTTTAAGTAGTTATCAAAACCATGTATGTGGCTGACATGCAAACTATAACTTTTCTACTTATAAAGGAGAATGAAAATACATTAATTTACCTATTGGGCCTATCCTTTTCTGGTGGCCAGATGATCCACATCTACTTTCTTAGAATCAAGAAACCTGAAGGCTGAATCTCAGTCAGTGCCTTGCTTGGTAAGCATGGAATCAAACCACAGGGAGATGGAGAATCATTAGAAATATTTCATTCAAACATGCCAAGATCTGATGAATAATCCCTGCTCCACAGTGGAGAGCACCTCTGGGATAATTCAAATGCTCACTTCTCTTAGATCCAGATATTTTTCTCTCCCCTGCATGTTCTTAACAAACTGCCATGCATGTACTTTTTTCTCTCCCACAGAATGTCTCTATTTTTTCTTTTTTTGAGCATGATTTTTTTTTTCAATCTAATTACATAAATTGATAAAGTTACAGCTTTAGACCAGTAAATGTTGGCATATATTCCAGAGACCAAACTTAAGTTAACACTCTTAGAGTTCAAGTGTTCTTGAAAACTACCCATCACACATTCTCAGTTTATTCTTTCAAGGATGGGAGCTAATTTGATTCATTACATGTCGTTCTTTCTAATTTCATTCTCAAAGGGAAACCTGAACTTCAAGATCTCAGGCTACCTTGCAGTCACACTGTGGTACAATAAAAATATATATGGTGTTTGTCCTGGGTAAGTCCTAGCACAGAGCTCCTGAAACATTCGCAATTTCCTGAGCGATAGGACTGTCTTTTGTCATTGATAATGAGCCACCTTTAACCACATCTGAGTTTATGTTAATGTGGTAACTTAGGGTAGAGGCTCCTAGATAGTTTCATCAAGATCTCAGGCTACCTTGCAGTCACACTGTGGTGCAATAAAAATATATATGGTGTTTGTCCTGGGTAATTCCTAGCACAGAGCTCCTGAAACATTTGCAATTTCCTGAGTGATAGGACTGTCTTTTGTCATTGATAATGAGCCACCTTTAACCACATCTGAGTTTATGTTAATATGGTAACTTAAGGTAGAGGCTCCTAGATAGTTTCTGGAGACTAGTCACCAGAAATACCAAACACAGTGATTAGAGCATAAGAACTTTGAGCCCTATCCCACCCTAACCTCTGGGAAGGGGAGGAAAGCTAGAGATTGGATTATGAAAACTTTTGAACAAAGAGATTCAGAGAGTTTCAGTGTTGGAGAGCACACTGACATGCTGGGAGGGTGGCAGGCTCAGAGAGGGCATGGAAACCCAGTGCCCCTCCTCCCCATACCTTGTCCTAGGCACCTCTTCCATCTGGCTGTTCCTGAGTTGTATCGTTTATAATAAACTGGAAAACATTAAGTATTGTTTTGAGTTCTGTAAGTTATTCCAGTGAATCGCTGAACCTGAAGGGGATCATGGGAACCCCAAATTTATAGTCAGCCAAGCAGGAATATGGGTAGCCTGGTCAACTCCTTTGCAGCTGATGTCTGAAGTAGGAGCAGTCTGGACTGAGCCTTTAACCTGTGGGATTTGTGCTAAATCTGGATAGTTAGTGTCAATGTTGGATTGAATTGTTAGATACCCAGTTGGTGTCAGAGCGTTGGAGAAGTGGTGTGGAGAAACTCCACATGTTTTGTGTCCGAAGCAGTGTCAGAAAAACCACCATGCACACTCCTCTGGATGACAGAGAAAAGCCACAAAAATTTTTACTGAGCTCAACAAATACCTCGCCATAAAAAGCAACCCTTCATCATTAAAGAATCAGCAACTATCCGTTGTCTTTAGAAGATGCACTCTGAGCTAAGAGAGACTGTGGAACCTATGTGGATACAGTGATAGAAACTACTGAGCATACAGAGCCCTTTCCTCACCTGAGGGTGATGCAACAGGGTTGTCCCAGTGTTTCTGGGAGTCTTTGCTCTCTGCTCTAAACCCACCTCTTTGCTGGCTTCTGCTTCTTGGCCCAGTTCCATTAGATTCAGATGCTGCACTTGAATGATCAGATTGGCCTTGGGACCCATCTTGGTGTAAATCACCAACTTTAGGCTTTCTCTTGGCTGCAAACTCTGCAGCCCTATGATCAGTCCAGGCTCGCCTCCACACCGGACCAAGCTCCTTGAATCCCCAAGAAGCTAGGCATCTGCTTGTCTGGTAAAAGAGTATGGGCAGAGTTTAAGAAATACCGACAAATAGAAAACATTTGATCGTGATGATAAAGGAGAGTAAAGAACCTCGTGTCATTTGAAACTTTATTAAAGATATTGAATGTGTTCAGCCTGCGGGAAAGAGAAAATTAGAGGGAAAATCGGATAGTGGTTTGCAAATATTTGAAGCACAATCGAGAGGAAGATCAGAACTCACATCTATCATCGGACGATTCAAAACACAAATTTCTACTTAACCTCAGAATTGACCAGAAATTCTGCCCTAGAGTGTGGTTAGAGCAGCTCCTCCATCCCATCGCTAGGTGTATTCAAATGTGAGGAAGACCTCTGAGATTTTAGGGACGCCCTAGGAAGGGCTGCAGATCACCTCCAACGGCTTTGCCCACTCGGTTCCACTTATGAGCTCTCAGAACATGAGGGTTACAACTTCAGGCATATAGCACTTATTCAAAATAGAAGGAAAGAAGAAAAACACATTTTTAAAAGTTCAAATAAATAAAATGAGTTTGGAAGTCAAGTATCTAGCTTGAGTAAACATAGTGGAACACTGTAGGAACGTTTAAGATGTGAGGAAATGATGAGTACAAGAATTCTTATAATTAAGTAGGTTAAGTGCATTAATGAAACTCGATGTGAAGCTGCGGAATAGTAATCAGTGGAATGTGTAGTGATAAAAAGCAGTGAGACAAGATGACTCGAGTTCACGGAGAGGGAACAGAATCATGGAGTTCAGGCCGTTCTGACTATATTTGTTCCCTGCGGCAGAGCGCCCTCCAGACCGCGGGGCGCGCTGCACCCTCCTTCTACATTTTGCGCAGGAAGAAGCGGGAGGATTATACTCCACCCCACCCCCAACAAAAAGAACCCACCTCTCCTACTTACTAACGCCTGAAATAATTCCTCCAGGGTCATCCTTGGAGGAGGAGAGGAGCCCAGAGGAAGAAGAACCAAGCCCAGAGACTCCAAGACAACGTCACTGTTTTAAGATGTTCAGATCCGCCCCCTTCGATGACAGTGACATTTCAGGAAGTCGGATGTGGGCTTATCCACTGAGCTACGCCCTAAATGGACAAACACGACGGATAGCCTATTTCTGAACAACTGTGGGCAGTTATAGACTATAAAACAGTACTGCCATCAAAAAACTGTTCCGTGTTATACCCTCTACCCCTTAAAAACTCTTACATGAAGTGGACTGGCCTTCCCAGTGTGGTCACTCTCCAATTTGCAGTGGCCTCTTCCTCTGCTCTAATTGTCCTCTCCTTTTTTATCTTGTGCCCTTGAAACAAGAATAGCACGAGGAAATAATTTAGTTGCAGTGCCCTCTGCTGGTCCTGTAGGACAAGACAGCTTAAACTAGACCAGAAGTTGCCAAATTTTTCACTACCTGGAAGATATTTTGTTTTATTAACCCCTGAGACCTCACATTTTGAAATTGAGCTTTTAAGAAAACTCCATCTGTTAAGAAATTATTAATTTGTTTACCAATTCGTATTTATCAAAGTCATAGAAAACTGCCAATCAGAACTCGAGAGCAACATGCAATAACCAAGTTTACCACACAAAGATGATTTATTTCTAGTCAAACATAAAAATTCACCTTTTAACTAGCTTTAAACCTTATTGTGGGTTAGTGTGCAATTTCTGTGAGGCTTTTTAACATACTGCAAATAACTTAAAGACCTAGTTCCTACCTAGAGATCCAGGGACCCCAGGTTTGGAACCAGAAAGTTAAAATAATCTCAGTATCTAAACAACAGGCATATTTCTGAGAAATTCTTATTTTAACTAGTAGCACTTCTGGATGATGGCTGAGTGTTTTCTGCCTCAAGGATAGAATTCTTCAAATTACTCTGATGCATTTACTAGTCATACAGTGGCCTAAAGTTTAATATATCATCCAGAACGCAAATATGAGGGCTGAGTTTCAGGTTCACAATGAGTAGCTGAACAGGAGTTGCAGTGGTTGAGATCCATGCACCTGGGAAGCATGAGAAGTACATGACTAGGGATATCTAAAATCTGGTTCTCAGTTGGCTTCTTGCCCCGATGCCTTAGCAGTTTCAACGCCATTGCGTGAGTGGAAAGTTGACATACTCACAGGAGAAAAGAGAAGAAGATGGTGAAACACGGCAGGCTTCAGAAGAGGATGAGTATGAGGCCTGGGTGGAGCAAGGTAGGAGAGTAAGGAAGTCTAGAAATAAATTAGACAGGTTCTTTGAGGCGAGACTGGATCTCGTCCATTGCTTTAAACCTAGTACCGGATACAATGCCTGATACACAACTGACTCGCAAATATTTGTTCAATTTTCTAGATATTGTGCTTACCTCATCCAGAAATGCTGTTAGCTAAGTGCAAAGCTTTACCACTGAACTAATAACCATGGCTCCTAAAATGATAGCTCGTTCCATCCTAGAACTGAGGGTGACTTGTTCACTGATAGAACTGAGCTTGCTGTCTGGTTAAGTTTTGTACAGAAATGGTTGTATTTGGGGGAATAGAAGAACGCATCTCAGAATGATTTTAGTGTTTGATTTTCTTCTTTCAAAGTAAAATTTTATTGTAACGTAACATACAAATGGAAAAGTACACAAAGAGAACTCAACTGTATAACGGGTATTTACATCAAGAAACAGATCTTCTCGGTATCCCAGAAGCCCTAGTCATGCCTCCTTCCCATCACTATCTGAGCCCCATTTCTACTATCTTGAATTGTAACACTATAAATAAGTTTTGTCTATTTTGAAAATAGACACACACACTCAGAGTATATATTCTTGTGTCTGGCTTCTTTGTGAGGGTGACTCATTTTGTTAGTTGCAGTGTGTTTATTCTCACTGCTGTATTTTATCTATAAATGTACCACACTTTTTAATTGATTACTTATGATGAGTTGATTCTAGCTTTTTACCATTCTGAATAGCGCTGGTATGAAGATTCATGTACATTTCTTTTGTGTGCTTGTACGTTCTTTTTTGTTGGATATACCAGGTGGTAGACTGCTGGGTAATAGGATGTGTGTGCGATCAGCTTTTCCAAACATTTTCACAAAGTGATTGTGCCAATTTTGTATGTTAACTTTTGTACAAAGCTAGGTGCTGGAGATGTTCAGAAGGAATAAAGATGGGGACTTGGGAGATTATCCCTAGGCCTATGATGTGGAACCTAAGGGAACTTTATGGAAAGAAAGAAAATAAAATAATCTTCAAAGAGACAGGACTAATCAATCATCGGCTCATCACTGGAGTGATTTGGAAGCCCGCTTCCTAAGGATGAGAAAGGAAGGCAGAATAATAATGCACAAGATGGAGGAGGAGAAGTAAAGAAAGAAGATCAAAACGAATGCTAACCCCGAATGCCAAGGCACTGCTAACAATTTTACGTTCATAAAAATGACACAGTAGTGTCCCAAAGCCCTGACTCTGATAGGGCAGTTTAGAACCAGAGCGCAGCCAAATGCCCTCTGTATTAATACATGTGTGTTTATCACAAAATTTCCTGAACTTGTTTGGGGCTTTGTGAGGACTTAAGGTTGTTAATCAGAACAGCTCCTCTTTATTAATTTTGGGATAAGGCCTTTCACTACTACTGATATTCACAAGAAAAGAATAAAAGCTTATTGTTGAACTTCTCCATACGATCCTTGTAGGAAGTTTAATTTGCAAATAAGTAAGGCAAAGTGGAAATGTCGGATGCTATCAGAGAAGAGGATCAGATTTTCCATTTAAATGTGCTTGTCCCTCTTTCAGCTGGATTCAGGGCTTTCCTCTGAAAGTCTGAGGAAACTCATTTGCAAGACTGACTCAGAATTAACCCACTCTGTGAGACTTGATTCTCTAAAGGCACTTAAAGCATTGCAAAAGGAATGCGATATTCTGTTTACAAAAAGAATTTGATTGCTAATTATGAATTACATTTTATAATTATAAAATATGTGTGCATTTCATGCTTATCTCTTTGCCGTTTAGAAATGAATCCTACGGTTTTCGTTCTGGTCTCCCGTGAGCTGAGCTTCTCTCTGACAGTTCACTATGACACAGAGCTCCTACCTGAGCTCTGACCTCTACATAACTGCCTTTTCTCAAGTTAGTTTTCAGCTCCAGGACAATGTGCTCTGCAGCAGATGTTATCACAGAACAGATAGGGACCGGCTATCCTTGCAGAGAGCAGCCAGGTTTACAATTGCATTCATTTCCTTGGGGCCATTTTTGTGAATTAAACTTGGCTCAGCCCTGCCTGTTTGCTTTTGATCTGACGTGCTGGACAAGAAGTTCAGTTCATTTGCTTCCTTTCCAGCAGCCATGTCCAAGAGCATTATCCAGCAGGAGGTCTAAGGAAGCTGCCACTATCAGCGTCCAACAGGCACACTTGAAAATTCATGAGCAATTTGTAAAAAGGCAGGAGTTCTTCCCCTCAGTGCTTTGACTGCCCTACAACCAAAGCTGGCCAAGCCCATACAAAGAGGAGGATAACAATCCAGGCCAAGAGCTCAGTAGTGACTCCAAGGCACCATAAGGATCTAAAAGCTTCAGATTGGCCTCCAAATACTACCCAAAGATACAAAGAATTGGCATGGCCGAAACTTAGCTGGTCTAGCTAATATGCAAATCAATTTGTTTACATCCACATAATTATGGACATTTACTTTATGAGCTCCTATATGCACAAATGGACATTTGCAAAGCACCTACCACCCACCTTCCTGAAGACGACTTTAGGTTCTCCCAAATCAAGAAGTGGCGCAATTCTGGGTGAACACCGTCTAGCAGCAGTTTAAGAAATTATCTATCAATCTCAACCAAATTTTCTTTCTCTCCTTTTGTAAATTGCCTTCACGGAACTGCCCACGCCATCCTCCTCACTTTTCTTTAGACTTTCTCGCTTTCATACTCAGTTAATCCTATCTAAGCCACGTTATTTGCCACATTCAAGACACACACACACACACACACACACACACACACACACACACACTTTAACCCAATCCCTCCTGCTCTCTCTTTCAACCCTGGCCTGGTCACCTTAGGTAAATATTTTTTTCCCCTCTTAAAAGGCATTTTATCTTGAAAAAAAAAATGGAAACGATTACTTTAAATTCCCTAAAAACTTTAGGTAAAAGAAAACTACCCTGAAAGTATCAGTGTCATCAAATTCTAGAACACGTGAAAGTGCATGGAAATCCTGTTCAGAATCTTATCAAAATTATTCTTCTATCCCTTTATCTTCTAAAGCATTTAAAATAAACAATAATTATTTGGTAAATATTTGATGTTCATCTCTTTTGGTTGAATTACCAGTGTTTCGATAACACTATTTTTTATTGCAAATGTATAGTATTTCATTGTAAACGTTCAGTCGAGTTTTGATTAAAAGCCTTTGTAGACTGGACAAGGGGCTTAATCGCTATAGATAAGATGACTTTCAAGATGTTTAAGTTCTAAACAAATAATAATAAAGAAGTTTTGGAGCACAATAAGCATAACATGTTTAGAAACCAAGGATAGACCGCAGTGTTACTCTGAAGTGATTTTCTTTCTAGGTATCATCCCTTGAAGGATCTTGCTATCAGTTTTGGCCTTCTTACTTAATTTAATCCATCCTAAAGGTGGGCCTCAGTGCTGGGCCAAACTGCACAGAATCCTAGTGGGTAATTGTGCTAGTTTATTTGTAGTTGCAGGCTCTGCACGTTCAAAAACTATAACGCTTGATTCCGACCAAATCTTCACTTTCGGAAAAAAGGTAGGGGACCAATCCACTGGGAAAAGATTCAATGAGACACTAAAGCCTGCGCTAACTACTTTCATATTTTATCTTCCTCCCTGAGGCTGTGTTCTCACCTGAACTTCAACAATCAATCTTAGGAAGTGGCACAGTTTTATCGACATAATAAAAATACAGAATTTATTGACATGTAGCTAATTTAATCTTAGAGACCCAGAGGCTATAAAAAAGAAAAAAAAATTGCATAATTAACCACAAAATATCGTCATAGGAAGGGAAATGTACATGCTTACAATCATAAAACTCAGAAATCAGGTAAAGAAGTTTCCTAGCTGCTTTGTCTCTATCCAGTTTTGGAAATGTCTTCCATTTTTGAGCTCTCCCAAGTTTGATTGACTCCTGATTCTCTGTGATCATGAACGGATAGTGGTTTATCCCATATATATCCCATCCTATATACATTCCTAGAGAAACTGAAAGTCGACATGAGCTTTTAAAAGCACATCTGGGTCTAATAGACAATGTAATGAACTAATCTGAGTCTTTGTCACTTCCTGTTCTTGACTAATTTCTGATGGAGACCCCCAACCTATAATGTGAATAATATTCTTCTCCTTGACTCTGTTTCTTAAAATCAAATGAATTTGTGATAGTGGAACTGCTTTGAAAAGTTCTGATAGCATTCAAACAACAGACCCTAG
This sequence comes from Pteropus alecto, assembly GCF_000325575.1. Classification (NCBI taxonomy): domain Eukaryota; kingdom Metazoa; phylum Chordata; class Mammalia; order Chiroptera; family Pteropodidae; genus Pteropus; species Pteropus alecto. The sequence goes on along the minus strand of NW_006431925.1, from coordinate 111,730 downwards.
CAAATTATTTGTTTTCTTTCCACTCCTTATCCACACACACACACGCACCTTCACAGAGCAGGGAATTTAGCAGGGTTCAAGACATCCTAACTAGCCTAATTCAAGGATAGCACATGTACCACAACTCCCTACTAGGTTAGGATAGAGGGGACCCAGTTCATATCATCTCTTCTCCCTGCTCAAGTTCAGAACCAACTGAGAAATAAACACAGAAGTCAGACAGATGGAAATCAACTATTAATGATAAGGCTCTTGGGAACCTGGCTTGGGCATGAAAGGCAAATGGATTTATTACTATTACTAAATTTCCCAGGTTTTGAGCCTCTCTGATTGAGGGGCGGTGCCTGCCTTTTGGACTTGCCACATAGTGGGGATAATAGGCCAGAACAGCATAGTCTTTGTAGACAGGCAGTTCCCAAAGAGAAGCCAGAAATGACTAAAGAAATGCCAGAAGCACCTCCCAAGCCCAGTTCCTTCTCCCAGACCTATTAATCTGATCGGTCACTCCCATCCTTCTGGAATTCACCAGGAATAGGCAAGAAAGTAGCAAGACACCAGCAGGGTTACCCCCACGAGAGTGGTTCTCAAATTTGAACATGGATCAGGATCACCTGGAGAGCTCATTATAAACACAGATAACGGAGCCCACTTAAGAGTTTCTGATTCAGTAGGTCTGGGCGAGGCCTGAGAAGCTGCATTTCTAACAAGTTCCTAGGTGATGCTGAATTCTCTGCTCTAATGCAAAGGTTCTCAACTGTGACAAGCATTGGAATCAAGAAAAGAGTTTCTTTCTATCGGCCTCCATTGGGTTGAACCCCTAATTCTGTGGTCTAGCAAGGGAAGGAATTAGCAGTCTGTCCAAACACTGCAGCTTCCACTTCATAAGCTTCTCCTTCAATGTTGAACATTATTCTTTCATGGGACTGTTAATGCACAGCAATGATTTTTATCCCCAGAAAGCTGTGTAATGAATCATAACATAAATTAAAAAATTCAAAAGTCATACTGGACTCGAGCACTCCCTAATCTATTTCCCATGCTAAATTATGTTCAAAATAGCTCACTAGAGGTTCTTCAGTGAAATTAAATGACAACATTAAGATATTCCAATAAAATGTCAATGATAAAATATTCCAAATTTGAGTATAAACTTTTCCCATCATGAATATTTTAGGTTGAAATTACAATTCCAAAATTAAATTCCTGAATATTAAAGTCTAAAATCAAGTTACCTTACCTTTGTGTTAAAAGCCAAAAGAAATTAAAGTCCCATAATTTCTTATTTTTCTGAGTCCATCTAGAGGAATACTCCATATTTAGGTAGGATTGCGGTTCTTTTAGCAGTGGCAGTTGAATTCTCTTCCACTGGAATAGATGTAGTTCTCTTAGGATCTTAAAAGTTCAGCTGAACTCATATGTGCCTCACATTTGAGGAGATCAAAGAGAACACTAAAGATTATCAAAGTGCCAGTCTCATTCACACTTGTTTTAGAAATCATGTCAATCCTCAGTTAGGAGATATCTCAGGCAAATTGTATGCCCAGAACCCTCTATTTATTATTGCCGAAGACCATAGCAGAGATTCACCGATGTCTGAGAGGGGCGAGCAGGCAGAAATGGGACAGAGTCCTCGACTGCAGCTTTGCCGTGATGCTGGTCATTCTATGTCATTGTTGGAAGAACATGACCTTTATGATACCATATTTCACCATACTAGTGGGGGGAGATGGAAAGATCATCAGTGGACACTGTCTCAGCAATTAGAGGGTGGACTCTGAGACGTGGCTCCCTTCTAACAAAATCTAGAAATCTACAGTGATGGCAGTCCCAGGCACTACCTCTTATTTTATGGTGCCTTTATTGCCAATCTGGCATAACAAAAACATCTTAATTTGCATTTGCCTTGGAGCCCTATGTTTCTGGCATCCCGCAGCTGAAGTGAATATGGATTCCTTCCTACTCATGACTTAGTCTCCACTATCTCTTGTGAAGAGGCATTTTCAGTCTTCTGCCACAGAGGTCGTTGTCACCGTATCGTGTTCTGAAATTACTCAGCCCGAGGAAGGCTGCCTCCTAGGGAAGATTTCTCCCTTATCTCACATTAGTTTCAGTAGGAAAATCACCCTCAGCAGATTCCTGAACAGAAGCTGCTGCTGTTTCCAAAAGCTGTGCCTCAGGGCCCAGGGAGAAACAAGACTTCTGCCGGGTCCTCCTCAAGACCCACATTCCCTCTGCTTTTGAATGGTCTGGGCTCTGACCTTTCTTTGAGCTCAGTCTTGTTTTGCAGCTGTTAAATATGATTCAAATGCACTATTCTCTTCATTCTCTTCTTTTTTAAAAAAAGCCAAAAAATTTACTTTAATCATCTTTATTGAGCTATAATTTAAACACAGTAAAACGTACCATTTCTAAGGACACAGTTTGATGAGTTTGGACAAATGTATATGGTCACGTAACCACCACGACGATCAAAATGTAGAGCATTTCTATCACGCCCCAAAATTCCCTTTGATGTCAATACCCCCTCCCAGCCCACAGGATTCACAGATTTGTTCTTTCACTATATTTTTACCTCTTCTAGAGTTTTATATAAATGAATCATACAGTATGTAGTCCTATGAGTCTGGTTCATTCACTTACCATATGCTTTTGAGATTCATCTATGCTATTGCATGTATCAGTAGTAGTCTAATTTTATCCCTGAGTAATATTCCATGGTATGGATATATCAAAATTTGTTTGTCCAGTTACCAGTTAATAGACGATGGTATGGATATATCAAAATTTGTTTGTCCAGTTAATAGACATTTAGGTAGTTTCCAGTTCGGAGCAATTTTTAATAACACTGCCATGAACACACACATACAAGTCTTTCTGTGAACACATTTTTAATTCTCTTGCATAAATACCTAGGAAGATATTGTTGGACCATATTGTAAGTATATAATTAACTATTTAAGAAAAAAACACAACTGTTTTCTAAAGGATGTTATCAACCGGCATTACCATAAGCAATATACAAGGATTTTAGTTGCTCCATAGTGTCCCACCATTTGATTTTGACAATCGTTTTAATATTAGCCACCTTAGTGAATATATTGTATTATCTCATTTTGATTTTAATTTGCATTTTCCTAATGGCTAATGATGTTTAGCATATTTTTTTGTGCTTATTTCCCAAGCATCTATCTTCTCCTGTAAAGTGTCTTTAAATCTTTTGCCTATTTTTTAAAAAATCAAATTGTCTCCTTATTATTGAATTGTTATTGCTCTTTATATACTCTGATAACAAATAACTTTGCAGAACATGCGCTTTACAAATATCTTCTCCCAGGCTGTGGTTTGCCTTTGCATTTTCTTGATAATGCTGTTTAAAGAGACGAAGTCTTAATTTTGATGTTCAAGTTCCCATCTCAGGAACTTTGTCTACCCGAAGGTCACGAGAATTTTTTTCCTAAGTATTTTTTTAGAAATTTTGTAGTTTATCTCTTATGTTAGGCTTATGATTCATTTCAAGTTAATTTTTGTATATGGTGTGAGATAAAAGTCAAAGTTTCTTTTTCTCCATGTAATTTGTTCTAGTATCATTTATTTAAAAAAATTTTTAAATGCCTTCTCCATTCAATTACCTCGGTGCTTTTGTCAAAAATCAGTTGCTCATATCTTTGTGAGTCTTTTTCTGAACTCTCCATCCTGGCCAGCTGATATATATGTCTGTTCTTACACCAATACCCCACTGTCATTATTACATGTAGCTTTATAGGACGTCTTAAGATTAGGATGAGTCCTCCAAATTTATTCTCCTTTTTCAAAAATGTTTGGTCAATTATAGCCCTCTGTATTATCATATAAATTTTAGAATACCTTGTTAATTTCTACAAAAGATTTACAGGAATTTATATTGGGATTGCTTGGGATTTATAGATCAATTCATAGGAAAGCAATATTAAGTCTTTCAATCAATAAACATGGCATATCTCTCTATTGATTTAAGTCTTTAAATTTTTTCCAGCAGTATTTTGCAGTTTTCAGTGTACAGGTCTTACAGATTTTGTTAATTTATCTTCATTATTTGCTGTTTTTCAATGCTATTGTTAATGGCATTTTAAAATTTCAATTTCCAATTGCTCATCTGCATCTGTATCTATGAGAGAGCCTTTCTTCATATGTTAACATTGATTAACATTGATTACTAACATTGAATCAACCTTGCATTTCTGGGATAAACCCTCCTCGGTCATTATGTGTTATCTTTTTAGTATATTGTTCGATCCAATTTGCTAAAATCGTGTTGAGAATTTTAACATTTATTTTCATGAGAACTATTGATCTGTAGTTTTCTTCTTTTGTAATGTTTTTGTCTAATTTTGTCATCAGGGTAATGCTGATCTCATAAAATTTCATAGGAGAATTTCTACAGAATTGGTATTATTTCTTCTTTAAATGTTTGGGATAATTCATAGTAAGCTATCCGGGCTTGGAATTTTGTTGTTGCTGTTTTTGTTGTAAGCTTTTCAATTATGAATTTGATTCCTTTAATAGATATAGGTTATTTATCTATCTTTTTAGATTATCTCTGTCTTCTTGACAAAACTCCAATAATTTGTGTCATTTGAGAAAATTGTCCATTTCATTTAAGCCATAGACTTTATTAACATATGTTGTTCATAATTTTCCTTTATTATTTTTAATATTTGGAGAATCTGGACTGATTTCCTTTTATTCCTAACATTAGTAATTTGTATTTTCTCTCTTGTTTTCCTGGTAAGTCTGACTAGAGTTTTATCTATTTTATTGATCTTTCAAAGGATTATCGTATTAGTTTCCTATTGCTGCTGTAATAAATTACCACAAACTTAGTGGCTTAAAACAACACAAATTTATTGCCAAATTTAGTTCCGGAGGTTAGAAGTCCAAAATCAGTTTCACAGAGCTGAAGTTAATATGTTGGCAGGGCCAATTTCTTCTGAAGGTTCTGAGGAGAACATACATTTTCTTGCTTTTTCAGTTTCTAGAATCTACCTGCACTCTGACCCACGACCCCTTCCTGCATCTTCAACTTCTTGCTTCTGTTGCCACATCTCTTAACTCTGATCTTCCTGCCTCTCTAATATGGATGCTTATGATTATATTAGGCCCACCTGGATAATCCAGGACACTCTCTCCATCTAAAGAGCCTTAAGTAATCACACCTGTGAAGTCCCCTTTACTATGTAAAGTAGTATAGTCCCAGATCCCAGAGATTAGAGCATGGACACATTTAGAGCACCATTACTCAGCCTACTACGGCTTTTGATGTCACTGCTTTTCTCTATTGTTTATCACTTTCCTATTTTACTGATTTCCAATGTTATCTTTATTATTTTCTACTTTCTTTTTTACTTTAGATTCATTTTGCTCTCTTTTTTCCTAGTTTCTTAAGATGAAAGTTTAGATTTTTTTAATTTGAGATGTTTCTTCTTTTATATTAAATCATTTAATGCTATAAATTTCCCTCTAAACGCTGCTTTAAACATATCGCAAAAATTTTGATATGTTGTGTTTTCAGTGTCATTTGATTCAAAAATATGATTTTTTGTCAGGTCTTTTTTGACCCATGTGTTATTTTTAAAATATGTTTTTAATTTGGAATTTTCTAAATATATTTATCTTGATGTCTAATTCCATGTGTGCTAATTTAATTGTTTTCTATGAATTTGAGCCTCTAAATTTTTTAGACTTATTTTATGCCTCAGTCTTGATGACTAGTCCATGTGGGAATACATGTGTTCTGCTGTTTTGTAAAGGATATGCATTTGGCTGTTTTGGAATGAAGTATGCTAAAATATCAATTAGGTCTACTTGACTAATAACATTGTTTAAGACTTGAATATCTTCACTCGTTTTCTATTTTTTCTATCAATTACTAGGAGAGGTGTGTTGAAATCTTTAACTCTAGTTGTGGGTTTGCCTCTTTTAATTCTGTAGGTTTTTGCTTCATGAATTTTGAATCCCCGTTGTTAGGTTCATACTCATTTAGGATAGCTGTCTTCTTCGTGAATTGACCACTTTATCATTATATAATGTCCCTCTCTATCTCTGGTAATAGTCTTTGTTAAGTTTTCAAAATAGTATAAAAGAGGACCAGAAGCTGTGTGGCTGATCTGGCCCTGCCTATTAATGCCTAGTACATCATTTAAAAGCTAGAACCTCAAACATAATGATTTTTAGGACACAGGAAATGTAGCTTTTTTTGCTTTTTAAAGTCTTGGACTATAGATTTGCAGCCAAGCAATAACAACAACAACAACAACAAAATAGTGTTCCATTCCTTATACTTAAAAGCTGACATATGAAAACAATTTATCCCTCTAATCAAAGCCTTGCCTCGGCTCCCTGTGTTTACTAAGGCCAGTGCAGCTCTTGCGTGTTGTAAGGCTGGTACTTGCTGCCCTGCCTATATAAAAACAGCTACTTGCCTGTGGATAAAGTTGTCATTAGCTGCTAGGTCAAAATCCCATTGAACTATGCTTACTAAAATCTAAAGCCCAAAGCTGCCACCCCAACACGACCAGTCAAAAGGCAATCACATAACTGTAAAACCAGCCATGTGGCACGTCAAAGCCCTACAAACCCACAAAGGAAAAACAAATAATATGACCCATGCTTAATCAACTTAAGACCTAAGACCACTCAATCAAAGCCTCTTATTTTGGGCAAACTCTGATCTGACTGCTTGTCTATCTCTCCAGTTTCCTGGATTACACTCTAAATGTTGGAGAAAAGGATGCTATATGTTGGATTTCCTCAAACTCCATCACCCTGCCATACTGATGCCAATCATCATAACTAATCATACAGAATGTGTAACAAGGACTATTTTCCTCATTATCCAGCCCCATGCTGGTCTCAGTATTTTTTTTTCTACATCATTCACCCCCCTTATGTCAAGTTCCCTTCTTTGCTCTATTTCATGAGGAAAGAGTTTACTAGTATCCTAGAATGGTGACAAGGGTGGGAGCTATCCCCCACAGGACAGTCCATGTGGAGGCTCAGACAGTTCTGGGCATCCTTCTACAGAATGAGCCACAGGCAGTGAACTGGGCAGCAAGTTGTGCCACGCTCTACCTCTCTCCATGGTGACTGCTATCATTCGTGGGTCGCCTCATCTTAGACAGCTGATTTTTTAAACAGCCTCTGACTGTTCCACAGTTGTGTCCAGGACCACCTTCTGCTCCTCCAGTCCCACCCCAGATGACCCTCATGCTTTCTCCTGGAGAGGAAGGCATGGCCGTCAGCCTCTCCATCCATCTCTTACTAATCATTCTGATCTTATATACTATGTTCTTTTCCCCTCAGTGTCTTCCTTTTTTGATTCTTAAGAATCTTATTTGGAAGTCAAGTAAAGAAAGCAAAACTGAATGCTAACCATTTCTTTCTTTCCATCTGAAAATTCTCACTAACTGAGAGAAGCATCTAGACATGTAGGAAAGTACAAAGACCACAGAGATGAATATATCTGGATTCTAGGTCAGGACACAGGCTCTCCCACTCTGTACTAAGGGGGCCTCGCAATTCTTCTCAACATCTGTTCCATTAGAGTATCCCACACAAGGAAAACTATTAATCAGCTATGTCTAGTCAAACGCCCATGCTGGTAGTCAGGGAAGTCGGGAGGCATTATGAAGGAGGGCACTAGAGCTGGGAGAGGTTAAGCTGCATGTGTCAGACACACCACTTAGAAGCAAGGCTGGGATTCAACTCCAGACTGACGCACCATCTCATACACTGAAACCATCACCTGGGGTAATCTGACAGGACTGGTGGGCAGCCAGCTGAGAGCCAGAATGGGACAGAGGGCAGAGGCCAAAGGGGGAGGACACTTACTTCAAAAATGAAACTGCCACAGGAAATATGGAAGCAGAAGGTCAGGAGTAATCTGGGCCTGATTTAGCTCCATATGTGGGTGAACCGGCCACTGGTGTCTAGATACCCTTTTCCCAAAGCACCAAGTCCCAGTGGGACTCTCTTTAGATGCCTTTTGATTGTTTCTCATTCAAAGCTATTAACTAACACTAAGAATTTTCTACCTACCATTATAAATAGGATGTAAGTGTAATATAGAAAATTTAGGGGAGAAAAATATGTATCTTTGGAAGGTGTAGCTTGTGTGGCAAAGCCTAAAGCTGCAGCTGGTATCAAAATCCCAGCCATCAATGTCATTCCCCTTCTAGGATGTTCTTTAGTTAGCTGTAATAATATGATGTTTTAAAATTGTTCAGATCAGCAGAGTGTGATGTTTTGATGGGACTCTGAGGAAAACCCTCACGTGGGTTTCAAAGATATAATGGGAAAAAATTACTGCTTGGAAGATTTTGAAATATTGGCCTTGGACTTACAGTCCCAGAGCAAATGGATGCTCGATGGGGTTTTCAAAGGCGATGAAGGACAAGTGTGTGTGTGTGTGTGTGTGTGTGTTTCCCAGCTTACTTTTCAGATGCAAGGTTCACATGTAAGGGGTCATTCTGAGAGAATTTTGGCCATTCCAGCCAACCGTAATTATGGCTAGATCCAACCTGGTACCCTGAATAAGGTCCAAATCAAGCAGTAGATTGGTCAGCTGTGGCTGTGCTGAAATGTCCTTTAGGCAAACGACTGAGGCTGGGTCTACACTGTGTCCCAAGTGCAATCGAATCACTCCCCAGTCAGCACAGCTGCCTCTCTCTGTGAGCTCATCTCATGCCATGTTCTTTATTCATGATGCATCAGCCTCACTGGCTTTCTCAAGCACACTGAGGTCTCCACCTTATGGCTGTTGAATTTGCCGTTCCCTCTGCCTGGAATGTCCTTGCCCGGACCTGAGCATAGCCAGCTTCTCATTCAGGGCACTCCTCAGAGAGGCCTCCCTCGCCAGCAATTCTAAAGAAGCTACCCAGAACTTCTCTTTCCCATCTCCATGTTTTATTTTCTTCACAGCAATTATTACTATTCTTTTCTTATGTATTCGTTAATTTTCTGTCTCGCTCTCCCACTAAAATGTAAGCTCCATGAGAGCAGGCATCTTGTTCTCTCCTTTGTTCACTGCTGTACCGTGAGCACTTATGACAGTGCCTGGCACATAGTAGACACTCAAGAACTATTTGTTAAACAGATGAGGGGACAAATGACAATGGATTAAATGTCCAGTGTCGCTCTAAGTAGGGGGCCAGCTGCTCCATTGGTGTAGAAGCAATCGCAAACGTGCAGCGTCCTCCATGTGCAGTCTTTGGGGAAGTGCGCAGAGCTTCAGCACCGGCCGGTGGGGACAGCATTGTTGAAAGAAAGAATTATACGATATGTGTTGATAAAATTGCATCTGTCACATACCAGCTGGTTTTCAAGATAGTGAAGAGAGCCATAGGGCTTTCTCATTTTAGGTACAGCTATCGTTTCCTAACCCATTTCTCTTTATGTTGACCCATTTTCAATGGCTCTTGTTCCTCTCATTTTTCTTTGAAGTCTTATTCACAGCTGTGGCCTGTCCTGGTTTGCAGGAGTTGGAAAGTGAGTCTGGGGAAAGTTGAAGAGCTCTCTGACACAGAGTGGAGGGTTAGGTCACTGGTTCCAGCTCTTCACAAGATAATATGGTGAATTTTATTAAGATTAAAGGCAATCACCACTCGAGTGCATCGTTTACAAGAACTTTAGAGTTAGTAGAAACTTCTCTAGGTCCAACTTTCCACTTAGTGCAACACCTTCCATGACATAGCCAACGAGTAATGGTCTGGCCTTCGTGTGAATAGATTCTATTACATTGCAGGCAGGCAGCCCATGTTTTACCCCGGGAAAACTTTTCTAAGGAGATTTTCCTATAAAATTGATTCTTTATTTGTCTTTTTAAAATCTTCACTGTGGGCAGTTGGGTAGATATTTTTAAGTTTGGGATTTGGGCCATATGGAGTGAAATATTTAGAAATGTTTGAAGCTGCTTCATCCCTTATGAAAGCGAGATTGAACATCACCTAGAAGAAAATATAAATCCATTGGCTTTCCCATTCGTAAACACATTCTGCTTGGCATTTCTCTGACATTCTGTGAGGTGAGGGAGCCTGGAGTTTACATTTCATTTGCATGTTATCCCACTGTGATAAGAAATTTCTCCTTGGCCAACTCTTATCATGCAGATTGCTCTAAAATCAGATTACAGCTGTTTGTTTTGATTGATTAGTTCTGTCTTTTTTTAAAAATCACATATATCTTATCAGTGAGAATAAAGCTGAGAAAGCAATTACAACACTTACTTGTGGCTTTCTGAGAGGTTTTAACAAGAAGCTGGGCAGAAACAACTCCTCTATAAAGGTGAGACAGAAACAAACTTCTTTAAAATCATGAGTAAACCCGAGGGGTCACAAAATTTAATTGAATGCAGTTGAGGTGTTCTGTGCAGAACTGAGCACCCATTAAATGCCAAGTCATTTCAAGAGCTACACAGGATGAATAGAAGATGAATAGAACTTGAAGTTCACATTCAAAGTGCCCCAGAAAGAAACCTGCCCCTGTGCCCCCACCTAGGGAAATCACTTAATGTGTCCACTTCATATTCTGGCCAAGTGTCCTTACATAGATAAGAGGAGTGGGGCTTAGCTTTAGGATGATGTTACCGACATACTCCAGAAGTCTTGGTGTGAGTTCCAGCTCAGCACTTACTAGTTTCATGACCTTGGGCACGGTTTTTTTTTTAACTTCTCTGTATTAGTTTCCTCGTCTGCCACATGACAATGCTATTTTTCTTGCAAGGCTGTTGGGAAGATTATAGATGTAAAGCTCCTAAGACAGCGTGTAGCCCTCGGTAGGATGCTCCAGCTGCGGAGTCTGGGTTCGTTTTCCCCGTCCAGCTGCAGACATGCTGACCTGGCACGCAACTTTCAGCGGTTCCTAACTTTATCCTGCTGGAAGGTGACCTTGGAAGATCTGCTCCAAGACAAGCTGCAGAGGCCGGGTCTGGCTCTTCGTTCTTTAGCAGGGGCTGTGGCTTTGCAGAGGAGGCAATGCAAGACCGGGACTGAGACCCACGCAGCGCAGACAGAAATCGCGGAGAAGGCGGGATAATGTGTTTAATTTGATCCTTTCCCTGGAGTCATTACAATGCATTCTCCCCTGGACTTTAAAATTCTTGAGCTGAAATAATCAGACCAACAGGCTTTTTCGCTGAAGGTAAAGGAAGCACGCTTAAAGATGGGTTGGAAATCTCAGGCCTGTTGAAATACTGCCCTCTTGTGTTGAAAGATGAGAACAGCCTCAAAGGAATCGGCTCGACCGCCCGTCCTCTGATCCACACAGCTTCCAAACCAGAATTGAATGCAAGACCGACCCTAAATGATCCATCTAATGTGTGGGGTTGGAATGGGAGTCCAGTTCCTTATTCGCGTGATAGAAAAATAGATGTCTCTGCCATTCATTTTCAAGGGGTCCCCAGATGAATTCTGAAGGAATTATTGACACCTACTGCATCCTCTCAAGGGAGAAGAGAAATACTTTAGAGAACTGACCAAACTCCGAATAGGAATTCTTCCCCGCTTTCTGCATCCCTTCTCTCACTTCTTCATTCCTCCCTTCCATTTACTGAGTGGCTTCTAAGAAAGTAGAACTTAGGTGTTCTCATGAAAAAAAAAAAAGGCAAAAAATAAAGTATTTAGAACAAGACCTGTCAAATCCTAAATACTCAATAATGGTAGTTATGGCTAGCCACTATTATACATTTTTCTATGTCTCAAGCTTTGTTGTAGGTGCTAAGAATGCAGCTAGGGAAATAAACATAGTCCCTGCCCTTGTGAAACATCCACAAATCCTGGGTTTCAAGGTATTACCTATGCTCTTAATGTATTTTTTAAAAAATTCCAAGACAAAACAATTCATGACAGACCCCCTAGGAAATATTAGTCCCAGTTCTCCCAAACAGAGCCAGAATTTCCATGGATAAATGTCTGTATGCCTTGGAGAGTTCTCTATTTCTCAGACATCGTCCATGAAATAGAATTCTCCTCCTTCGAATTCTAGAGATTATCCACATTTTTAGCTAATGCGAAAGATTAGTCCTCAGGTAAGCAGAACATGGAGCTACTTGGTTTGAGTCATATTTCTCTTACTCTGGTTGAAATTATATCCCTTTGTCTTAGAGAATTACAGTCTCCATGAGTTCTCTGCTAAAATGTGCATGTCACTGCATACATTGCCTCATTTATTATTAGTCATTAAATGAACTATGAGATTGATTTGTTAAATCCTTCCTAACTTGATAGCTAAGGCCAGGGAGGCTAAGAATGAGTACATTTTTTAAAATAAGTTTTCCTGACTTGTTTCTCTGGCATATTGGTCTCAGGGGAGTTGTACCTCTCCTGTGGTGGCCGGCCGCTCCACCAGCAAGTGTTCTAAGAAAACCAGACAAAAATGGCGTGGGCTTTTGCACTTAGCCTTGGAAGTCACACATGTTACTTCGGACACATTCTATTCATTACTGGAAAGTCATAGGCCAGTCCAGATTCAAGGAAGGGGAAGTAACACCATCTCTTGATAGAAGATGATAAGATCATGCTGCAGGAGAGCTGCTAGGACATGCAACATTGTTTCAGTCATATTTGGAACATGCTATCGGCCATAATCAGTTCGGACAATTGGCAAGAGTGAAGTTAGATGAGGTCTGTTCCCTGGTATCCTGCTGCTCTAGTCCACGTCTCTCCTCCTATTTGTTACCCTGATCCCCAAATTCCACCTAGCCCCAGGTTCTCTTTTTCTCTCCTGACGTTTCCTGGCTCTTTCTCCCTTACAGAATTTACCTCTTTTATGTTCCGCTTCCTCCCGATCCCATTAGATGATTAGAGGCAGCACTTTGTAGTGGAAAGAGCATTAAACTGGCAAGTCACATTGTTCTGCTCTTCCATCGATGAGCTGGGTTACCCTAAGCACCTCACAACTAGCTCAGTTTCCTTATTTACACAATACCGGGAAGTAGTTTGGGGGCTAAAATAAAACCATATTCTGCACCAATTCTGATCATTCCTAAAATGAATCTGAGTTAAACTGTAAATGGATAGCAGCAGCAGATAACTATTGAACCTCACTAAAAATATCTACTCGGTATCTACCTTAAACAATTCCAGGTCACTACAGAAGAGAAGAATTTGAATGTTCATTGGCAGACACAAATAGGTAAAAAGTTAACAAAAATATGAAGAATGCCACTAGATGACTGACCATGGTTTATTGCAAATAAATAATCCAGGAAATCTATCCCGAGTTCCTTCAAGTCATGTGTGAGTTCACTGAATGTTAAAATGGTTTGGAGATGAGACTCATTTTAACAGGTTTCTTTTTTTCAATATCTAAGGCAAAGAAAGGACTGGTATAAGGATTTGAGGTTCAGCGTCAAAACCAACAAGAGACATATTCTGGCTTGTGGGAAATACAAACTCCCACGACGACATCGCACACTGCACCTGCAGCCACGCACCTTGAGAAAAGCCGTGTTGTATGCAGATGTCAACAGAGAAAGGAACTGGCCAGAAATATTGTGTCCTTCCCCTCCTATCCTGCAGTGACAGAAGATAAAGCTTGTGTTTTGTTCATGGTGTATGGAAACCTGCTTCTTTTGTCGTGCCTCCATTGGCTTTGACACTAAATCGTAGAGGGAGCTACAACGTGCAGGGTGCTGGCAGTTTGCCCATCAGAACTCCCCATCACCTCCTTTACTATGACTTAATCATTTAAATAGCAAATCATGTCAGTGGGGGGAAACAGCCCTCATCTCCAATCTAGCGACAGGACAAATTGTGGCATCCTGAGTTTAATCAAAGGTGAAACATCTAGAGAACCAACTGAGCTTGAGTTTTCTCAGATGTAAGTATGACATGTAGAGGTATTATAAAGAGGACACGAGAAGAGCCGGCTGGGGCAACAGGACTAACATGGTGCCTGGCACTTAGCAAATGCTCAGTATGGTTTGGCAACTGTGTACTGAAGTTCAGACGCTTTCTCGGGAGGCTCCATGGAGACCCAGGTTCGGTTGAATAAAAATGGAGTAAGAGAATGTCAAACCTAAGCCAAGTCTAGAAAGTCAAGCTGCTAAAGAGAAGAAATTAGTGTCACTGCTGAGAGTCCGGTCCACTGGGAAAAGCCCATCATTTTAGGTTACTCCAACCAATCACCTCCCGGCCGCCTGCGCCCAGGGGCCTGGCCAGGCAGCAAAGGAACTTGGTGGACTCTAAGAGAAAACAGCCCTGCAGAAGTCTTGGTTCTCCCCCAAGGACTGAGTCTCATGGGAGGAGACAAGTCACTACAGAAAGGACACAGAGCCTGGCTCTAACATTGACCAGCTGTTAGGCTAAGCGAGCACATTCCTGTCATGTCTCCAGGCCTCACGTCCCTTACCTCTAACTGTGCCATTGGAGGCCCACGAGGAGGGGTTTTGGACTAGATCATCACTAAGGACCTGTCAGCTTTATTCATTATTTGAGAAAAGTCAGTGGACTCCAGGTTTCCAAATGTTTTCAGTTTTAGTTCAGCCTAAATGCTGAGTTAATGTAAATCATACTTCTCCATTTGAAATAAAAGACTTCTGTATGTAACATTTCTTATGGATGGACACATCCCTGGTTGAGAAATTCGCTTTTATCGTCTTCTTTTTAAAAGAAAGATTAAATAACTCGAAAGGCACAGCAAAGCAGATGAGAGAATCCGGGTCTTCTGACTTCAAACTCATGCTCGTTCTCAGTCTATTTCTATGATTTCTATAATCAAATTGGGTGATATTGCAAGGACTCATAAAACTGAATTCAGAAAGATAAAGTATATAGAGTATCAGATGTCTTTCGGTCTCCCCTCTTACCTTTACCACAATCTAAGGAAGGTGGAGAAGCACCCACCTCTGCCACAACACAGCATGTAGTGAAGAAGTACTTCAAAAGGCTCATGCCCACTAGAGGATTCTTAAAGAAATGGCTCCAGAAGTGTCTTTCTTATTGTGAACTTTTTCTTATTGGTACTTCTCCAAAGCAAGCATAGGTATTTCCAGCCAAGTTTCTGGTCTTTCTAAAATATCAGTCTAAGATCCTTTCTCTTAAAAATCACCTCAGCACCACTAGCTCATTTGTGCACTTCCTTCCCACAATTTACAAGTAATGACACGGCTTAACTTGCCAGAGCCTGTAAGTTCAAATCTCTATAGTTCGAGTTTTTTGCTATCAAAATTATTTATGTGAACAATCTGTTTTGTCGTTTGTTTTGCTTGTGTTTATTGGGTTTTTTTTTAAAGTAATATCATAGGTTATTGAGCTATAAAAGGATGAAGCACTTTAAAGAATAAAATAAATTTTAACAAATAATTTTTAAATGGTTTTTTATCATCTTTTTGCTTACAAGTTACACATCCTTATTGAAGATTTAGAAAATGTAATAAAGCATATGGAAAAGAATTACTCAGCTATCATAACCCACCACCACGAGAGACATCGCTGTTGACATTGTGATTTTTTCAATGAGATCAGTCTGTACTCCTTGGAAACATGATTATTTTTTCACTCAGCACTATATAACGAAGAACAGTTGCTGGAACAACTAAACACATACCCTACTCTCAGTGCTGAGTCAGAATGCCACCTTTGGGGCATTATATTTTTAAAAATATTTTTGGATAACAGGGACTTAAAAGGGAAATGACCCAACAATATAATAACAACTTTTTGTTATATTAAATCTTAAACAATCATAAAATTGATTGTCATTAAATATGGTCTTTGAATGATTTGGATATGAACATTTTTGCTATCTTCATAGTCTGCATTTGAACAGTTCCAGGTGGCCAGTTTGCAAGTAAATTCATGCTGGTGTCTATAAAAATCCCCAAACTTCAGAGGCTTAACAAAATAAAAATTTATTTGTTGCTCATGCAAAGTTCAATAAAGTTTAGGCAACTTTCTTCCTTGGCTGTGCTATAAGCAATGACTTGAAAATAGATGTTCTTTTCATCTAGTAGTTGTCATCTGGAACACGTTGATCATAGAAGAAGAAGGAAAAGTAGAAAGAGAGAGGAATTGTACAAGAGGTTTTATGTTCAACATAGACGTAGAATGCATCGCTCCTTACCACATTTTATTGGCCAGAATTGTGTCACGTGGTCTGAACCTACCTGTGAGGAAGTCTGGGGAATGTAGTCTTCCTTTGTGCCCCCTAAGCCTCCTCACTCCAAAAAACTGATTGGCAAACTCTAACATCTGAGAGAGTCACTTACAAATGAGCTGTCCCTTAGGTTTCTACCTTAACACCATTTGTTGTTTTGGGCCATTTAAAGAGCTATTCATTATACAACCAATTGGATTCTTGACGGCTAAAATAGCCAGAACATGGTGTCTGGAAACTCTCTCCCTATGTCTCCCTGTCTCTCTTTCTCTCTCTCTCATTAATAACAGCAGAGTTGATTTGAATATATTAATAATAGATTCTCATAATAAGTATAGCTTCATGTTACTGGCTGTGTGCTTTACTTTTATGAATTACCTCAATTGATTTTCACAAAATTATGAGGCAGTCATTAATTATTATTTTCATTTTACAGATGAGGAAATGAAACTTGAGTGAGATAATTTGCTCAAAGTCATACAATGACAAAGTGGCAGGCTGGGACTCCTATCTGACTTCCTCTGGCTTCAACCTGAGCTCTTTACCACTGAACCGACTGACCTCCTGTTTGGAAAGACACTGCCAGAATGAGGAGGAAGAAAACCCCACAGGGAAGAAACTTCAGGCTTTTCTGATCTTACTGTCACAGTGGTTCTAAGCTTGATTCTCTGCTCTCTGAGCTTCCTGATAGTTGTGCCACACGTAACCTAGATTGAAGCTGTATGTGGCCCGGCTTCATGTTGTAGCGCAGGATGATGCACTCACCACTCTGCTCTGCCTCAAAGCTTGCTCTGTTTTCCACCCAGGCCTAGGGAATGACCCTCATGTGGAGCCTGCCCATAAAACGCATCCTGTTACACTAGCCTGGGCCACACTCGCTCACGCTTGGTATATTGCCACATGCTATCTTTAAATGTTTACACATGCCAGCTTTATCTCCCCAACTAGAAAATAAATTCGAGACCAAAGACATGCATTTCCCCCAGCACCAAGCACAGTACAAGGCACAGCAGAGGCATCTGAAAAATTCTTGCTGATTTAGATTGGGCAGCCCTTATGTCACCTCTGTACCTCAATTTCCTCCTCTGCAACATCAGGGGTTTGAGCAGGAAAAGATCTTAAGGCTCACCCAGCTCTACAATTCTGCATATCACTGGGCTTTCTTCTTCAAGGGTACACTCAAAAAGCTTCATAAAGTTTTCCTGCAAAGCCAAAGTCGCCAAATGGTCACAGAGCGAGTATAGTCAGCCTAACCTTTCCAAACATATGTAACTATAACTGAGTTTCCATAAATAAAATTGCATTTTAAAATGACAAAAAGCCATTACTATAAAATGACTAATGATGAAGCAAAGAGCCATAAAGTGATTCTTGCCCAAGTCATTAATCAATTGAGGCATTTTGAAGAGGTGTTTCCTTATGCATGTTACCAGCCATTTCTTAAAATCAAGTAAACATTGTCCGCATTGTCCACTGAGAATGTACAGGTTAACTTATTAAATAATTGAGCAGATCGAGTTTCTTAGAGAAATTTCACAGTGAAGGATTTTTTTAATAAAGTGCTTTCAAGGCATTGGGTGAGATCTGTGGGCTGTGAACTGCGTTCACTCCTCTTTGGGCCTCATCAGTTTCTATCTAGTGGAGAAACGCAGTGAGGTTCAAGGCAATCTCCAGTTGTCTCATAGGTCAGTCGCTCTCAGGCATGGGATCAATGCCATTCAAGAGGCAATAGCTTGTTGACAAAGATTCTGACGCTCATTTGTACTTTTCAGTCAAACGGCTTGCCTCCCTTTCTTATCTATCAAATGGGTAGTTACTTTGCAGAATCAAAAGCCTCAGACTTAGATGTGTTTCATTCGAGTGTGGTGGCATCTCATAGCAAAATGTGCTATTTCAGGCTTATCCTATAGTTGTTATTGCTACCACGGGAGAGGAGAAATAGAAGAAGGAGAGTTCTAGGACCTGCAACCGATGACCTTTTACCACTTAGAAGGAAATGTTCAAAATAACCTCAAACATGAGGCTACTGGGAAACTATAAATTATGATCCGCTTTATCATTAGCCAAGATAGAATAATAGCTGGAGATCAGAGTAATCTGTGGGTACCAAGTTAGGATGAAATTTTGACTGGGTTATATCTACCTAATGGCAAAACATCTAGTAAATTCAGGTAATTTTTTAAAGCATATCATTTTAGTTCAAGTAAGCAGTTAATTTTTTTCCTTTCATATGGACTATGGCAACATCCTAGAAACACTGCCTGGGGCTTCTCTCAGGAGCTTTGTGATCTGATTTTGCAAACTGCCTTCAAACACACACACATGTGCGTGCACACCCACACACACACACGCACACACACACACTGACACCCAGTTAGAAAGTCCCTTCTCTTTGTGCCATGTCCTCCAAACTTACAGAGTCCCCTGAACCCTCAGAAGGAATGTTTCTAAGGCCTCTACAAGTGTGGAAGAATTCGTCTCCCTCCTTTTGATGAAATGGCAGCACCGGAAGGAAGTACCTACACAGGCAATACCTTAACCATTCCCACCTTTCATTCTTGTCGCAACTGAATATCATTCTCAAATGAAAAATGAGTGACTTTAGGAGTGGCTTACTTGGTGAATGAATGCTTCGTATAGATGTTTCATTACCATCCGTCCTTCTTGCTGGCATTCATTGAGAATCCTTGAGTGTGTGTCACTACGAACTTTACCTCCTGAAGTCACCTGGCCCTCCCATTTCTCCTCACCTCCATTCCATCCTCACCTTCACCAGAAGGACTGTTATTACATTTCTCTTAACCGCCCTCCCCACTCCTGTATTTGCCCGCTCTGATCCTGTTTCCTCACAGCAGCCACCGTGAGCTGGGATGAGCCCAAATCTCCCCTAAATTGATTCCCAGCACTCTTAGTTGAATCCTTAACATGGACTACGAAGTCCTGTCTCTGCCTATATCTTCAGCCTCATCTCCCTCTGCTCCCCCATGCTCCCTACTCAGCAGAGAAACCAGGCTTTTTCAGGTCTTTCAAAGTGCCAGCATCCTTCCCTCCCTTCAGCCTTTGCCTGTGCTGTTCTCTTTGTCTAGCCTGCTTTCCCACCCCATCTCACTTTCACTCCTCCTTCAGGCTCTATTAAAGTGTTACTTCCTTGGGGAAGCCTTTCCTCACTACCCAGACTCAGTTAGGACCCCTATTTTATGTTCTCATGACACATTGTGCCTTTCCTTCATAGCATTTCTCAGCTGTAACGTTTGCTTATATTTTTAACAGACTGCTTGTCAGTACAGTGGGAGAGTCCAGTGCCTGGGTGCTGGAGTCAGAATGCACAGCTCAGATCTTAGCTCTGCCACTTATTAATGTCACTTCTCTCTGCTTCCATTTCTTTGTCTGCCAAATAGGGTTAATAGTAGCATCTATTTCACAAGGTCACTTTGGACATCAGATTAGATGGCAAGTAGCCCATGCCTGGTGTATAGTAAGCATTCAATAAATATTGGAACAAAAACCTTAGTAAGAACCAAATATTGGTTTGCTGAAAGAATGGATGCCTTTCATATAAAATGAGGAAAACAGGGTTTTCCCTGCCAACCACTCAAGATGGATTTAAGATGAAATAGGTTGCTGAGTGTGAAAAGACTTTTTAACTTTGTTGAGCCCTGCAAACGTAGAGTCCGCCACTGCTATTTACGCTTTCCAGTCTGAAACCTTATCTTGCTTGACTGAAAAAATCTCAGTGACCTAATTTTTTTTCCTAACACAAGTAGGTTAAAGATGAATGTCCTACATGTAACAAATTTGTCCCAGAAGCACAAAGACCACACCACTCTCATTCCCACCAAAGAGAGACAACAGAGAAAGCAAAAGACTCCTCCCCAGGAGGATGCAGAGGGAGCAGGGCCCAAATAACCTCACCATGTCTCTTAGCCCTGTGTGAGTAGTAGCCCCAGGTCTGGGGGCTGACGGTCCGGCACTTTATCCCCTGGGGAAAATATTAGCTCTTGGCAAATGAACGGCCCTTGAAGTTTTCCTTCAGGGGCACAGGTACTATTTAAAGCTCTGCAACAGCTGAACGCTAATGTACAGCACCAGCAGGAGCAGTGAAAGCACGCTGTGGCGCATGATACAGGCCCTAATTAATCAAACTACTTCCCACCCTGTCCACAGTCAGTGCATTGTCTCTAACTTAGTTCGGTGCCCCATGGAAGTGCATACTCCTGCTATAAATAGAATTCTAGAGGTTTATGAATTCCGAGGGCTGGAAGGCATCTTAAGGCCATTGATCCCAAAAGCTGGTTCCATGCACATCCGTGATTCTCTCCTCGATGCATGGCCAAGCCGCAGGCCCCAACCTTCCTGGATGGGGTCCCTTAGCACAAAGATCGGTAGGCCCCAGGCCAGGCCAACATGAAGACAGCTCCTGGTTGATCTGCGCAGTGGAGCTCTGGGCCAAGGGAGGAGATCCTAATGCAACAGTGATGACACATCCAAGGTCCATGGCGAGAACCGAGAAAGGACTGGGGCAAAAGAGAATTGGGTGAGGATTTTAATGAGGAGGAAACAAAGTGAAGCAAGGTATGCAAACTAGGTGAGGTGGTGTAGACAGAGTCCTCCCACCACATTGAGCAAGCCGCCCACAGGTCCTGGGGTGAAATCACAAGCCAAGATGAAGGCTTCTGGGGGTGCAAACCATCCCAAACAATGAGAACTGAAAGAGGAAGTGAAATATCCAAAGATACTGAATGACAGGCTGGATTGGAAGTCAAGAGCCCTAGCTTCCAATTCTGACACTGCCACTGGAGACTTTGGGTGAAAGACTTAATCAGAATGGAGTGATTCATAGTTGTCAAAACACTCTCAGCATTTTAGACATTCCGTAGACATGGTGCCAATTTTCTATTAAAGCTGGTGTAGTTAGAACTTCCCATCCTGATCTGGAAGGTTCACACACAGCTGCCCCCAGACCCCAGGCATTTTAGAACACAGGGAACTGCCAGGTGGCTGCAATAAGTAACTGTTTTACAGCATGAATGGTCAGGAAGGAGGACTCCTAATACGAAATGGAAAAGACCCTCCTAGAAAAATTTATTTCTCACAAATCTTCTAAGAATGCCACCACACATCCACCCACTTGATCATTTCAATGGAATTGTGCCTCTCAGAGCTCCAACCGCAGCCCTAGATACTGCTCTGAAACCCATCACTGTGTTGTGCTGAGGCCACACCTCCCCTGGCTGCTCCACGCCAAAGACCGAGCATAACAGGGACACTAAGGCAGGCCTATTCCTGGAAGACGCAGACTGCTCTAATGGCCAGTTTTGACCTGAGGACACCTGACAACCAGACTTTCTGAGATGACACAGCAGTACAGGGTCCTTCCACCCAAATTCCCTTTCCTCCCTGCTTCCCTGGGGTCGGACCTGCATCTCAGACGAACAGCTCTCCCAGCCTCCCAGCTCCCCTCCCACCTCCTCATGGACACTTCCCTTGCACATATCATCCCATCTCAGTGCCTGCTTCTTGGAGGGCCTGAACTAACACCGCTCTTAACCATCTCGGAACTAGTCGAATGAATGATTGACTGTTTCTCAGTGAATTTTTCAGCCTACTCGGTTAGAACCATCAGGCCAGTCTCTGTGTGGAAATGTTTTTAAAAGATTTTCCCAGCTGAATTCAAGGAAAGATTTGTGTAGAGAGCTGGCAGCAGGTCTCCTTTTCTAGTGTCTACGTGATTTGAATTAAGGCTTAAGAGATTTCTGGGACTACCACTCAGACAGTATCAAGGACTGGGGGGCAAGGCATAAACAAGCACAACCAGCAGACTAGACTGGCAGAATGAGTAGAAGCCAGATTAGAATGGGGCACTGGATGCCTCTGAGCATCCACCTGTGAAGCGAAAGCTAGGGGACTAGTGACTGTTATTTGGAGCAGCCCCTTCCGAGCAGCTCTGTCACTGTTTGCCTGGAGGAGAAGGGGGTATACTATTTGTGTAAAAATAAAGGCACTGACCTTCGTGCATCGCTGGTGGGAACGTACAGTGGAAAGCCACTTGGTGGTCTCTCAAAAAGTTAAATATAGAATTGCCATATGATTCAGCATTCTGCTTCTAGACATATACCCAGAGGAATTGAAAGCAAACACTCAAACAGATACTTGTACACCGATATTCATAACAGTGTTTTTTCACAGTGGCCAAAAGTGGAAATCACCCAACCAAACGTTCATCAGCAGATAAATGGATAAACAAAATGTGGTATGTCCATACGAT
>NW_006431925.1:88577-89055 GCF_000325575.1 Pteropus alecto | reverse complement strand
TGTGCATTATTGGTGAGAATGTACAATGGCACAGCTGCTGTGGAAAAAGCATGCCACTGAGTCATATACTTAAAAATTGTGAAACAGAAAATTGTATGTTATATATATTTATTATTAAAAATTAATAATGTAATATACTCAAAAAATCGCATTGAATTGTACACTTTAAATGGATGAGTTGTATGGGATATGAATTACATCTCACTAAAGCTGTTTTTTTAAAAAGTAAAAACACTGTGACAGCTCTGGGCCTAGGCCACTTGGCTGTGGGACCACGGTAAGAGAGTCAAACCCCAACAAGAAAGTGGCTGTTTCTCCCTCCATTTACGATGTGACATAGCAGAAGGGCTGAGAGTAGGGCATCTCCCAAGCGAGGTAGGCAGCCCCAGTGCCATGCGTGTTAACCTGGGGAAGCACTTGGACACAGAGGATCGGAAAGCAATTAAGCACACAGGATGCACAGAGGAGTGAGAAGCGG
>NW_006431925.1:45086-88550 GCF_000325575.1 Pteropus alecto | reverse complement strand
TGTTGCTTCCTGGATTGATTCATAAGTGAAATGTGACCCCTCTGAGGCTCTTTAAGATAGTAGTTATAGATTGAACCTTGAAAGGGGGCAGAGAGACAAATGCTTCAAATTCCACTGGTGAGGGCTATCCAACTAGAGAAACCACAATATGCATATCGATGGGACCACAATTATAGGCGATGATGTCTTTTGTGCCCCACGTGGACAGTCCAGGGATACTTGGTATATAAGCAAAGTCAGGAATTGATTCAATTGTTTAGATAACTTAAAAAAACAAGGAAGAGAATTTTGCCTGATTATCTGAATTTCCTATTTTCATGTGTATGGCACTGACGCTCTGGAGCATATGTTTTATCATCTCAACTTTCCATTTCTGGTGTAAGAATATATACCTAAGGAGTGCAAGGAAATGTGGGAAATAAGCTGATTTTTATCGATGCAAAAAGGTATCTTCACGGTCTAAAAGAGAGACTCCTTATTAATAGGACTGTGAACTCATAGCTTATATCAGCATTTGCAATGAATGAAGAGATTCCAGGAGAAGGACACAAAATTGTTGAGATAAGTGTGATGATGTTAAAACAGGTCTCCATAACCAAAAAGAACAAACTAATCAAAAACACTTACAAATATAGAGGACAATCTGGTGACAGCCAGAGAGGGGCGGGTTGGGGTGCTAGGAGGAAGGGGTGAAGGGTTAAATAAGTACAAATTAGTAGTTGATAATAGTGGTAGTCATGGGGATGGGGAGCACGGCATACGGAATGCAGTCAGCACTGATGCAATGGCTAGGTACAGAGCCAGATGAGAGAAAGAGTAATCAGGAGGATCGTTTCATAAACTATGTAAATGTCTAACCAATGTACGCTATACTCGAAACTAATAATAAAATAACATTTAAAAAAAAAATAAGTCTCCACATTCTCAGTGTTGGCCATGGCTTCTCACAGCCAATTTCCATGATAAAGTAATAACTAGTGGACAGACCGTTACCACAACTCTGAAACACCTACCCGGCTTCTACTGTAAGGCACTGGAAAGCAGGTATTTGGATTTATATAAAAATATAAGCTATATATGTAGCACAACTAACAAGTTTTAGTACTATGGAAAAATTATTATTTGGGATTATTGTTACTGACAATGTGTTTTTTTTGTTTTTAATTTTTGGAAAAGATAATATGTGCAATTAAGCATGTATATAGAAGAAAGTCTCTCTCAGCTCTCCTCTGTGGAAGCAACCACTGCTGTCGGTTCCTACCAGAGACTCAACATGAGTCTCTGTAATGCTAAAGAAACGCTAGAAGTTTCTCTGTCCTTGGGATGGATCAGTAGTCATTCTTAGGGAGACATGCCTCTTTTCAGATGTTTACTTTTTCCACAAACACAAATATATGTATTTGTAAATACATAAAAACACAGTGGTTAGTCAAAAGTCTCTAACCGATTGGAAGAAAAATATAACAATGGGTTTATCTGTCTATAAATAGAAAAAAATCCCAAAGTTTAAGGAATTCAAAACACTTAATAAGTTTTGCTTAAATATTAATGACTGAAAGGATTTTTCTGGCTATGTTTCATTTTTAAGAAGCAGAATTATTCTATGGAAATAAATGTTCTTCTGTAGTGGCTTGGACTCTACCTTCTGTGAGTGTGTGCAGAAATATCCACACAAAATAGCTATACGTTTTAAACCATTTTTCTCCTGGTCCATTACTCTGCAGGGGTAATTCGAGTAAGCATTGATGATGATAAACACCACAGTTTAGAAGATGTTAAACCAAGCTTATCAGAGTTCACATAGGGAAACAAATTAGGCAAACTGAAGTAATTTGAGCTAATGAAGTTTGATTCCAAACATCCAGATCAATTAAGCTTCAAGTACTTGCTTGGGTTCTTGCTCTGTAAGGCAGCAAGGAGCTGCTGCCTACAGGACGGGGCTGGGAGTGCTGATTAAAAAGGTACGGAAATAAAGGGGACAGAACCATTCTGTGCTTCATGCATGTATTTCACAGACTTTACTGTTTAAGGATCCAATCATACCAAAATAAAGGGAAAGTGGGCAAAGCACCCACAGAGCCCCTGTTTATTGAGGACCCCAGGGATTCCAAAGGTCCAAAGACCAGATATTGTGAGAATATCGCCAGCCTTTGGAGTAAAAGCTGTCCTGTAAGAAATGGGCATAAATGAGCCTTTCATGTAAGGGAAGCCCAGGGGCTGGAAGTCAGGAGATCAGGAGAATCTAGTCCTGGTTCCGCCATCAAATAGTTACGTTTCACGTCTCTGAGTCTTGGTTTCCTAATCTATAGAAAGAGAAAACTAAACTGGATAATTTCTTGTGTCCCTTTAATCTCTCAAATTCTCCACCTCAAGCCAGGTCTTCTTCCCTGCTGACAGGAATGTCAGCGTGTCCAAGTCTGAGCAAAAGCTTTAAATGTGATCTCATGGTTTGTGTCCCACTCTCTTGTTCTGCCCTTCACCATCAGAGCAAGAGAGTGTGACACGAATCATCAAATACTCAGTCTAGAATTTGAAGTCACATCAAATCATCAAATACTCAGTCTAGAATGAGAAGTCACACTGAGCCCAGCCCAGTTAAGCAGAGCCACAGCTGACCCACAGCCTTCATGTAACATTAACAAGAAATGCATGTTTATTATAAGGCATTGAGATGTTGGAGTTATTCGCTACTGTGGCAAGAGTTGATAATACAGGAGCCACTAGTAAATAAGGAGTTCGTTTAAGGCCATAGTGTTCAATGAGATCATGTAGGGAATAAGCACAGATAAAGAAAAAGACTAACAAAGATGATCTCAGTGCATTCGTTTGAAAAATAAATTGTTAAAAATTGGATAGAATATAAGGTGAGAACATGCAGGCAAAAAATACAGATGACATTTTTTTAAAATAAATTTTCCATAAAGGGAAGCAGAGGCATGAAGAGGCAACTGGAGTGAGCTGAGAGGTTTGAGAAATTATGTTTTATCTGTTTCCCAGATGAGAGAGAATACGGAATGTTTATATGTTGACGGGGAAAAAAAAATCCATTAGAAAGCCGTCATTTCGAGGTAATGTAATAAACTAACGGATGCTCAGATGAGTGATGAATATTGCCAGATTTTATATTGGAGTTTCTAAATTGACAGTATTTGATCATAACATCACCAGGAATCCAAAGGAAAATATTAGAATCCTGCAATGACAATTATTCTCTTCCCCGCAACTCCCTGAGAGTCCTAAGGAAAGCACAGGCAAGGAATAACAAATAAGAATTAAAATGCCACTCTACTCATGGTTGCTCAAGTGCCCCAAGCTCCAGTTCAAAGTCCTGAAAATGGTTAAGACCCTACAGCTCAGGCTTCCCCTCCAGGTCCCGAATCTAATTCTTGGGACCTTAACCTCTCTAGAAAACAGCAGGAAAAAAAGTCAATTGGAGAGCTGTGGTCAGGTCTGGAATCCACTTACACATCTCCATAGAGTGGAAGTGAGAGCAAGGGCAAAGGGCCCGCATTTGTGCTCCTTGAGTCACAATGCCCCATCCATTACCCGCGATGCCCAGTCAATGTCTCAAGTTCTAATAATTCACATTAGTGATGTTTCCACCCTTGGAGGGGCAACTAGCAGGGGTGTGGGTAGAGTTGGTCATAGAATGGCAAGTTATCTTCACCCTGCACTGGTGGTTGATCGTGCTGTTCTCCATGGGCAACTCATGCAGATTTAACTGGGAGCCTCTAAAGACAATATCCTAATCCAAAGGCACGGGCTTCAGAGCGGAAATTTCAGACATCGAGGCACAGAACCAGGAGAAAGACTTAGAGTAATGCTCCTAAGCCCTCTCTTTCCTCATGGTAAAGCTGGTTCATGCAAAGTTCAGTCTAATTGGGGGGCCCTTCCCTATGTGTCACATACAGGTTCTTCACTATGAAACCTCTAGAAAGTTCCCTTATGATGTTCGTTCTCTTCCTTCCAGGAGACTGAAATGAACATTCTCTTTTCAAACTGCCCATAATCATCAAATCACTTGACTTTTATTGCAAAGAAAGAATAATTGCTCCGGAATCCAGTGACCATGCTTTTTGGGTATCTCAAAAGGAATTTCATAATTCAGAATTAATTAGGCAGTGAGAGAGAACAGGAGACATATTTTAGTGTATTAAATTCATGCCAAGTTCAAACTCATTCCATTTCTGTTGCCCAGTGTGAATAATTATGCCATTAATCCAAGGCAGGAGGAGAGCTATTGTGACTGCAACACATTTCTAAGCAAATAAAGAAAAATGTCACTTATCCCCTTCAACTAATGCTCTGAATAGAGCTACATAATAATAATACTTTTATTTATTTATAGGACATAAATTTCCTAGAGCTCAAAAAACTACAGGATAAGCAAAATGCTAGTTAAAGGGGAAAAGCAGAACTTTTCCAGCTGTTTCTGAAACAAAACATTCTGCGAGAGAAAAAACCAAGGAGATAAGTTGAAATTTTAAGGAGAGCTTGAAAAAGGGCAAAAAGGAAGAGGTGATGATGTGGCTTTTTCATCCTCCCTTCCCCCTATATAGCATACTCTCCCCACTGTGACTCAGAGGGAGAAAAGTTTCCATATAATCAGCCCTGATTGTGTCCCTTGACGCCAACCATCCTTTGCTTACAAGATGAAACGTGACAGCCTATCCCCTTCCCCATTTCCAGATGCCCTTCTAATTCATGTATCGTTTACAGAGCATAGAATTCTTGAAGGATCAGCGTGGTCTCCATACCTTTTTAGGATGGATCAGAAATGTACAGAGCGGCCCATGTGGCTCCACAATGTTGAAAAGGAGAGTGGGGAGACAGAAGGCCGACACTATGGGAGGGCGGTTCCACATTTCCTCTGGAACCAGAAGGAAGGAGGCCAACACCCACTGCAGACGGCGCTCCTGGGTGCCAGCTGTCACAGAGGCAGTGAAGGGCAGTCCACGCTGTCTCAACACTGGCCCTTCTCAGCGCTGTGGTACTGCTCTGGCCTACACATAGCCCTGCCCATTCCTGCCAGCAGAGCAGAAGGGAGCCACAAACACAGAGAAGATGAGTTGGGAGATGGGGCAGGACCTTGTCCTCGATGGCCCCCAAACCTAGCACAGTGTCCAGAATGCAACAAGAATTCCATCAGTATTGCGTTGAGAGAAATGAAATGCTCCAAACATGCCTCTCGTCCATTTCTTTTTGACTTGGTAAAGGAAAATTGTTCCTCTACTCACATTTCTAACATCAAATGTGTGATGTGTTTTTTCACGCCAAACAATTTTCCAGTTCTCTGCAGATACCAATAGGTGTCCTACAATTTCACTCATTCTGACACTGTCGGCCCAGAGTTAGTGAGATCCCACAGGTCAAAGGCTTGGTCCCACAAGACTGCCCTCCACTTCAGACTCCAGTAGCAGGTAGTTAGTACCCAGTTTACTCACACTTCTGTCTGATTTGGCTACAGATCAGGGGTTCCCATGATCCCTTCCACAGGTTTTATAATTTGCTACGAAAGCTCACAGAACCCAAGGAAACACTTTACTGGAAAGGGTAATATAAAGGAAACAGATGAACAGCCAGATGAAGAAGTAAATAGGGTGAAGTCTGGGAGGGTCCCAGAGCATAGGAGTTTCTGTCTCTGTGGCATTAGGGGTGTGCTGCCCTCCTGGTACGTAGATTCATTTACCAATCGGGAAGCTTTCCAAACACTGTCACTTAAAGTTATTACGGAGGTTCCATTAGCAGGCATGATTGATTAATCACTGGCCACTGGCGATTAACTCAATCTCTTCTCCCCTTCCTTGAGGTCAGGTGTTGAAACTGAAAGTTTACTGAGTCCTAATCATCTGTTTGTTCCCCTGGCAACCAGCCCCCATCCTGAAGCTATCTAGGGACTCCCAGCGACTAGTTACCTTTTGTTATGAATAACAAAAGATGTTCCTATCACTCAGAAAGTTTCAGAGATTTTAGAAACTCTGTGCCTAGAACCAGGAATGAAGACCATATACCTATATTTCTTATTATAATACAATATCACACTTAGAGAGGTCACTTTACTTCATTGGGCTTCAGTTTTACTATGTATAAAGTGATAATAATATTTTGTTATGAAAATGAACTACTTGAATTGCTACTTTTGTAGGCCAGAAGTGTTAGCATGTCAAGAATTTCACATTATTCAAACTAATAATTAATTCATTTCCTCGTCATCATTGAGCAGCTACTACATGCTTAGAGCTGAGAATTTGGTTCGGCGAGGAAGAAAACAAAGTCTCTGACCATGAGTCTTATATTGCAGTCAGGGCAAGGCAGATGGAAAACACACAGAGAAAGATGTAATCTACTATCAGTTGGTAAGTGCTAACGATAAAAATAAATCAGAATAAGGGAATAAAGAGTGTGGAGGGAGCTATATTTGACCAGGTTGTTGGGAATGTCTCCTCTCAGGAGGTGACATTTAAGTAGAGACCGGAAGTAAGTAAAGGAGAGAAGATCTGAACACAGAACACTCCAAACACAGGAAAGAGCAGGGCAAAGGCCTGAGGAACTGCAGAGAGGCCAATACAGCTGGAAAAGAGTGAGAGAGATAGGGAGAATGGAGGAGGATAAGGTCAGAGAGTAGGCCATGGGAAGGACTTTTGAGTTTAGTTCTAAAGGAGTTGGGAAGTCACTGGAGAGTTTTGAACAGAGGCGTGACATGATCTGACTTGAATTTTTACAAGATGGCTCTGGTTAGTTGAGAAGAAGATGGAGTTGGGGAGAAGGAGACAGACCGCTTAGAATGTCACTACTGTTATTGGGAGAGAGATGATGGCAGCGTGGACTGAAATAGCAGCTGTGTCCATGATAAGAAGTGGTCATGTTTGGAATATATTTCGGAGGCGGACCTAATAGGAATTACCAGTCAATTGGAAGTAACCTGTGGGGAAGAGAGGTCAAGAACGATGCCTAGGCTTTGGGCCTGTGCAAGAAAGAGGATGGTGATGCCGAAGCGGGAAGAACAGAGGGAAGAAGAGGTTTCGGAGGGAGAGGATAAATCGGAAGTTCTATTTTTCACACAGTGTTTATTGGACATATATGGAGAGTTTGGGCAGGCCATCTAGAGCTTCGAGGAAAGGTCAGGACTAGAGAGAGCTATCTCCAGCTATTTCGGGCCGAAAGGAGATAAAATGCATGCGTACACATGGGGCCTTCTCAAGGGTTGTGTGAACATAAGGAATAAGTGACTATATGTTTTCTCTCAGTTGCTATATCACATGTGCTCATTAATATTTTAGTAAATAAAACTCTTCTCCTGTTCTAATTGATCTTCTATTAATAAATCGGATCATCTAAGTTTTAAAATTATGCAGTTCTCTTGACTCAGTAAAACTATTATTATTTTTAAATTTTAAAAATGTCTTCTACTAATAATTTTATTTTTCCTGAATTGCTCCCTCGTGTAGAGAAAAAAAAAAAAAAGAATGCTCTGGACTGCCTGGACTGGACAACAGCATAACTCAGTCTGGACACAAGAAGATGCCATACAGACAGTCAGTCCCTGCAGGAGCTAAAAGAGTGACAGTTTACAGAGTTCCCAGATCCCTTGCCTTCCTTTTCTCCCCTAATTCATAAATCTGGGTCCCTGGGACCATGAATCAAGAAAGGCAGCCCTCAGGTCACCAGCATGGGACCATTTCAGTTAAGGTGTAATAGAGCCAGACAGAGTTTTTCCAAGGGGAACCCCTGGCCAGCACAATACACATGAAAGGAGAAAAAGGAAAATAAGGAGAGTAGGCGCATACGGGAGAAAAAGAAGGAAAAACAAGAAAGTAAGACAAAATGAAGGAAACCAAGAAGTCCCTCGTATGAGAAGTGGGAGAATTCCAGAAATTCAGGGCCTAAAGGGACCTCAGAGACCATCTTGTTAAACTTTCTCTTTCCCAGATAAAGGGTCTGGGATGGCTTCTTCCTTCTTCCTTCTTCCTAATAGATATCAGATGTCATGCAGCTATCTTGTTACAAGGAAGCAATAAGCATAAGGATGAAAAATCAACACGGTGCAGATAGATGTTGTTACACTTATGAGTAACATTGTGCGGACTTTGCAACAACCTTGCACTGCCCACCTCCAGACTGCTTGTCATGTGGGAAACATAAACTTTTTTTGTCTGCACCACTATAAGGCAGGTTTCTCTTTCTTGAATCCCAAATATTGCTAAATGTTACAGCTTGGAACATTCAACATTTTAAAGATGATAATTCTCCCCAAATTAATTCATAGATTCAAGCAGACAGCTGTAGCAATCTTGATGTGGCTGATAAACATTGCTGCTCTTTGTGGGGCTGTGTGCGATGTGAAACAGGAAGCTGCCACATCCGGTTCTGGACTCTCTTAGGTTTTTTCTGAGATCAACCTAGACACCTAGAGGCTGTTTGCTTTACTCACTGCATTCGTCCCCCTCCTTCCACCCTAGTCATTCCATAAGCTCCCTTTGCATTTATTTATACTACAAGGACACCCTCAGCAGCAGCCTCTCCCCCAGATTCCCCTCCCCCTTCCTTTTCTCTCACCCACACTCACACTCTGATTTGGCATAGAGCAGGATGCTGAGTGGGCTTCATTAGAGCTGATTCAAACTCGGGCTCAAAAATCCACTCTCAGTGTGCTTAGGGTGGGGAGCAGTGGGAATGGGGGTAGAGGGGAACATTAGCTTCCTCCGTTAGCCTCAAAATGAGAAAAGAGGCTATTTTCTTAGAAATAACCTCTAGATTCTGGTTACTATGGGGGGCTTCTGATAAGTGATTCAGCAGGTGGCCTCCGCTGCACTCACTCTCGTGACCACACGGACCACACAGAGGTGAGCAAGCCTTTCCAGGCATACCGTCTACTCCACAGCCTTGCAGTTGGGCCCCGCCCTCAGGCTCTTGTCCATGAGTCACCTATATTTTGCTTCTAACATACAACCTTTAGGTTCCAAGTACCTCACTCACATCCCTTTCTTCCTCTCCTGCCACATAGTTTTCTAGAAGTTCCCAAAAGGAAGTTCCTCACAAGTGCTCACAAACGAGTCCTTTGCCAATCCATGGAGTTCCAAGTATCCTCTCTGGCACTGACTTCCTCTATCCTGCCAAGCCTGACACACAACCTGAGAAGCTACATCAAGGCACCACAGCACTATCTGTTGTGCCACCACTGAACCACCACTTATGTCCCATGACTGAAGAAGCATCGAGATCAAAATGATGCTGTGTTTTCTTTGAAATTCTAGAGCCCCCAACCCCCAATGTCGCATGCCTCAGTGATGTTCATCATCTTTTCCCCCTTTCCTTGGTGAAGGACTGACATTCCAGCAGCAAAGCAATTCTGCTTGTGCCTTGGTGTCACTCAGAAAGTGTTAGGGAAAAGGGTGTTTTCATTTTTTGCTCATGACCTCTCTCTTCCACAAGCTGAACCGGGATAGAGAACCTGTGCTGCGACCCTGTCCTCTCTCTCCTTGCAATCGTCCTTCTCCTTTGGTCCAAGGCTGATGCTGCACTTTGAAGCTTTCGATAAAAGGGATGGCTTTAGGCCCTCTTCCAGTTTCTAGAGAAGGAAGACACCTCGGTGTCCTGGCCAAAGTGTACAGAAGCTTGTTTGACTTCTAGCCTCCATTATATGGAATTCGAATCTTACTTTCGCACACATTCAGCTGCTTCCACTTTCATTTCTCCTCTGCACCTTCAATCTCCATTCCACAATTACAGGAGCAGTTATCGAACATCATCACTGTCACATGGTACCAAGTTTGGGTATAATCAGGAAACATCAGTCATGAGTGAGAGCAAAAGTGTAAGCATAAGATTGTTTATAGAAGATGTGTTTTTAAAAAAAAATAGTGAAAAGGTGCAAATAATTTAACTGTCCCAAAATAAGTCATTGGTTGAATAAAAAATACAAGTATTGCTAAAAAATTAAGCCAGGATGAAAGTTAGTATCCAAGAACACATTACCATAAACTTTATTATTATTCTAAAGTGAGCTATAAATTTGGTTCCTCTTAATATTACACAATAACTGAGTAGACTTAGGCAGTTAAGGAGAGAGGGGAGTCACGGTTTACTGCAAATTTTTCATTTGGATGACTAACTGTGTCAATTATAATGCCCTTAACCAAGACAAAAGATTTACCAGAGCCCTGATTAATTTTTTTAATTTATTCATAACTCCTCACTCAAAAAGAGTACAAGTAAACAAGTAGAGAAGCGAAAGCTTCCTCTACTGCAACTGCTGGGAACTCATCTAAGTGACTGTCATACATACCTGAGATCCAAGTTTAGTTCTCAATAAAAAAAAAAAGTCAGGGACTTTATAAAAAAAGAACAAATGAATTGAAAATATTACTCTAAAGACGACATACAAATGGCAAACAAGCACCTGAAAAGATGTTTGACCATCATTAGTCATTTGCATTAGGGAAATGCAAAAATAAACAAACAAACAAACAAAAAATCATGTTATGAGACAACCACCCAGTAGGATGACTAGAATTAAAAAAAGACAGAGAGAGAAAATAAGTGTTGGCAAGGATGTGAAAAAATTAAAGCACCCCTACATTGCTGTAAGAGTGCAAAATGCACAACGTCAATGTAAAATGGTGCAGCCATTGGAGAAAAGTTTGGCGGTTGCTCAGCAAGTTAAACATAAAGTTACCATACAACCCAGCGATTCCACTCCTAGTGGAATTCTATACTTAAGTATACTCCAAAATAAAAATAAGTACTCAAATACTTGAACATTCATAACAGCACTATACACAATAGCCAAAAAGTGGAAATGACCCAAATGTCTATCAACTGGTGGATGGATAAATAAAATGTGGTATACCCAGACAATGCAATATTATTCAGCCATAAAAAAGGAATGAAATACCGATGCTACAACATGGAAGAATCTTGAAAACATTCAAGGTTGAGGAATCCCGGCACAAAATGTCAAATATTGCATGATTCCGTTCACATTAAACATCCAGAATTGGCAAATTCATAGAGATAGAAAGTCAACTGTGTTTTCAGGAGCTGGGATGGAGAGGGAGATGCGATGAGTGATTGTTTAATGAGTATGAGGTTTTCTTTTGAGATGATGAAAATTTATTGGCTGCACAACACAGCGTGTGTACTAAATGTCATTGAATCGTACACTTTAAAATGGTTAATGGTTAATTTTGATGTTATGTGGATTTTGCCTCAATAAAAAAAAGTCGAGGACTTTCAGGGTCACTTAGGAGTGGTTTGTGAAAGTTAAATTCAAGAGTACTGGGGCTTTTAAGAAGAGTGTTTGGAAAGAAAATGGAAATAATTAGTTCCGTTTTGGACTCTTGAGTTTGACATGCTCATGAGGCATCCAGGTGAAGGTGCTAGAAGTCATTTAGGATTACTCATCTAGAGTTGGGGAGAGAGTGTGGACTGGGGCTCTCAATGTGAAGATCATCGGGCTGGAGGTAGAAGTTTAATCTATAGGTGTGAGTTCCCCCTCAGATCTCCTAGCACAAATGGAATGGAATAGAGGCCCCAGCAGAAGAAAGCCCCTCATTGGCCCTGGATGATTCTTCCTTGAAAAGTTTCCTCGTCAGTGGGCTTTATACTCATTCATTGTTTAATGATGGTGGAGTGTGGCATGTAAATAAATGTTCCCTTTGAAGAAAAAGCCTTTGCTCTGATGTGGTTGGATTTCTCGTATTACGGAAACAACCGACCACAGGCACCACCTTAACCCTACCACGTGATGTATAATGGAGGGTTCCCTTCCACCTTTCCCAGCATTAGATCCCAGGTGTTAGTGGTGAGCTTATTGGAGAGCCCACTGATGTGTCACTTGAAAAGATGTGATGTGTGGCTGACAAAGCCAGCTCATACCTTTTTCCAGATCTTTCTGGTATTTAAATTGGAACATATTTCAGGGCACAAATAATGTTAAACACAGAATTTTATTTTTTTATTTTTATTTTTATTTTTTAGGCAAGGCAATCCTCGGTTGACCTCACAGATTGCAAGGACCTTGTCAGCTTACCATCCCTTATTTTTTTATTTTTTACGCCTACAGCACCTGGTCTTCCTAGGTGGTCTCCCATCCAAGTACTAACCAGACCCGACGCTGCTTAGCTTCCGAGATCAGACAAGATCGAGCTTGTTCAGGGCAGCATGGCCGTAGACAAGACAGCATTTTAAAAAGAAAATATGGTAAACTCGATAACTGTTTAATATGGATGAGGGGAATGTGGGTATTTATTGCACTATTTTTTCCATGTTTAATATGTTGAAAAAAATTGTAATACTTTCTTAACAGACTCTAACATTATAGCAATTCAGATTTGACACAGATTTAATAAGCATAAGTTTTGTTCTAGCCACTAAGCTATGAAGTTTCACACAGGACTAGTTCCTGCATGTTGGACCATTTTAGTGAGATTTCCTATCCCAAATAACACCCTAAGCCGTAGGTTTCAATAAATAACGAGGTGGAGTAGGAAGGTGGATCAGTAAGAAGTAAAAGTGAGAGTTGACATGGATAAGATTTGAAATAGAAGATTTCAAAGTTTATCCCTACCACAAAGGGATAAACTTAACTTTTCTGTACCTCTCAGAATAACATTTTTGAGAGATTCAATCACACAGCTACATCTTCATGTAGAAAGGAGTCGATTTCCCCACCTACCAGGAGAACTTCCCAGAGCAGCCTGCTCTCTGCTTGTCTACTCTCTGCCTTGTATCCCCAGGGCAGTCTCATCTGTTGGAGACCGGGTCTGAGTCAGCTCCACGTGGACTTCCTGACATTGCCTCTGAAGTGCTGGGAGAAGACTACCTCATCACCGTGGGCTGTGGTGGCCACAGGCCTGAGCAGGCCAATCCTTCTTATGGTCTCTGGTGAGTGCAGATTTTTTTTTTTTCCCCACTTAGGCAAACATATTAGTATTTTCCTTTACGGTTTGTGCTCTTTGTGTCTTATTAAGGAAACTTCTCTATCCTAAAGCTATACATATATTTTATATTTTCTTTTAAACTTGTAAAAATTTGTTTCTTAGATTCAGGTCTCTAACAAACTTTAATTTCTATTTGGTAATGGTGTAAATTAGGAACGTAATTCAAATTTTCCCCACATGAATAACCAAATGTCCAGCATCATTGATCAGAGTCCATCTTTTCTCTGCTCATTTTTTATGTCTCTGTCATCTATGGAGTCTAAATGTGAAGAGGTCTGTTTCTGAACTTTCTACTCTCTTCCACTGGTCTTTTCTTTAAATCCCTATATGAATATTGTATTGTTTTAATAATTATAGCCTTGTAACATATACATTGATATTTGGTAGCATAAGCACCCATCTTATTCTTCTCCAATTTTTCTTGGGTATTCTAGGCCTTTTATTTTTCTATTTAAATTTTAAAACTTAAGTTGCTTGAAAAACTCTATTGGTTTTTTGATGAGAATGGTATTGCATCTGTGAGTTAATTTGGAGAGAATTGACATATTCAGGAATATTAAATCTTCTTATCTGAGGACAAAATAAGTTTCATCATTTTTCTTTTCTTTTATTAAAAAAAAAAAAGTTCTCCATAAAAGCTGCACGCACCTATAATTTATTCCACAGATACTTTAGAGACTTCGTTCCTATTGTAAAGAAAATCTTTTCTAAAAAATATATTTTATAATTGGATGTTATAAGTGTCCAGAACCCAATCAATTTTTCTATATTCATCTTGTACCCAGCAACACTGCTGAACTCTCTTATTAGTTCTTAGATCCTATTAGATCATCCAACGATTTTTTTTACTAATAGTTATTGCATTGACATAAAGCATGCCTCAGCCCTCAAAATTATCAATTTACATGTATAAGGTTTAAAAACTCCAGAATTTGAAATAGAGCACATCTCTTATTTTCTATAAATGGATGTAATTTTGACTTGAGCCTGTTATGCATTCGAGCTGACAGGGAATTTAATGTTAGTTAGCCATTTTGGGGATTAACTTCATACTAGGATCACATCACAGTTCCAGGGTCTGGAACGTGGCCAAAGCCTGGGGTCCTGGAAGATATTTTTCTGATCACATATCATCAGTACAGACAGTTTACTGCTGGCACATCCATTTTCTCTGTGAGTCTTCTCCCATCCCACAGCTGTTGGCAGGATTCATGCCCATTAGGTGACTGCCTCTGGATGGTGTCATGGGAGGGTGAACCCAACAGAGTACTTCATTGAAGCATCAACAGCTATTCCATGGGCAGAAAATGCAGACTGGAAATAAGACGCTGTGATGGAGAGAGCAGACTAGTAAAAGGGAACCATCTCACGGCCATTCCTCACAAGTACAACTCCTTCTCCAGGCATGAGAGGGAAGGGCAAAAGTCTAAAGAAAAGACTACCTTTTAAAAATGTCTTCCAGAAACCCTGCTCAGTGACTTTCATGGGCTAGAATTGTGTCACATGTCCACCCCTACATGCAAAAGCATCTGTATAAGGGTGAGTATAGTTCTCTGGGTACATTACCACTCTAAACAAAATTGGGGTTCTTTATTGAAGAAGAAGGGGAGATGAATATTGGGCAAGCAGCTAGAAATGTCAGCCACAAATAATACGTTCCATTGAAAAATGTGAATACTCAGTCTCACAGCCTTCTCCACAAGAAATCTTTGGGGCTGCTTGGAGGGATCATAATAAAACTCATCTAAAGTAGACGAGTATGAACTCTGTGATAAAACTGTGTGCCTCAGATTTGCAACCTGTATATAACGGCACGCTACTAGAGCTTGGAGCTATAAGAGACATTTTAATGTGGTTACTTTGTCTCCGGGGAGGAGACTCGTGCACCTAGTCCTGAGGTTGTACACAGGAAGAAATCTGCCCACCCCTTCCCACAAGTCCTCGGGTGATAGCAGCTGAAGAGTTAGTGGAAAAAGCCACAAGCCTGTCTGTCAGTTTGCTTCTTCACTATAATGTCCTAAACATCTAGGGTCTTATGATGTCTCCCAGCCAGTAATAGGTCGTCTGCTCTAAAGCCACCAGGAAGGTTTTATTGGGTTAGGGGCATGGTCACAGATCTCTTTGGACTACCAGAGAGATAAACGGCATATAAACGGCAGCAAAAGGATTCTCCCTCAGAATCTCAGGAAGTAGGTCCAAGCAGTGGTGCCATGACCCACAGACCCTGCCACCTCAGCACATTCTCCTTCCTTTCCCAGTTTAACTCAGAAAGCTGCTCAACGATATTCCTGACACAAGAAAATCACTTAAGACTACCTCCCTTCACCATCACCCTTAGGAAGTGCAGGAGATCCAACCTTGCCCCAAAGATCAGAACAGCTCTAAGGGGATCAGGGGACGGTCACCATGAGCGTAGTACAGAGAAGGTTCAGGGGGGCTTATAATTCACAAGGATCCATGCAAAATATTAAGTTTTCCCAGAAGGAACTTTGACTTGGATAAAGATTTTCTGTGTAGTGGTTAAGTGTGCACACTCTACAGCCAGACAGCTGAAGTACGAATACTGGTTCCATCACTGCCTAAATACACAGACTTGGAAAATTTGCTTAACCTGGTTGTGCCTCAGTTTCTCAACTGTGAAACAGCAATAAAAATACTGCAGCCTCATGGGACTGTCATTGTCATAGGATTAAATGAATTCACGTAAAGCACTTAAAAGAGAACCTGATGCAGACTAGATTCTCAATCAATATTATCTTCTCATCATTTTCCCATTCCTACTATACAGGGCTCATGATAGCTCATAGCTCACACCTCACTGGGTTGCTGATCCCCACAAGGCTCCTGTAAGAGGAGAAGCTGGATGGGACCATTAGGCAGGAGGGAGATCTTGTTTGCTGCAGGAGGTAATAACTCTCACACACTCTCACACAGTCCCATGCACAAGCTCACAGACACAATCTCAACTTAGATGTGAGAGAAAATGGAGAAAAGAAAAAGACACAGAAAAGATTCAGATGAGGCAGAGTAAGTTAACATAGGAGAGAAACAGAAAAGAAAGGATGTCACTTTTCATTTCTTCTGGATCACATTCCAGGTGAGGTAGTGGTGGTCTTCTTTTTTTCTCCGTTCTCCATCTTGCTTTTCCCTAAAAAGATATCAAGTTTCCATCAGGTGGATTATCTCTGTATTTATTTTCTGTTGTTGGGTACCAAATTACTGCAAATTTGGCAGCTTAAAATAACTGTGACTTCATAGTCCTGTAGGTCAGAAGTCTGGGCAGGCTCAATTGGGTTCTCTACTCAGGGTCTCTGAAGGCCAAAACCAAGGTGCCAACCAGGCTGGGCTTTCATCTGGAACACCCGGAGAAGAATCAGCGGCCAAGCTTATTCAGGAGGTTGGCGGGACTCATTTCCTGGCAGATGTGGAACTGAGGGCTCCTTGCTGGCTATTATCGGGGTAGGGAGCAGCTCTCATCCTCTAGAGGGCTGCCCTCATTCCTTGCCATGTGGTTCCCTCGATCCTTAAGCCAGAGAGCGCACGTCAAATTTTCCTTCATGCTCGGGCTTTTGATGACTTCACCTTCTACAACCAGCTGGAGAAAACTCTGTTTTTAAAGGGTTCATGTGGTTAGGTAGGCCCACCTGGATCGTCTCCCTTTTGCTATGCACTCTAACTTAATCACAGAAGTGATATCTCTTTATATTCACAGATTCTAACCACACTGAAAGGGAAGGAGACTATGTAAGGGTGAGGGTCACTGGGAGTCGCTTTAGGATTCTGTCTACCACAAATGCCATGAACTCCAAGAGTGACAATGGCAAAGCTTTTAAATGGAATGAGGAAGAAACGTGAGGCAAAGAGAGCTCAGGATCACCTGAAGAGCTGAGTGTGGGATATCTCCTCCTGACGCATTAGACCTTCTCTGTATCAAGTTCAAAATCATGGACTCACTCAGGAAGCAACACTACTCCAATCAGAAGCCACGTTGGCCTTGGTAGAAACAAGAGCAGGCTCCTGAGCAAGAAGAACTGTGAGCAGTCCAAGGGAAACGTGAGACAATGCCACCTGGTTCTGACCAGTGAGGTCATGATGGAGTGGCCCCAGGCATCTAGGGATCACGAGATACCAGCAGGAGGTCAGGATATTCAACAGACATTCAATGGATTAAGAAAAGGAGTATTTTCTTCTTCGTGGGTTTCTCTAAGAAATTCAAGGACTGGCTCAGCCTCCAATGGAAAGGAAAAGTCTACGCTAGTGGGAGGCAAAGAAGAGGGAGGAAGAGACTGAGCTAGTGGTCTGAGGCTCTTTCAACGAAGCGTTAAATTTAGACCTTACCCTCCACTTAGAGGGGACCAAGGTAAGGGTCAGTTCTCCCTCACTAGAGAGCTGAACTCAGAGTCACCAGGACTTAGAGATTTGAGTGGGTCACAATGTAGACAATCAGTCATCTTATGTATTTATTCTGACAATGTATACAAAAGATTTCAATTAAGTGCCTTGTTCTATCTCAGCCAGTACTTTGTAATAATTTTCAGACAGAATGAAGGAAACAATTTTGATGAAGGAAGGAGAACAGCTGACAAGATCAGCCAGAGGCACTGGGCTTTCTAGGAAGGCTGTCCAGGGCAGGGGCTGCTCCACACACCACATGTTTGTCCCCAGAGATGGAGGGAGAGAACTGTGGCCCCAGCCTCTCCATGCTTGTGTAGGTTCTGATATCTCACTACTCCTTGCTATATTTTTCCTCTCCTGTTGTCATTATCATCAGAAGCAAATAACAGGAGAAAACCAAGAGCTTTGGTTCCCAGCCGATGCAGTGGCTCAGACTGAGAAACTATAAAAGAAGTCTTTTTAAACAATGAGGGGAGTAGAAGTGAGTTGGTTGCTCTTTGTTTTGTCTTTATTTTAAATTTTTTAAATGGTTTATTCTACACTAGCCCTCTGCAACTTTTTATTATCCAACATTTAAAAAATTAATTGTATTTAAAAAAAAAAGAAGTACATTTATTGATGCAAAACTGAGTTTCCAAAAGCATTAAAAAATAAAAATACATTCACTTCTCACCTCCAACTCCTAGTCATCTTGTTCCCCTCCTTAGAAGAAACATATCAATGATAAATGTTTAAGATTTATCCATGTCGATGCAGGCAAATATAGTTCATTCATTTTAATGGGTGCATAATATTCCAGTATATGCAAATAACACAATTTATTTATCCATTCTCAGGAATTTTAGGTTGTTTCCAATTTTTGCTAATAAAAAAGTTTGCAAGCCTCTATGTTTCCATGTGCAAAAATTTCTCTAGAGTCTATCCTTAAAGTGGAATGGCCAGGTTATAGAGTATACGTGCCTTCACTTGTCTTTGGTATTGTCCAGTTGTTTCACAAAATTATTATTTCAATTAAAACTTTTGACAATTTTTAGTATTATAAAGTTTATAATTTTTGTCAGTTCACTAAGTGTAAAGTGGTAAATCACAGTGGTTTTTATTACCACTTCCCTGACTACTGGTAAGGTTCATCATCTTTTCTAACATTTATTAGTTATTTGAGTTTGCTCTTCTGAAAACTGTCTGTCACATGCCTTGCACATTTACATTTGAGTTGTTTGTTTTTCTAAAGGGTTTCAAAGACTTCTTTATAAAGCCTAGATAGCAAATTTCCAACAGGTATTCGTAAATATCATCTCTCAATCCAAGTGTTTTGTACTACCAGGATGCCTTTGGTCAAACAGAAGATTTAAATTATCAAAGACTCCAATTTATTAGTTTATACCTGTTGTCTTAAAATTCCACATATTTTCTGAAAAACAGAAGAAATTAATTTTTGACAAAATTCTTCATTATTTCTCATAATGCTCAGGCATTCCAGAACCCCTGGGTGTGTGATCACCTCAGGATGATTACTGGACCATGTCCGAGAACACGTTCCATCTTCAACTGTATATTTGCATGACTGGCAAGTATTGCCTCCTCAGAAAAGTTTTTCCCAGCCCCTATAGAAGGTCAGGTTAACCCATTATATTCTCTTACAGTTTTTTTCCTTCAAAGTATTTGCCATTGTTCATAATCATATACATGTGTGTGTGTTTTGTGGGGTTTTTTTCTTAGTTAATGTATTTCTCACTTCTCAAAATTAGAAACAAAATGTTATTCCTCACCATCTGATTCCCATTGCTTGGTAAAATGCCACAAATGGAGAAAATATTTAATATATCCTTTTTGAATGAAAAAATTGCCTGGATTT
This sequence comes from Pteropus alecto, assembly GCF_000325575.1. Classification (NCBI taxonomy): domain Eukaryota; kingdom Metazoa; phylum Chordata; class Mammalia; order Chiroptera; family Pteropodidae; genus Pteropus; species Pteropus alecto. The sequence continues at coordinate 69,359 of NW_006431925.1, read as the reverse complement.
GGACCTTCCATCTCTACCTGTATTCTATTTAAAAACAAAAAACAAAAAACAAAAAAACCTTGTACTCGTGTTCTTATGATTTGTCTTCCTCATATCAGTTTAAACAATGAAAAGTCTCAGAATTTGCTAGAAATAACATCTCTTTATGAGATTCCCATTGTGGCTACAATGACTAAAGAGTCAACGGCTCTTGAGACACAGTGAACCATAGAAGGGTTGTTTGTAGCAATAACGGTTAATTGCAAGTTTGTGGTTATTGACTAATCAAAATGAGTCCTTAGGCTTAACTCATCCCCTAAGCATTTTGCATTTTTTCTATGACACGTTTTCAAGGGATTATTTTATTTTTATTAAATTTAGAGCAATGAAAAGAATTGGTCAAAGTTATACTATGACTGATTAGATCAAGTTGGAATGTCTGCCTTCCATCTGGCTGCCAACAAGGTTATCACATATGGACCCCACCTATAATGCTCCCATTATCTGCCTGTTACAGGTTTCTCTGAGTAAATCATATGGGCCTTCCTTCCTTCAGTCTGGCCACAGTTTGGCTTAGTAACAAGATGTCAGATGATAACACTGATGTGGAGCAATCAAGTATGTGGTATACTGTCATTTTACATAATGAAGGAAAAACTTGGATGGAAATCACATAGGAAAGAGTCTGGTGAAATTCCTAAAGATAAAATTCATTCTTTATATTAAAAGGCAACACCGGGGATACACGATTGTTCTCCACTTCCAGAATGTCATGTTCCTAAAAAGGAAACGTAATGGGGGAAGGAAGTGATATGCAGAAAGAAGACTGCACACCACACCATATGAAAGTAATTTTTAAAAAAGGCAACGAGGGTAAGTTCAAATGTGAGAAATGAAGTAGAAAGATGGAAAAATAGGAGATAAAGGTTTTGTTGCATGGATTCAGAAAAATGCAAAAATGTACTTGGAGACAACAAATCAGTTCTGAAAGATTTCTCCAAGCCTGATTCCCTGGAGACCCCAAGAAGTTCCTGAAAAGTCATTCTCTTTTCTATCACTGAATCTTCACCAGTCTTCTGAGCATCTACTAAGTAATTTATGAACTTTCTGTTTACTTTTCACTCTTTCTTCTTACTTCACATTCCTCTTTTGCCTTAAAGTCCACATTATTCCTATTTTGCACCATGGCTCATTATCCCCATCGTTCCCTGACAGCACTAAAAAAGCTTTGTGTGTTCACTGTCCCCAGGGCTGTCATTGAGCACATGATAGTGCACAGTCAGTTATTCTTTGGCTGTGTCACTGTCTGGTTAGATGATCATACAACTGTAAAACAAGAAGAATGAAGCATGTGGAAGAGTGAAGGAAAATACCACCTCCGAGACCAGCAGGTTTTTCTGGTGACTTCGTAGATCTGAGCTCCAACTCTTCCTTTGTTACTAAAGAATTTACCAATATAGACATCTCATTTTCCCCATGAGATGCTTTGCCTTTAGAGGGCACAGAATATCCTTCCTGCTTCCTTCCCTCAGTGAGGCTGAGAATCTTGAATGTTGTTTATAAGGTCACACTGCTGGCTTTACTTTACCAATAGAAAGTATTTGGGGACAATTCCTCATCGGTTTCCCCAGAAACACATTGTAAAAAAGAATAAGAAAAAGCCTGCCATCGTAAACCTTGGTTGAACAGAGGGGGAGAAATATACAAAGACTGTTAAGGGGATACCGTGAAGAGAAAATATTTTAACGACAGGATATCCCGAGGGATTATCTTGTTTGTAATTTATAAGAAGACTCTCTCTGAGCTTTAACTTCCAACCTGAGATACAGGGAAAAAATGCCCAAAATTGTTCTTTCCCATTTTGTCCTGTCCTGGCTCCTATAGAAAGCAGAGTCTGAAGCAAGGCGACAATTTATTTGGGAGGTGCAAGCCCAAGGCAGTGACAGTGAGGGGAAAAAAATTAGGTCAAGGAAAATGCAATGCAATGAGATATATGATATTACCACAGCTGGCCACTACTTCACAAGAAGTTGCTAAGAGACAAGGCACATTGCTCAGCAAGTTGGTCACTCAGCATATGAGACTGCTCTAGAACAATTGCAAGGAGTATCACAGGAAAAGAAGAGCATTCAGTGTCTGAAACAATTGGAATTAATTGGAATTAATTGATTGCTAAGCAAAAGAGAGCTGTACTTGTAAAGAGCACTCTCTCTGAACACAACAAGAGCTAATCTTACATACGATTTGGGAAATGTGAAATCCAGAAATTAGTGGACTTGCAGAAGTGGGAACGTTTGGGTATTGGTTGACTTTTAGCTGTGGGATCACAGACACTGGGATGAGATCGTAGCTGGCTGGCTGATGTCACTTGACCCTTCAGTTGCCACTCAGGAAACCAAGGTCCATGCCTCACAGTGTGCTGTTTCCTCTGAGTCTAAAAATGGTGGGGCAACTAGAATAGATGGGACAGTGAAGAGAGAGAGGGAGAGAGAGAGAGAGAGATCAAACTTGTTTAGGCATGGAAAAGGGACTTTATCAGTAAGGGGATGACTTAGAGAGCCTGGCTCTGGACAGTAAGGACTAAGGCACAAACTTTTCCTAGGTAGGGGGCCAAGAAGGAGTTATCTGTAGGGAATAATATCTCAGAATAACTGGGAATATTGATTCTTATTCTTTCTCAGTTTTTCTCCAGAAATAAATAGATCTCTTGAGCCCAAACTGCTACCCCTATGTCATTCTCCTAAACTTCTGATTCTAGTAGTCTAAAACCAGAAGCCAAGTTTTTTCACTGTCCAGCTTAGTGAGGAACCATCCCAATTACCTCTCTGAAACCTGGGACTCACTACTGAACAATAATTTGCAGGTGTGCCCAACAGGGCAAAAGTAGAGCTTGGCCTCTGTGCCCTGATGATCTCGCCTGGATAAGAGAAGCCCAGGGGCCCAAACATAGGAGCATACATCAAAGTCAGACCATGAGGTCCAGGGAACTGGGATTAAAGGTAGAAAAAGAGACCATAGGGCTACAAACCCTCTCCATCTCTGTCCAGCCCTGCTTTCTCTCTCGGATCTATTCCTTACATTCTCTGCCTTTAATCTCTATAGACTTCCCTGAAAGGATCCCACCTGAGATCATTTCCAAACTCAAGCCTCTCAAGGAAAAGAGCTGGGAGAATACAAATGTCGCACTGTGTGTGTAAAGCAGCCTGGAGAGAGGGCTTCCTTGCATTCTCATGGGCAAGACAAAAACCTTGGTTTCCTTTCTAGATGAGGGGTTGATTAAATAGTTTCTGTAGGTTTTATAGATATTGTTTATGAGATTAAGAGAATTTCTTTCCATCTTGTTCTGCCAAAATGCTATGTTATCATATGCGGATGTTGAATTTTATCAAATGCTTTTCTGTTTATTCAGATAATGGTGAGTTTTTCTCTTACTTTTTTTTTTTTTTGGAAAATTACATTAGTTGATCTTTCTAAGATTAAATGAGGTCTGTGTGCTTAGTGTAAACCTAACTTGCTCCTACCGTATTAACCTTTTTATAGATTGTTGGGCTAATTTTGAGAGTGATATTTGTGTAGGTTTTGTGCCTATGAGCAATGAATGAGATTGACCTTTTTTATTCTGTTATTTGTATCAAGGTTATGCCAGCCTTATAAAATGAGAGAGTTAGTGTTCTTTCTTTATTTTTCTGTTCTGCAAGAATTTGTAGGTTAAATGTTTTCCTTCTTTGAATTTCAGTAGAAGCCATCTAGTAAAGCCATCTAGGTCAGTTCTCTATGTGGAAAATTTTTGATTGCTGATGCAATTTCTCTGATAGTTCTAGTATTACCTATGTTTATAATTTCTTTTTTAATAAGTGTTAGGTGATGATATTTCTATTTTGTCTAAAATTTCTAATTTATTAGTGTGGTTTTTTCCTAATATTCTTGGCTTATCCTTTAATGGTCTGCAGCATTTGTAAAAGTATTCCTTTTTCAGTTCCTGATATTAAATATTTGCACCTTCTCTCTTTTTTCTTGATTAGTTTCTCCAAAAGTTTTTCCATTTTATTAGCCTTTTCAAATAATTAATCTTTGCTTTATTAAATCTCTCTGATGTATGTTTGCTTATTTCATTAACTTCTGTTACCTCTTCTTAGTTCTTCCTCCTACTTCATTGAGTTTATTTCACTTATTAATTTCTAACTTCTTGAGATATATGATCTGCTCAATAATTTAAGTTTTTATAATATATGAGTTTTAAGACTAAATTTTCCTCTACCTGCTTTAGCTGCATTCCACAATTTCTAGTAAGTACTGTATTCTTATTATTCAATTCAAAACATTTTCTATCTCTTTTTAAATTTTGTTTCAACTTGTGGTTATTTAAAAAGTATATATTTTTTTTTTACTATTACAAGGACTTTTCTAATTACCATTTTATTGATTTCTCATTTAATTATGTGATGGACAGAAAACATTCCAAAGAGTTACATCTTTGGAATTTCATAAGATTCACTTTATGGCCCAGGTAATGATCAATTTATTTATAACTATCTATATTCTGCACTATATATTCTGGGTGGGTGCATGGTTCTAGATATGTCTATTGGGACCAAGGCTGGAGCAAGATGAGACGGAAATCTCCCACCCACCCATTGTTCCTCACAAGCTGGGGTTTCGCCTTTTCTTCCTCCTCATAAATTGCTAACATCTGATGGCCCTATCTACCCGTGTAAAAGTAAGATTCTAGGGATAAGAAGTACTATGATGAAATGGCATTGCACTGTAATTATGACCGTGGTCGGGTAAGAACCAGAGTGCTTGATTAGCCAGGATCTGAGAAGTCTTCTTTCCTTAGTAATTTTCTCAGCAGCAAAGAGAAACAGTTAATTAATTCAATATCAATTTTTTAAAAATGTTTGTATTGTATGACACAGTAATTCTACTACTGGGAGTATATCCTAAAGACATAACTCGAAACAAACACACACATGCCTGGAATAAACAATAAACTGTGAGCATAATATGCTCATCGCAACATTATTTAAAATTGTCAAAAATTAGAAACATCCTAAATAACAAAGTGAGAAGTATTAACTATGGTTTAACTACTTAATGGAGTACAATACAAACATAAAACATGATTTCGGGGAACCCTATAGAAAACTAAGCTAAAAACATTAACTGGCTATTTATTTGTATCTTTTCACTATCAAAAAAGAAAATCATTAAAACGTCAAGATAACACATTAGCCTTTGAACTGGCAATGATTTAAAAGAATGGTAATATTCAGTAGAGGCATAGGCGCAGAAAAACTGCCATACAGATTTCCTGATATTGAATATATAAATTGGTACAATCTTTTCAGAAAGCAATTGCTAATGTGTACAATAAGTTTTTAAAAATGCAATTATGCTTTGAACTAGCAAACCCACTTTATGTACTTCTCCTCAGAAAATGGGACAAGTACATAAAGGTTATTCATTACAGTGCTGTATATACTAGCAAAAAAATGGGAACAATCTTGATATAAAGCAAAAGGAGAATCATTAAATAAATTGTTGTAAGTTTACATGTCATATGCAAATTCCAAAATAGAAGCAGCCATGAAAATGATGATTAATATTTCCTGATAGTCATATATGACTAAGTAACAAAGGCAGGTTACAAAGTTTTACGTGAATAAGAGTGACGTCACCAAGATGGCAACACAGGTCATTCCCGACTTCGCTTCCCATCACAAGAAGAGCTAACGACTATTCATGAACAAGACACCACTGAAAAACTCCTAGAACGTGAGGGTGAGGCTGAAGCACCCCCTGCACCACAGAGACCAAGACAAACCACATTAAAAGGATGATGGGTGCTAACTAAACTTAATGTGGTAATCATTGCGCAATATATGCAAGTCAAGTCATTATGCTGTATACCTTAAACTTATACAGTTACAATGTCAATTATATGCCAAAAAAATGGGGGGTCTATGTGTAGCATTCTCTCATTTTTATTTTGCTAAGTATACATATACGCATAGGAAAAAGCCTATTAAATTATACACCAAATCATTGGTGATTGTAACTAGGTGGTGAATATCAGATCTTGTTAATTTTTGCCTGTCATCTTGGCTTATTTGTATGTCCTTTAATTATATTTGTGTGTATTTTAAAGATGGAGAAAAAGGCCTTGAACCAAAGAATGGAAGAGACAAGAGGCAGATCTAAAGCTGGAAGAGACAAGAGGCAGATTTCCCCTTAGAACCTGCAGAGGGAGTGTGGACTGCAGACACCTTGATTTCAATGTCCCTAAAACTGATGTAGGACTTCTGGCTTCCAGAACTGTGAGAGAATAAATTTCTGTTGTTTTAAGCTATCAAGTTGGTAATTTGTTACAATGCCCGTAGAAAACAAACACAGTGTCTCATCTGGAAGTTTGCATTTGAAACTCATGTTCCCTGGGGGTAGCTGCCTCAGAAAAAGCAGCCTCCTCCTCTAAGAGGAGTAAGTAGAGACAGGCACCCTGTCAGGACTGTCGCTCCTGTGACTACTGATTATTGAACTAAGCTTTCATGTGAAGAAAATCAGGCCATTCCTCGGGGGTCTGCAGCCCCAAGCCTGGATTTGCTGAGAGAGCCAAGTTCAGGCCCACAAATGTGTGAGAGCCCAGACAACAGCTTCAGAGTCACTGCCACGCAGCTCTGTAGGCAGGAGCTAGGCCAAGGTCAAGCTGGGAGAACACTCAAGGCCAGGGCCCCCAGGACCACCCCTGATCCCCCACATAGCCTCCTAACCAAGACCACCCACCTGGGGAGGCAGGGAGGGCAGGACCATGAGGAGGCCAGCTCTCTCTGCCTGCCTGAGGCTCCAGAGGCCCCTTGCGTGTAACAACACAGCCGAGGACATTGTCTCCTTTGGATGAAAAATAGAATACCTCCAGGTCTTCACCAAGATCCTCAATTTCCTGCCCTGAAGAAAGAGATTAATGAGAGAATTGAGTCCCTTCTGTGACTAACCATCTTCTTTAGGAAAGAGCCCAGACATCACTTCGTAGAAGCTGTCATGGCCATAATAAGCATCCATTTCTAGATAGGAATGACTGATTTCTCCTTTACTTGTTAAACAACAATCACTGGGTACCAGCCATGGACCAGGCCTGCTTCTCTTCTCTCTGCTCACGTTTCTTCCATTTTCTGCTTGCCTTGCCTCTCACCACCTCCTCACAAACCCTTGTTATGTTATGACCCAGCTTGACCTTTGTCCACACATTTCTGTGGCTGAGCCCCTCACATTCAGCCCATGTTCCCCATGGGCTCAGAGTTCACTGACAGGCCTTTCACTCACAGCCTCAACCCCTTTCAGCTGGTCTCTTGGTCACCCATGGTAACCTGGCTTCTGGTCTGAGACCTTTGCTGCTCACCTGGGTTATAGCTACCAGTTGAGTAAGGAAGGGGGTTTTTGCAGCAGGACCGGACAACACTCCTTTGCCATCAATCAGCAAACAAATAGATATTGAGCACCTACGATGTGCCAGGTACTGGAGGCACATGAAGTAAACATAGCAGATACCGTCCATGCCCTCATGAAACTTACAATCTAAGGACTTCCATCAGAATTTCCCCCAAAGCCTCCTTCCTTGTCTGGGTTGGTCAGATTGGCCTGAATCTATGTGGGAAATCCACACAACGAAAAATCATCTTTTTGAAGGGATAATAACACTCCTTTGTCTTATGGCTTCCAGTTTCCGTGTGCATTGTCACTCCAGAACAGCAGTGTATGGGACTGGAAATAAGTTTCCAGTTCTGTAGTCAGTGGAACCCCACCTCTGGATGAAGGAGAGATGCAGGGAGAAAAAACACAACCAGGGAAGCTATTTCTTTATGATTTACATATAGGGTATCTTATGGGTATAAAGTTCAGTATAAATTCTGACATGGAAGAGATGTCACATTTTCTTATCTTCCTCAAATCACATCAGATGAGGGAGCCTCACATGGTGCTAGGAAAAAAGAAAAATTGAGTACAGCCTCCAACCCACAGTCTATCATGGTTACATCCTTAGTTTCCAAGCCCACAGCGACCTTCGAAGTCATCTAGCTTTTAGCTTGGAAGCCTCACGTGTAGTATGAGACTCTTCGTTGACACTGGCTCTCCCTGTGCCCAGGTCAGTCTCACCAGGCAAGCCCAGCAGCCATCCCCTCCCAGGTCTTGATGCCAATCTGGGTGCTGCTTCGGGGTTCAGTGACAGTTGTAGATGAATACTCCCCAACCAAAGACACACACACCAATACCAAATTCATTTTCGTTTGGGGAAATATCTTCTTCTGGGTTCCCGTCACCCTCAAAGGCATGCCTTCTCACATCTCGCTGCTCACAAATACTTCCGTAGCAGAATATCTTAATGATCTTGACCACTTTTGTAATGAAGGGAGAACAGCCGACTTCACACAGCTTCTGTTCGAGTGCTGAAAACTCTCCTGAAACAAAGATGTACCAAGATCATGCTCGGAAAAGGAAAATGAAGCAATCGAAACAAAAACATACAACTATACACACAAGAATATACGCACATGAATATATGTACACATATATACATATGTGTATGTAATCATATAAAAATATGTATACATGTGTTTATGTGCATAGGTATAAATATAAATATGTGTAAGCACATGATTTCAAAAAGCTACACTGACACATATATAATCCATTCCAGGAAAGTTTTCTATTGTTAACAATGTTTTAAAAGTCTCTGCTACAGCCCAGTCCTTTTCTGTAGATGAGAATAATGAGGCCCAGAAATTGGCAATTGAGCCTTATAACTGAACAGGAGCCCAGGGCACTCCCTTTTGCTGAGCTAAAATCTGCCTGCTGTGGTTTCCATCACTTCTTAGGGTGGTATAAAGGAGAGTTTGCAGCTCAGCAGGCTGCATTGTGTGTGTGTGCATGTGTGTGTGTGTGTGTGTGTACATTTTCTGTAATCATGTGACCTTGAGCACATCACTTAATATATCTAAGTCCTCTTCATTTGAAAATGTGATTAATGATAATGCCTATGCAGAAGGTGGAGAATTCAATGAGATAAGATATAAATTGTACGTGCTTTGGGACATAATAAGGTACAGATTCATATTAATGCCCTTTGCCTTCCCTGTTTCCTGATTTCCCCTACACCGTAGTCATATATTTAAAAAAAAAAAAAAAAAAAGCCAGCTCCCAAATGACAGCTTCAAATTATTTCAAGATAGCTAGGATGCACACCCACACCCACAGCCATTCCCAGCCCATTTTTCACTACATGAGTCAGCTGAGAGTTAATTTATCAGGGTACACACTCTCCTCTGGGACACTCAATAGAACCCAGGGCAGACACACTCTTGAGACAAAACTTTCCTCCTTTTATCTGTTATAGTCTCTATGAGTTCGAGAAAAAAAAAGCCTGACTTTCTGCCCCTGTGAGACTGTAGCAAAGATGAGATTTCTGAGAGAACATGACCAAGCCATAGACACAAACCAATGATTCTGGTCTCCATTATCTCCTCAGGAGTTATTGAGTACCACGTAAGACTGGGTATTTATGCATAAATACTTAAGATGCTCATCTCTGCAAGGCAAAGCATATGATGCCAAAGGGCACTGGAAAGCTGACTCCTAAAAGCCTCAAGGGTGGAGTTCATTGCCTTGGTGAACTAAGCACACGGTCCAGTATTCTCAGTCTTCCAGTCTTAGAAACCTGAGATAACGCAACATAAAAAAATGTCTAGAGTTTTGCAATCACATACTGGAGTTTGTGGCAAATGATTGAGCATAGAGAATACGGAGAGAATAACATAGTCATTAGTATCACAGTAAATCATCCTGCCACATTTTCATTGGTAAAAATGCTCTCAGAGGCTCCGTGAGTTTCTGCAATACTCGATTTCTCACAGGCAGGCTTTGAAGGGCTCTGGGATGGTCCAGATCTTCTGCTTTGCTCACATATGGTTCCAGTGCTGCTTCCTAGCATTTAGTCAAAAACAGAGGAACTTGATAGCATAGAGATATCTCCAACTAGGAGATGTCATACCAGGACTGGAGGACAGATAGGGGATGTAACACAAGAATTCTTAGGTGTGAATTAGGTTTTTCAAACACAATACTTTGTTACATCTGTCCTGACCTATGAAATAGAGAGAAAGAAAAACTCACCAGTTTTGTAATCATATACTAGAGATTCTGGTAAATGATTCAGTAGCATCATTTTTACCTACCCCAAACCAAACCACATCCCATATAGACATGGTAAGAAAGCCCATAGCACTAGCCCCTGAGTAAGATGGGAAGAGAAAGACCCATTCACTCGAGAAGAGTAAGGTGTGACCTTCAAGCCTTGTGGGAACAAAACGCTTTGAGGAAAAGAAATGACCTCAGTGGGCAAAGTTCCTGGGGAGATAAAGGTCCTAGGGTGGGGAAGTTGAGAGAGGGGGATCTTGAGTGTGATCTAGGGTTATATCAAAAGCAACATCACAACCCGGAATATCACTCCTTTCCAACTCGCTCCCACCCAGAAATGTAGTCAACACCGATTGATTTTTCTGGGTCCGCATTGTCACCCGTACCCCCAGTGTGGTAGCGGTGGGCACTGTCCTCACCTAAGTCCACTCTTCCTCCCTCTTCCTCTGTAGTCATCTCTCTACACATAACCCCAGACATTTACCTACTCCAGAGTTTTACTGAATTACTCCCAACTCCACATCCAGATCTTTGCTGGTGGCCGAGCAATGATTGGTGTGGGCAATAGGGAAATTTAAAGATTGTTCTCATGGCTGCCAAAATTCTGAAAATCTCACAGATGTATATCTGTCCTGTAAACATTTTTCTCTCCCCATCCCTGCCATCTCTCCTCCATCCTTACTACTATGGAGACCAAACGAAAGTACAACCTTTCCCATTCCAACACATAATCTAGGTTCTCCTTCACTGACAGTTCTCTCCTTCAAAACCGTTTTTGATGTCCTGTTAACACCCCAGAAATTCTATCATTGCAATCTCTTAATAGGAATGCAAAGATAACCCCTAACTGAGGCAGGAATCTCTTCTTGACAGCAGGCTGAGTTTCATGGTCAAATGAAACCCCCTAGGGCTAAGTTCTGACCCCTTATGCCTATAGTTTCTGATTTTAGGCATTACTTAAGGGAATGATCAGACTCAGGGAAATTGGTTTATAGCAGCAGCCTTAAATGCCATGTATGTCGTTGTGCCATTGCCATTGCCTACAAGAAAAGGTTTTGCTCACTTTCAATAGGTACTAGATATGATTCGGTGAGGGGCTAAGGCCCACAAGGATTGTCCTCACGGGCCAGGTATGACGTTCTCCTGCACATTGGGGAAGAATGTCAGGGGAATAAAGGATAAGAGCAAAGGATATATGTGAACCAAATGACCTTATCCATCAGTCACGATATAGTAGCCACTGAAGTGCCTTTCTCTTCTAAGAGAACCAGTGTCCCACATTAGAGATATAGACAGAAACTTTTATTCTTCGACATTCTCTCAATTTTTTCCTCAAATTCCTTGAACAAGATAAGAAATGATGATGTTTATAGAGCTGTGGATGAGATCACAGACTGTGGAATCACATCCCTGCATTCTAATCACTGTCCCCTCTCCACTCCTATGAGCTGAGTGATATAGAACAAGTCTCTTACCTTTTCAACGTCTTAGCATTCTCATTTGTGAAATGAAAGAAATATCATTAGCTAACTCAGAGGTCGAAGTAGAAGATCTATGGGCAGTGATCAATAAATATTAGCCAGCATTAAAATGTTAAATATTATTTTTTCTTTTGTTCAACAAACTGGTTAATCATATCTTCTTTTCCAGATGTTTATTATTAATTTTTACTTAGACACAGATTCTTAAAATTACAAATAACAAATGGATTTCACAAATCTTTTAGTTTGACTCCCTTTGGTCACATCTAGAAAGAAATTTACTATCTCCAGTGGGGTTTTCCCCAGGTGGGTTTTTTTCTTAGGAAGTTACCTGTTTCACACTCTTTTCCACATGTCTGCCACCTCAGTAAGCTTTCCTCTACTTTAAATTGGTATTTCTACTTCTAGATTTGGGAAAACTTTCCTATACGGCTTTGGCCATTTGACTAGCCATTGAAGTTAAAAGAAAATTTTCCCTGAACTCTCCACCCTCTCCATTCTCAGCCTAACCAGCATAGCATGTTTGGGGCTCTAGCCCAGCTCTTAAAGAACCAGTCCAAATAGTGAGGAGGATGGGAATGCGGATGGTGGCAAAGGTCAACACTTCTCCAGACAAGATACACAAATGACCAGCAAACACAGGAAAGGTGCTAAACCTCATAAGAAAATGTTAATCAAAACCACAATGAGATACCACTTCATATCCACTAGGATTAATATAATCAAAAAAAAAGAAAAGAAAAGTAACAAGTGTTGGTGAGGATGTGAAGAAATAGAAACACTTGTCCATTGCTGGTAGGAATGTAAAATAGTGCAACCACTGCGATAAACAGTTTAGTGGTTCTTCAGGAAATTAAACCTAGAATTACCAAAAGATCCAGCAATTCCACTCCTCGGTACATATTCAAGAGAAATGGAAGCATATCATCCACACAGAAGTTCGTACACAAATATTTATAGCAGCATCAGCTATAATAGCCAAAAGGGAGAAGTGATCCAAATTTCTACTGACAGATAAATGAGGAAATTGTGGTATATACATACAATGGAATATCATTTAGCCATAAAAAAAAAAAAATTTAAAATAGGGATACATGCTACAACTTGGATGGACTTCAAAATCATCATGCTAAGTGAAAGAGACCAGACACAACAGGTCACATTTGACACGATTCGTTTTATGTGAATTATTCAGAATATGCAAATCTATAAAGACAGAGAAAAGATTAGTGGTTGCCAGGAGCCAGGGAGAGAGATGGATGAGAGAAGGAAAACAGAAAGTGATTAAGTGCTCATTAAACTGTGGACCCACAACTTAATGGATCCACAATTTAGCAGGTATGAACAAAACGTTTTTCTGAGGTCATGAAAAAGTTTTGGAACTAAAGAGAGGTGGTGGTTGCACAACATTTTGAACGCACTAAATGCCACTGAATTGTTTACATTAAAATAGTTAATTTTGTTGTGCGAATCTCAGCTCAATTTTTAACAAAGGTTATGACATAGTCTTATGTTTAGCATAATCCCCTTTTAATTTTAAAAATACAGATAGACCTGAGTAAAATATGTTAGAGCGTACTTCAAGACATTAAAGATGATTATCAATGAGTAATCAGAAATTAGATCATTTTCTCTTTGATTTTTTTTTTTTACTTTTACAATAATTTAGAAATTAATTTCATGTTAACTTTTTAATAACAAGGAAGCAGAGACTATAGTGGCATTGAATAATTGTTTTTAAGACCATGGGGAAAATGCTAATGTCATAGAGTTAAGTGAGGAAAAAAGAAAATTAGCAAGAAATATGTATAATATGATCCCAAGTATTTAAAATTCACTTCTTATGATAACAGCTTGTCCATGGGAGATAGGCAAACGAATGATATTTTTTCCTACTTTCCAATTTTTTTTAATGAGTACATATTACCACTATAATCAGAAAGGTATTTTTATTTTTAAAATGTCTACTAGTAGTCGAGCTAAGTTCAAAAAAGTGAAGGTTTAGAATGCATGGCATGACAAGGACATTTACACTGAAATTATGTATGTTGATCCCTAATATTTCTCGTAGAAAAATTGTAAGGTATAAAAAAACATATAAAGATGGAAATTTAAATTTCCAGAATCTAACCACTCAGAGATACTTAGTTGTTCTTTGAACAGAATTGGGCTCGAGCTGTTTAGAAATAACAGTCCTTCATGTCCATTCCAATATAGTGAGATCGTCGACATAATTTGTTTAGCAAGTATGAGCTTCCTATGGGCCAAGCCTGCAATATCAGAAGTGTGGCTCTCAGGACAGAAGACAGAGAATACTAAAAGAACAGTTATTGATCTTTGGTTGTCCAGCACACTGTCCTACTTCACAGAGTATCAGCAATTTAGTCATCCGAGCTTCCTTTGGGAGAACCAGCCTTAGTTCATGTGGTTTGGGTGGGACCAACCCACCCCAGCCCCCTACTCAAAGTAGAAACAACCTGGGCTTAAGTCAGTTAGTGGATTCAACTTTTGAGGTCACAGTGATTCATAACCTTAGACCAACACATGTCAAGTGCAGGACTTTTGTTAAAATTATTGACAAGAGAGGTGAACTCTATCACTCTGAGCATTCATAAATTAGCAAGAAATGTTAAAAATCCCTAGGAAGGAAGCTGTGATGATGGATGGGTTGCAGAATCGGTTTAGTAGATGGTGGCCGTGCTCTCTTACTGTCTTGTGCAACCCTCTACCATGGCCCTTCAGACACAGTACTCTGGTCACTGATGTTTCTGTCTCCTCCACCAGATGGTCATCTTAAGGGAAGGAGATACATCTCCCATATGTATCTCCCATATGTTTGGTCATAGCACACATCTGTGAAATAAATTATCCTGATGGACTTGGTAGCATGGAAAAAAAGGCATTAGTGTAGTTCTATCCCCGGTGACTCAGAGGTTTTTGGGTTCCTGCACTTCTACTGGTCAATACCACATCCTATGGTCCCCACCTGTCACCTTCGGTTCCTGCTCTGGGCTGAAACAAGTTATTTGCTCTGAGTCATCAGCTACAGGTACTGCTTAATTCTCACACAACCACCCAGAGAACGTCATCAAGCAGTAGGTGTGAGGGCGGAGACACTTTCATAGAAAGCCTCTTAGAATGAAGCACTACAAGACCAGAAGGGAACTCGAAGTCACTGAGCCCATCTGCACCTCCTTCTTCTCCTGGGGGCTAAAGGAGATCACAGAAGGACAGCAGCAGCTCCGACATCAGCAGCCTTCCTGGGAAGATGTGGCCCTTCCTGCTCCTGCTCTCACTGGCCTTTTTACTGCCCTCTGGGACAGAGGCAGGTGAGTCACCATCCCACCCTCACAGGCCTGACCCCATTCCACAGAGGGCCCAGACCTCCTGCCCCTTCTGTGCATCTCTGATCCACCTATCCTCCAGGAATGTTCTGAAACCCAGCTCCCATCCCATCTCAGAAGCCCAAGCATGATGCTGGATAAGCTACCAGCAGAAATGGCAGGGCAGAAGGCTGTTCTCAAGAAAATCCAGTAGGTACTATCCCTCCCCAGGCTTTGCCTTTACCATCTGGAAGGTGAGACTTTCCTAGAAGTGCATGGCAGAGGGTGGCAAACTGCAGAAGGCACAGCATTCCTAGTCTCCAAGTCTGGGACGAGACAGGTGCTCCCTTCAGTGTCTGCTTAGGAGAGAAGCCCAAAGCTCAGCAGACCCCAGAGCTTTGCCGAGGGGGGCACTGTCCCCAGAAGACTGCTGTTGTCTTTGCTCAGTTACAAGTCCCCTCAGTTCCTTTCTCCAACTCCGCTTCTCTTCCCATGCCTTCAGTGGCTCCCCTCTTTCAAGAATTAAACCCCTGTGTTTGGCACCCCCAAACTTCTATGCTTTCCAGAATTCCACTGCACTGGCCCTACCAACCCTCCTCCAGAGGTCCATTGGGAGGCCACCCCTTCGTGCAGCCAACAAACACTTTTTGGGCACCAACTCTGTGTCAGGCCCTAAGCCCTGCAACATCTAGATCCCTAAACTTACGTTCTGGCCACCAGAAAGCGGCACTGTCCTGGACATCACAGGACCATAAGGGCATCCGAAACTCACTTGAAACAAAGCCAAGTCAGGAGAGAAATTTTCAAGAGCCTCTAGGACCTCACTGTCCCTGAGGCAAGTATGCTCACCTCCAACTATATGTGGAGGCAAAATTCACAGACCAAGCTGGCTGTTCTTCCCTTTTCCATAGGAGAAAGTTGAGGACCCTTCCCACCTCCTCCCAACTCCAGGCCAGCCCAGGCTCCCAAGTACCCCACAGTTCTGAGTCATCAAGATGATGTCTGGTGGACTCAGTGGATGCACACAAGCAAAACAGACTTTTCTTTCAGGAAAGATCATCGGGGGACACGAGGCCAAGCCCCACTCCCGCCCTTACATGGCCTACATTCAGTTTCTGCAAAATGGGCATAAGAACAGATGCGGCGGTGTCCTCGTGCGGGAGAATTTTGTTCTGACAGCTGCTCACTGCAGTGGAAGGTGAGGGGCCGCAGCCAGCCGACACCTCCTGAGACCCGCTCAGGGACCCCTCCCTCCCCAGGGGTGCAGCCCAGGGGAGCTCCCCAGGCTCCTGGTAACTCAAGCTCACAGAGCTCCTCAGAGGAGCCATCTGACAGCACGACTGGGATAAGGAAAAGCTGAGAAAAAGGACAAGTAAGCTTTGGGCTCAGAGGGTCAGAGGTCAGAGTAAGTGACACAGTAGAGAAGAGAAGAGAGTGACCACACTGGCCAAATCAAGCAGTGATGGAGGACGAAAGCACGCATTAACATCAAAGGACAAACTCAAGCGATTTCATGATATTGCCTGAGGGTAAGAGCGAGCTCCCAGAAGCCATACACTCGGTGTCCTTGAGAAGCAGAGGGCACAGTGTCACTCAGCCCTCTGGCCCTAGCTGTAGCCCTGCCCTGCCCCGCTGTCACCTCTCCTTCATGGCTCTGGGCTGTATTTCCGGTGCCTCCACACCCTCACACACATCCCCACTCTGCTCTCTGTATAGCTCAATCAATGTCACCCTGGGGGCCCATAACATCAAGAAGCAGGAGAAGACCCAGCAAGTCTTCCGTGTGGTGAAAGCCATCCCCCACCCAGACTATAATCCTAAGAACTTCTCCAATGACATCATGTTACTGCAGGTAAGGAGGGAACGTCCTGCTGCTCTTACTGCTGAGTTCTCAGTGTTTCCCTCCTACTGTGACCTGTCCATTTCCTCTTCCCATCCTGCCCTCCTGACCAGTCCCAGTGGCTCAGCGGGGAGGGCAGGCATTGCAGCTTCCTGGTGTCCAAGCCGAGAGGCCGCTAGCTGATCTGGACTCTCTTGCCTCTTCCCCATCAGCTGGAGAAAAATATCAAGCTGACGAAAGCTGTGAAGCTCCTCCGCCTGCCCAGGGAAGAGGACCGGGTGATGCCAGGACAGAAGTGCAGTGTGGCCGGTTGGGGGCGGATCGCCCTGATAAACACATACCCAGACACACTGCAGGAGGTGGAGCTGACCGTGCAAAAGGATTGGGAGTGTGAATGCCACTTACGAAATTATTACAACAGTGCCATTCAACTGTGTGTGGGGAACCCCACGGAGAACAAGGCTTCCTTTCAGGTGAGACTGAGTGTCTGCCTAGTGTGGCTCTCGGGAGAGGAGTGTTTGGGGAAGGACTGGGACCTAGAGACCCGTGCTCTAGGTTGTGATCTTTCTCCCAGGGAAGAGAAGCAGGGAGCAGCCAGAGCTGGGAAGAAACAAGGCCTCTGAGAGCCTACCAAGGGCCTGTGGTCAGTCTAAACACAGCACTCCTCCAGGGGGATGAATTTGCAACACAGTGGGCCAGAGCAACTAGAAAACTGTGCCCCCTGTGTGTGCAGGAGTTAAAACCAGGTGGCTCCTCAGAGCTGGCGCCCACCTTAGTTATTGGGCTTGTCCTCCATGCTAAGTGTCAGCTCCACCCGCCTGCTTTCATGTACTTACACAGTAGACTTAGAGCCACAGTCCCACAGCGCCTTTATAGGCAGAGGATCTGGGACCTGGGGGAGAAGAAGGAGCTGCCGCCTGGGGTGCAGTGAAGAGTGACAATGTCCGTGCTGACCTGCCCACTCTCTGATCTCCCACGTGGAGGTCATGCAAGGCAGCCTTCTCTGAGAAGAGGCCTGGGGTGGCAGGGAAGGCAGAACCGGTAGGGGAGACAGCTCAGCTTCCCTGCCTTCTCTGTCCACAGGGCGACTCTGGCGGCCCTCTAGTATGTAAGAATGTGATCCAGGGCATTGTCTCCTATGGACGAAAAAACGGGACGTCTCCGCGGGCCTACACTAAAGTCTCAAAATTCCTGTCCTGGATAAAGAAAACCATGAAGAACCTCTAACTGCGGAAATCGGACTGTCTTTTTTTTTTTTTGAGCTAATCCAGAATCACACTGTTGGCGGATGGGGGAGTGGGGTTTGGGTAGGTGGTGCCAGAAACCAAATAAATGTCTCTGAGCTGAGTGGGAAGAGCTGGTTTCTTATGTATTCGTCAACCCTCACTCAAGGCACCAGCTCTATGGGTAGAAGACCAATGGCACGATTCTGCTGTTTTCTGCTTCCCCTCTCCCCACCACCTCCCCCAAACCCCATGCGAAGCTATTATCCAGCTCCTTCTTATCCACACCCGTAACTCCAGGGCCTGCCCCACCGCCAGGGCTGAAGCTGACTGAGCACCATCAGGAGAAAACGTGAATCTCCCAGGTCCTAGGGCTTGGCCTGAACTTCTTACCTTCTTCCCCTGAGTTATATGGCAGAAAGGAAGAGACTAACACCATGGGTGCTGGACACCAAGCAAACACAGCCTGGGACTGCAGCTCAAGGCCACAGCTCCGTCACACTGGAGAGGGGAGGGGCCTTCCTGAGCAGGACATTTCTTCCCCACAGCCAGGGAAGCTGGCAGCTTTGGGGGCCATGGGGGGAGTCATAAGAAGCTCCTCATTCTCACCTAGGCTGAGTTTCTTTCCTTGCCCTTCTCTGCCCTCCTCTGAGTTCAGGACCCAGCTTCGCCTGCAGTCTTCCTGGCTGCCCCTTCTTCTCCATCTCTGCTGACCACTGAGAGCTCTCCAAGTCCACCAACTCCTGTCCCCTCCAGACCACACTGATCTGAGCTGGCCAGTTCCTCATATCCCTCCCACCTAAGACACCCATGTGGTTCCAGCACGGCCTCGCCATTGAGATGCCACCCCAGTTTATGCCCTGCCAGAGGGCTATCAGACAGACCAGGCCTGTGCTGGCAGCAGGCACGGCTCCTGGAGGGCTGGCAAGGTGTCTCTCCAGAACCCTTGGCCCCATCTCTCACCTGGGCAGGGCCAACTCAATCCCTCACATCTAGCCCAGTGTCCCCCATCCCATGTGATGAAATTCAGAGAGATTGTAACCAGCAATATAAATAAAATACAAATCTTACTCCTGCAGGTTTCTCACATAGATTTAGGCCCCGCGGACTCATGTGAAGGAAGGAGAGGGAGTTAGATGATTCGGGTGAAAGTCAACACTGTCAGTTTCACTTGGGTTCAAGTGATAGAATCTGTATTATGTTGACTGTATATTCCCAATGCCTGGCACCTAGTAGGTCTTGGTGGGTAGAGGCATTATAGAGATATTCTATTTTTTTCTTTTTTAATGTTCATTAAAAAGATCTTTAAGCATGGGAAAGATTGTTTCCTCAGAGGTGGGGGGTGGGAAGAATACCTCCACAGACAGGGAGACCGGAAGGAATCAGTAAGTTCAAGGTGCTTGCCTGCCTCCAGCCCAATGTGCCCACGAGCAGACTTCAGCTCACCCAGGAAAACATCTTGAATACTTGTTACAGAATGGCCAGCACAAGAGCCCAAAGGCTTTCTCTTTAGGGAGGTGTCTGAGCCGAAGCTTATCTCTTGTTTAGGGATGCCAGGAAGTCATCTCAGGGCAGGTGTTTACATGTAAGACCTCTGCTGGCCCGGCTGTCAGGAAACCTGGCCTCAGTCTAGGCTCTGTCCTAGCTCTGTGGCACCTTCAGGCGGTTGCCACCCCTCCTGGGACTTTGTCTCTCTCTCATCAGTCAAAAGAGGAAGTCCTACAATACAATTCTCAAACTTGTTTTAAACCACAGAATTATTTCCTCAAAGTAAATGTTGTACCTAAACTTGTGCGCGGCTGGGCAACTTTTTAAAATGTTATTTTTGTTTTGTTTTCTATGTTTTCCTTTTTGTCTTTTTCAATCAAGGAGCGAGGTCCTTAGTAAGTCCTAGATGCAGGAATTTTTTTTTTCAGCTCCAAATCAGTAGCTCTTTGCTTGTAAAAGTGCCCAAGGTCATTCGGAGATTGTGTTGCTGCATAATTTGTGTGCAACAAGATGTGCAAGGTCATGCCTCTGAGGGTTACACATCCCAGAGCACTTACCTCATATCACAGGAGAGTGTAGTGTTGTGTGTATTTGAGGCAGGAGGGCATTAGCCCAGGGCTGGAACTTAGGCTCAGCTCCTAGGTAGCGCCTCGTATTAGTGGAATGACCGGGAAGGCTGGCTGCTGGGAGGGTCTGGTGAGGTGAGCCCAACATAAGGAGAGTCTTGCTCAGCAAAAATGTCATATTCTCTATGTGTGGCCTCCAAGCCAAAAACTTTCTAACACTGAAAAGTCTAGGTCATCTCAGAAACTTTAGATGCAGCAGTAACCATGATGGCATAAAGATCAGAGACGTGTCTCCATTCTCCAGATCACAAGAGCCTCCCTGATTCCAGCTCGAGTCTACACAGACCAGAGCTTGCAGCAATGACAGCGAACGTTTTCTGGCCCATCCAGTTGGATGAGTATTTAAAGTCAGACTCTAATTGCCTTCTAGCAGATACATAATATGGGTTTTCCTACCATTTGAATCTGTACCATGACACTCCTACCTGCTACTTTTAAAGCAAAGGAAATTAGGGTCGCCCTCCCTGCCTGCTCCCTGCCTGCCCACTGTCCACCACCGTACTTCTGCCGGTACCACCCTTTGTGGACTTACAGAACTTACAGGGTTTATTCCCACGCAGCACTGCATCTGAGCAACAGACATTTCACCATGAAAGGAGCACAGCAACAGGTCCCTGTTTTTTTTTTTCGTAGGCCTATTGCTAGACTATTCTCATCCACAGATTCGGGAAGCTCAGTGAACCTCGGATACGACAAAGCCACATCTGAGCACATAATAGTCAAACTGGTGAAAATCAAAGATAAAGAGAAAAAGTTGAAATTAGACGGAGGGGGAAATAAGATACATGACTTTAGGGGAAGCAACAATAAGAATAACAATGAGCTCGTCAGAAATCATGGAAGTCAGAAGACAGTGACATTTTTAAACAGTTGGGAGAAAAAAAACAGGCAATCTATTTCTGGAATTCTATATGCAGTGAAAATGTTGTTTGAAAATGAAGTCGAAATAAAGACATTTTTAGAAAAGTAAAGTAAGAGAATTTGCTGCCATCATACCCCCACCATGAGAACACTGAAGGGAGTTCTTAAGGAAGAAAGGAAATGATCCTCTTTGCAAGCAGAAAGGGAAAAAGAGAAATAAAAGTATAAAACGTGACTGAATGTAACAGGTGTGAGCGAGGATAGATGGAAATGCATCGTCACAAGTTCTCAAATAAAGTGGTGCCCTGTTAAATCAAAGGAGACCGTGATATGTGACGGAGGCATATTATAATCCTAGAGTAACCACCGAAGTAACATATAGAGAAATAAAAGCGAAGGCCAATAAAGAAGATGAAATGAGTACAACAAAAGAAGGCAGGAAAAGGGCAAAGGAAAAGAATAAGCCACACTATTAGAAATCAAGTAGCCATAGTCTTCAATCCACCCTTATCAGTAACTGCATTACATGTAAACAAATTAAACACTCCAATTAAAAGGCAAAAATTTTCAATCTTGATTAAAAAAATGCAAGATGTGGTTTTATGCTGTTTACAAAAAAAAAAACACATCTGAAATATAAAGACATGGATAAGATGAAAGTAAAATTATAGAAAAACAAGATATATCCTGCAACACCCATTAAAAAAAAAACACCTTGCCCATGGAGTTCGTCGCTTAACTTTTGAGTTTTGGGCCACCTGTGAGATAAGCTGAAGTATCTCAGTAGAATTTTTATTGCCATTTTTTCCACATTTATTTCTATTTCTTTTAACATGAGTGAAGTTGAGATTCTTTTTATTATTTTTAAATGTATTTTACTGTGATCTGTGCAGGTCTTTGCCCATTCCCCTATCCGCTTCTTGGTCTTTTCCTTCTGAATTTTCAGAAGTCTTTCTATATTAGATAGATTCACTCTTTAATTGTGATATAAATTGCAATGATTTATTTCCACGTTTGCTGTCTGTATTTTGAGTTTGCTTGTGCCGCTTTTTGACAAAGAAATTTGTTAAAATTATTTTTTACATATCATAATTTGTTTATCGATTTTTTCTTTTAACGTTTCTGGATTTAGAGTTATTGCTAAAAAGGCTTTCTCACTTTAAGTTTATGAAGAAATTTACCCATATTTGTTTCTAGTGTACTTACGGTTTTATTTTTGTGCACTCGACTCTCTTATCAGAAATGTAATGTTTCTCTGGACCACGGTATGAGAATACTGCTGTGGCTTCCTGGCATCCATTTCTGGTATCAGGAATTCATTGAAGAGAGTAATTTTGGGGACAGCTAACCCTCTTCCATTCTCAGTACACATGGTTTGGACAGAGCAGCCCCCAACTTCTGCTAAGGCTGTGACCTAGGCTTACAGGGATCAGTGGTTTCAACTCCTCTGACCAACTCTACATGTCCCTAAAGCAGTGTGGCAGATTGTGCTTTGCTATGACTGCCACTGTGTATATCCCATCCCTCAGGCTCTTTTTACATGACTACGACGCTCCCTTTTTAAACCTGGATGAGGCCTCTCAATTGCCCCAAGCGGTGGAATATGATAGAATGGATACAATATGGCATCAAAGTCTAGGTAAAAAAAAAAAGAATGGTTTCCACCTGGGTCGATTTTGAGAGATGTTCACTCTGCAGAAGCCAACCATCATGTTGCAAAGAAGACCGAACACTTCTACACAGAGGCTGTATAAGAGGCCCTCACAGAGAGGAACTGACATGCCCAATGGACAGCCGGAACCAATCTCTGGGTCTGTGTGAGCCAGCCTTCAGCTGATCCCAGACTCCAGGCTTCAAGCCTCCCCTGACATCAAGGGGAGCAAAGGGGACCTATCCACACTAAACCCTGACCAAAATTTGTGAGCAAAATAAATTGTTATTGTTGTTGTTTTAAACACTCAGTTCTTTAATTACTGAAACGAGCCCTCTTCAGTATTACCGCCACTCCATTCTGTCCATCCCTCTAGCCATGGCCCTCACCATCTTTGTCTGATCACTGATGGCTTTGTCTCCAATACCAGAAGCAAGAAATTTCATCTCCAACAGCCCTGAGTCTCATAAAAAAAAAAAGAGGCCTCAACAAACAATCATCCCAATGGTCTAGAGAGAGGCAAGGATAGGAAGAATCTCATGCATCATCATGGGACTCGGGTTTCTGGGGCTGAGGGACCTGCTGCTGGCTGATACAGAATCTTCAACCACCCCACCCTCTAGCCTGTGGTTCCTGCAGCTGGTGTGGCTAGCACTGAGTCCAGAGCTACAGGTGCTTATGTGGTTACTGATAAGTTCTTACGCCACTCAGATCCACAGGCTCGATCAGAGAGCTGCATAAGGCATTCGAAGAGAGCCTTATGTTATAAAGGCCACAACACCAGGGAACCCTGGGGTTAGAAGACTGGGAGGAAACACCAGCAGTTCTGACCTGGGTGGCCTTCCTGAGGAGATGCAGCCACTCTTGCTCCTGTTGGCCTTTCTTCTATCCCCCAAGGCAGAGGCAGGTGAGTGACTGTCCCCACCAACAGAAGCCCAACCCTACCCCACACTGGCACAGCTGTGCTCAGATGCTACACTCAGACACATCCTGGCCCTAGTCCATCCCCAGGAACTTTCTGAACTCTAGATTCAACTTCCCTCAAAGACCAGCAAATCTGATGCAAAATAAAACCTCAGCAGAATGGCAGAGCAGAAGGCTGCTCTCCGGGAGGGCCAGAGGGTCTTAGCCCCTTCCCAGGTCCTAAGCTTGTCACCTGGAAAGTGGGTTTTTTACAAAGGCATCTGGAAGAAGGTTGGAAACAGGGAATGAGAAATAATTAATTCCCCAGGAAAGAGCAGCTCAGGGAAAGGGGCTGGCTTCCGTAGTTAAAGTAATGTCCGCTAACGTTCTAACGCAATGTCTTCAGATCTTCCCTCAATCTTCACCCTCTTCTCCGAGCTTTGTCATTCCCGCGCTGACCAGGAAAGAAGCTAAAGACCCACTTGATCCCAGAGTTGGTGGCATCCTGGTTCCCTTAACACTTATGCTTGGCTGGTTCAGTCTCAAGTTCTCTTGGGTAATTTTTCAGTTGCAATGTTCTGATTATTACAAACCAGCAGCATCTCCGTGAGTCTGGGAAACAAGATGGGAGAGAGGTACCTGGGAAAATCATGGAAAGGATTTACCAGGATCTACAGGGACTTCCTGGCCTGTTCCAAACACAAATCCTGTCT